>NC_141097.1:3387500-3747500 GCF_041138505.1 Cibotium barometz | reverse complement strand
AGAGTGGAAGCTACTAGGTGAACAATGGTGGCTTTTAGGGACAGAAAGGTAACTACCAGCTTTGGAACAGTAGCTAACAGTGGTAGCTACCTACTAAGAGAGTGAAAGCCACCAGGTAGGTAAGGTAGCAATCATGTTAAGAGTGGAAGCTACCATGTTGACAATAGTGGCTTTTAAAGACAGAAAGGTAACTACCAGGTTGACAATAGTGGCTTATAAAGACAGAAAGGTAACTACCAGCTTTGGAAAAGTAGCTGCCATGTTAATAGTGGTAACTACCTGTATAGAGTGAGAGCCACCAGCTAGGTAAGGTAGCAACCATGTTAAGAGTGGAAGCTACCAGGTTGACAATGGTGGCTTTTAAAGACAGAAAGGTAACTATCAGGTTTGGAACAGTAGCTGCCATGTTAACAGTGGTAGCTACCTGTATAGAGTGAGAGCCACCAGCTAGGTAAGGTAGCAATATCTCAATTCACCTAGGTCTTTCATATCAAACTGCCCACTCAATGCCTTCTTGACATGCATAACATTTGTAGCATGATCTCCTGTGACAGTCAAGCTATCCACATAGATGACAAGTAAGACAATCCCATGATCTGTTTTCTTCACATAGAGTGAAGAATCTGCTGAAGAAACCTGAAATCCAATGGAGATAAGATATCGGCTTATCTTATCACTCCAAGCACGAGGTGCTTGCTTCAAACTATATAATGCTTATCTTATCACTCCAAGCACGAGGTGCTTGCTTCAAACCATATAATGCTTTCTTTAATCTACATATATGAGGGGCACGAGGTGTTTGCTTCAAACCATATAATGCTTTCTTTAACCTACATATATGAGGGGCACGAGGTGCTTGCTTCAAACCATATAATGCTTTCTTTAACCTACATATATGAGAGGCACGAGGTGTTTGCTTCAAACCATATAATGCTTTCTTTAACCTACATATATGAGGGGCACGAGGTGTTTGCTTTAAACCATATAATGCTTTCTTTAACCTACATATATGAGTGGGGTACCTCGAGTGTACATATCCTTTTAGCTGTGCCATATAAACTTCCTCTTATAAATCGCCATTTAGAAATGCATTTTTCACATCCATTTGATGCATTTCCCAACCATTTGCTGTGCAGCCATAGCAATGACTGCTCTCATTGTTCCCATCTTTGCAACTAGACTAAATGTTTCATCAAAGTCCAAGCCTTAGGTTTGTGCATAACCCTTAGCTACCAACCGCGCTTTATGGCACTCAATGTTACCATCTGATTTGCATTTCACCTTATAAACCCATTTGCAACCAATGACATTCTTGCCTTGTGGTAAGGCAACCAAATCCCAAGTTTCATTATGGACTAATATGTCCATCTCAACATCCATTGCCTTCTCCCATACATGCTTTCCCAATAGCTTTTGCCTGTAGGTTCCACATGCTTCACCAAAGAGGTCACATATGCGTAATGCATAGCAAAGTCATGATATGTCAACCTGTCAGCTGGACCCCTGACCCTTTGGGATCTCCGCAATGCATGCGGATCACTCTGAACACCTGTCACTCTAGGATGTGGAGGCACATATCTATCCTACCTTGCACTTGGTGTGCGTAAAACTGGTATGCCAAGTTCCTCATCCAAACTTTATGAACCTGACGACTCATAACCTATAATACCAATTCCTTCAATCTTCTTTTTCCCTTTATCCACAGCACTACTCCGAGTGCTTGCATTATCATGTCTCAAACGTCCTGACCATGGGCGTATAGTGCAGCTCTCAGACTCTGTTGGCCCAAACATAGAAGTAGAACTTGTTTGTGGCAAGTTCACATGCACATCAGCATCAATGGAATCAATGACACCCTCATCCTTTGCCTTGTACCAACTAGCAAGTTCATCAAAAACCACATCTCGTGAAATAAGCAATTGCCTAGTATGTCGATTGTAACATTTATATGCCTTGCAATCCTGTGCATACCCAACAAAAATGTACTTTTTTGCCTTAGAATCTAGCTTCTTCCTTCTCTCATCTGGAACATGCACATAAGCTATGCTACCAAACACTTTGAGGTGTCCAATGTCTGGCCTAAAACCTGTAAGATGCATCTCTAGCATACTTTCATGTATGGCAGTTGTGGGTGTCTTATTAAGTACATACACCGCTGTGGCACACGCTTCTGCCCAATAAAAGTCTGGCATGCTCTTTTCATTAAGCATTGCCCTAGCCACATCACCAATGACTCTATTTTTCCTCTCAGCAACACCATTTTGCTGAGGTGTGTACCTGCAAGTTAGCTGCCTTCTTATGCCATTCTTTCTCAAGAAGTTCTCAAAATCATGTGAGGTGTATTCACCACCTCCTCAAACATTTTATCCAATAGCCATACTGCTTCTCTGCAAATGCTTTGAAGTAAGCTTTGAAGTCCATAAACTTTCCCAACACTTCACTCTTCTCTTTGAGAAAGTAAATCCAAGTCATTCTGCTGAAATCATCAATGAATGTCACATAATACATGCTGCCTTTAATGCATGGGCTTTGTGCAGGACCCCATACATCACTATGAACAATCTCAAGTGGCCTACTACTCATGTTATCTTCTTTAGGAAATGGCAACCTTGCTTGCTTTCCAAACTGGCAAGCATCACATACATGCATACTCCCATCATACTTGAATCTAGGTAGCCCACCAATAATGCCTCTTGCCTGCATGTTCTTTAACTTTTGTATGTTCACATGTCCAATCCTTTTATGCCACATTTCAATGTCTTGTACTACATTTCAGCTTTTAGAGAACATAGCCAATTTCAACTTAGGAATCCCAGCATCCAATTTAAATAACTTGCCTTCTTTCTTGCCTTTGGCAATGACTCTACATCCATTTTTGAAATCCTCAACGAAGCAACCATGCTCGTTGAAACGAATCTCTAAACCTTGCTCAACCATTTGACCAACTGAGGCCAAACTCTTTGTAATAGAAGGCACATATAAGATGTCTGACATAGACTTCATTTCACCATTGTGCATCACTAATGGCACACTCCCAACATGAGTGATAGCATGCTAAGAATCATCACCTGTCTCCACATAGCCTTTCACATCCATTGGCTTCATATGTTCAAACCATTTGCTATGACAAGTCATATGGTTTGATGCTCCAGAGTCCATATACCAAGTGTCATCACTGTCATCATGTGTCATCATAGACCCCACGACATGTTTCATGGCAAACAAGTGATATGCACTACCATCATGATGTAAAATTTTAACTATTTGCATAATTTCCATACTTTCCATAGTAATGGCATTCCACATTTTGCATAGATGCTTATTGGCCTTACCAACGTCCTCTTCCGCCGGCGAGAATTACCTCTACCTCTTTGAGGTGAATATCCACCCACGACCACCTCTAACACCATATGAAAGCTGAAAATTTGGTTGTGGTGACCTCTCCTGCCATCCACGACCTCATGATGTAGATCTCCCCCTGCCTCTAAATCCCTTTTGTGAATAGAAAGCCTGATTCCTGCCATGATTATCTTGGCTAGTAGATGCATCATGAAAAGGGTCACTAAGTTTGATTTCCTCAACAAGCAAGAGTGAAACCAACTCATCAAAATCTGGTAAACCTGTACTCCGAACAAAGATCTAGATGTATCAAAAGACTTGTACTCTTTGCCAAGACCACGCGAGGCAATGTAGACCAAATCATCATCAGGCATGGTGGCATTGATAGTTGCCAATGCATTTGCATACTTCTTAATCTCTTGTACATAATCATGAATACTCCTTCCTTTCCGCTTCACATTGTGAATCTATTGTCTCAACTAAGACTTACGAGAACTAGTATCTGTATCAAACAGCTTTACCAAAGTATCCCATGCATCCTTGGGATTCTCAGCATCATGTATATGTATGAGTATAGCATCGGAGATACATATAGACAAGTAATGCAAAACTTTGTATGCTCTCTCTGTCCATTGTTTATGAGCTGCAACTTGTTGTTGTGTAGGTTGTCAGGGTAGATTCGGCTCTGGACCACCCCTATAACAAGGTTCAAAAATCCTTTTCCTTTCAGAAAGCTTTTGATCCTGTACTTCCATGCATGGAAGTTCTTTCTATCCAACTTCTCACCCACAATCTGTACTGGGTTGTCTGACATATTTGCTCAATGCAAATGCACCTTCTGCACACGTCCAATTCTATAAATTAGCCTTCCTCAGCTCAACACACTCTAATAAGTGTCCCAGATACTCCAAAGTACTCAACCAACTTCACTGTTGATGTAGAAAATCACACCGAGTGCATTCAAATTGAACTAGCATACGCATTCCAAAATACCTTGTTTTGGCGCACTTTCTGAGGCTTCCAAATGATTCAAATTGCAATATAGTGGTTCAATTAAGTGTGGATAACTTGCATTTACACCCGAAAAAGCTCAATGTTGCATATTAACACACCAACCAAAGTGCATACATACCTCAGGGGGGTCACTCATAAATATGTAAGCATAGCACGTGGGTTCAAAAGAAGGGGTTTTTAAATAGCTTTTTTACACATTTTTTACATACAGAAGGGTACCATTTATAGGGGGTATTCACAGATTGAATAGAAAAAGGGTGTGTTTTATTCATGAAAAAATTACAGATAAGGGGTTTTTAAATTAGGCCTTGAATGCACGTGATATATAGAGTTTAAATATAGTGAACCCCCCGAGATACATACCAGAAATATCAAATCCCCTTCTCTGTTTTGAGAAAAACCAGTCAAACTAGTAGCAAAAGTGCTCTAATTTCTTCAAATCTTGTCCAAATTGAGGGACCAGGCATTCATTAGCATAGCAATGATGTATACTAACTCTGTGTGAAAAAGGAATTAGACCAATTGTCAAAATTGAGTGAGTAATTAGTCGATTAACGGCCCTCTATTTCACTAATCACAGTTAATAACACTCTTAATCAGGTTATAATTGGCTCCCAAATGCATAATTGCTCCAACAAAACACATAGCATCCTTCTCCTCTGTGTGTACCATAACATTACTAAGAAAATTATGCAATGATTCAATCAACCAAGCCTTAGTTGGGGACCTCAACCAAGCAAAAAAGTCAAAAACTGCACTGTTTTAGCCTCCCAGGCTGTGCCGCCTATAATTAGGGAGAATTTAAGAGTTAGATGTGGCTAATGAGGGTATATATGAGTTTCCAACACCCCTAGGCATGCACCCAAGCCATCAACCTTGTGATTTTTGTAAAAAACCGGCTCCAATTGCATAAAAAATGAGCATCTATTTACCGTTTTTGTGAGGGCTTCAGAACAAAAATTTTCCAACACATTCAATGCATCACACTTGCTCCAGAATCACTCTAGGGCTTGCACATGAGTTGCCAACACATTCCCATTTCCAGATACATGAACCTTTGCCAGATTTACAACCATTTGGAACATACATTCACTGCTATCAAGCTTCAATGGAGAGCTTGCAAAACAGAATTTTTCTTTGCTTTGGGAAACTCAAATCTGATATTGTTTGTGATTTTGCACCTGCAATCCTTACCCGATAGGCCAAGCTCTCAGTTTCGGTGAAAATCGGTGTGCTCCAAGCTTCACAGCTCCAATGGCAGGCTCCACATATTTTCTTCACAGCTTCTTCTCTCACTCATTCATAAACCCTAATAGAGAGCACCTTGCTCTGATACCATGATGAAAAATAGGTAGAGGGAGAGAGAACACACACATAGGAGCAAATCCTAATGTATTACTGAAACCCTAACCATAGAGGGAAGCCATGTCCCATCTCACACAATGCATAAAGCCATAATAGAAATGCTACAGCACACTACTTGTGTTGTGTCCACACACTGCTAATCCTAGCTACTGTCCACACCACTATGATCAGCTGGACACGGTCATTTATGTCTCACACATGCTACTAGCTAACACGCCACAGCACATAATGCAACTGGCACAAGCTATCATCGAGCTTGAATCTCAACACACCATCTACTTCGAAGGAAAAAAAGAAGGAAAATATTTCATTGTAGCAAGATAAGCCAAGTTAAAAATGATTGTAAATGATAAGAATGGAGATTTGAAGACAAGATGATTATAACAATAATGTTAAAGCTGAATTGGAATTATTTATCAACAAATTTTGTCCAAATTCAATCCATTTAACTTGACAAAATGGATTATGGACCAATAACAATGGAGCATCAAGACACATGACTAGTCGAAAGGATTAGTGTTCCCCCCTCACTAGAAAGGATTAGTGTTCCCCCCTCACTATAATGTTGTTGTGGCATAGTGAAAAATAATGCAAAATATATGTTTCCAAAGTCGAAAGGATTAGTGTTCCCCCCTCACTAGAAAGGATTAGTGTTCCCCCCTCACTATAATGTTGCTGTGGCATAGTGAAAAATAATGCAAAATATATGTTTCCAAAGAGGTATAAATTCTTGTATGTCTAAAGATAGTTTTACTAAAAAGCTTTTGGATGTTCTCTTTATACTACTAAGAGGAACCCCTTGTTTACAAAACTTCATCTCTAGAAGTAGGAGGTAATCAAAACTAAAATCTGAAAATATTTAAGAATTTTAAAACCTTGAAGGGTAGAATTTGTAGGCACTTTTCAAACTTATATTAAGATTATTTAAAAACCCATTTTTAAACTCTCTAACAAGGAACATCCAACACATGCACATGCACATGCATGAATCTTAATGAAGGTAGTGATGGTCCCTTTTTCTAAAGGAAATCTATGGACGTGATTTTCACAAAAAGGTAGGTTATATGTCTCCTACACCTCTATAACATGTACCCCTCCATGGCCTCTTAAGTTCACACCTCTCATGCCATCAATGATAAGAGACAACTGATGCCTTCTCCACTAGTAAATAATAATAATAGTAGTAAAAGAAAAGAGAAAGAAAATAAATAAGAGTTACATAACACAATTTGTTTATAATATTCACATAAATATGCAAGATAGTGCATGAGAGCTTAACAAATGATTTTTTTAGCGAAGTTAAATAAAGGTTATAGAAATAATGGGCATTTTAATTTAAAACAAGGTATTTTTAAAACCACTCTAAATAAAATGTATGTTTAATGAAATACATTTCTAGAAGGTGTGTATCGAAGATTTTGAAATATATAGCTAACGAAGTTATAAAGTTCTAGAAGGGGTGTATCTAAGTTTTAAAATATATAGGTAAGGGAATTATATATTTCTAGAAGGGGTGTATCAAAATTTTTAAAATATATAGCTAAGGGAATTATAAATTTCTAGAAAGGGTGTATCTAAAATTTTAAAATATGTAGCTAAGGAGTTTATATTTAAACGCATACCATCATGTCCACCCCTTGCCTGAAGTAGGAGACTGTATCACTACTAGTAGTTGGAGAGGTGCAGTAGAGAATTTGTGATAATAAAATGGAACAAAATTTATATGATGCCAAAATAAAAGTCAAAGTGAAATATTATTGAACTATGGGTAATGGAAACCTCATCTATCATGTGGCTAGATGATGGATTCATCATGTATTCTTCACGTATTTGGCTAACAAACATATGATGCACACATGACATTGATGCTTCTAAGGGGAAGTTTCCACAAGGAGGCTCAAGCTGCTCTGCAAGTACTAAAAGTTGCACAGATTTCAACTTTCTCAAGTTGTGTAAAGTGAGATTTGGTTGTTTTTTCAACTCAAGAACTCTACTCCATTATCCCCAAGGCAGTAGCGTAGTGGATAGAACTTGGATCCCTCATTTGAGAGGTTCTATGTTTAAATCCTCTTGGGGACAGCCTACCTAGTGTGTGTTCATGTGCACGTGGGTGTGGGTATGATGGTCTCCACATATAGTCAAGTCATCGCTATATGGTTTGAGCATTTCCACCTCATCATCGATGACAATCCCCTCATGGTGACAATAGTGTGATATGCTTACCCCTCAAGTTGACGGTTTGGATTAGGGACGGTGGCTTCCTCTCAAACACAACACTCCCCCCCACACCCACACACACACACACACGTGTGTGTTTGAGAGAGGGAGAGAGAGAGAGTGCGCTCTTACACGTGTTTTTGCCTGTGAGACGAGGGAGGGAGGGAGAGAGGGAGGGAGAGGGGGGGGGGTTGCAACATGGTGTATGCAACTACAAGCAATCCATGATAGAAGTAGTGCGTTGATTGTAAGCAAGATGTACAATTAGCTGGCCAAATGTACATGTCGAGATAATAGTTGAGCATCTAATACAATCATTCAACAGTTGTAGTTGCCTGGGCCTGGATTGTCAGTGTAGTAGTCTTTGAATCGTGTGGCCCTTCCAAACCGAGAGGCGGTGCAGGAGGCCTTTCGGGAGTCAACCTGCATGTCGCCCTACAAATCAAGATGGCATTACGCGTTAATGTTAAGTAAATTCAGCATTACATCTGTTTTTGTTAGTGCTAGACTAATTAATGCTCGTTTTTTGTGCGCAAGAAGTTGATGATTTACCAGTGAAGGAAAGGCCTTCGAGATGGCTGCGGGTCCTGGTGATGCTTCTCCATAACGAGCTTTGTCATGCTGTGCAGATATGAAGACCTAGAAAAAGCGGGAAAAAATGTAAGGCTTTCCCCACAGGCCGTGAGCTATGTTGTGTAGTTTATAATAGCAAGAGGCGTTGTACCTTTGCTCTCTGATCACGGCTGCTTTGTGAGAAAGTGAAGGCTGGTAAGTTCTTCCTCTTGGACTCGTTCTGCTTTTTGCCAAAGCAGCTGACAATCTCGTACTTGCCCACTCCAGGAGAGGAGGCGCCATTGTTAATCATGAGGGGATGCTGGAGCAAACACCAAAAATTTCAGTCTACACGATGCCGTGGCACCCATACAAGATCCCAAACTAGCACGTGTAATTGATAGAGCTCTCGAGGGGACACCAGCTCGAATCTGGCCCCTACACATTATTCACATCTCATCACATTTACATCCACATCTATTTACATCTCAGCTCTCTTCTCTACCGGTGGAACAAAGAGTGCTCATGGTCCAAAATAAAAAATAAAAATTCCAGATACCTATGGACTCCTTAGGATTTCCGAACCCAAGCCATGGAAATTTCTTTTGAGATCTCGTCCATTGCCTGCTATTTGTAATCTCCTATGTGATGCATAAAGAGCTTGGTAACTTCTAACAACTTCATTTGTAGAACTCATCTTGCCTAGAACTTGCAATCATTTGATAGGTGGTTCCCTTTGTGATACTTGTGTACATCTTGGCTTTTAAGGAAAGCATAAACAATTGACCATATAATGAGCCTAGTATACACCTTGCAATTTAGATGTCCTCCTTATCTTGGGGGGTTTAGAGACTTCCTGCACCCGCACCTTTTTAGGAGGAACAAGAATTGAATCTTGTAATGGGGGAGATCTCCACCACAACTTAACCTCATGGACAAGGAGCCTCCCCCATGCATTTCTATGTCCATGCAAAATTTTAGAACAAGGCATGGAATTTTCAAAGGATGTGTATAAAGGTCCTTATACTCAAGGTTAAAGATTGAGTGGTGTACCTAGGTGCTCTTTCCAACTAGATGTAAATAATTTAATCAAAATTGTCAACATGACATTTCCTTCGGACAAAGCATGTAGCTACAAAACATCCTCAAAACATCAAACCAATCAAAAGCTAGGCATCATTTTCAACTTTAGAACCTTTATAGGAGTGTCTCAATGAAAAAACACATCTTGAAATTTGAAGCCTTTGAAGGCCCTTGTTTCATAGGAGTTTAGAACCTTTATAGAAGTGTCCTTATGAAAAAACACATCTTGAAATTGAAGTCTTTGCAGGCCTTTGTTTTATAGGAGTTTAGAACCTTTATAGGAGTGTCCCTATGAAAAAAACACATCTTGAAATTGAAGTCTTTGGAGGCCTTTGTTTTATAGGAGTTTAGAACCTTTATAGGAGTGTCCCTACGAAAAAACACATCTTTGGAGGCCTTTTTTTTTATAGGAGTTTAGAACCTTTATAGGAGTGTCCCTACGAAACAAACACATGTTGAAATTTGAAGTCTTTGGAGGCCTTTGTTTCATGGGAAGGCCAATAAAAAATTTGGCTATCAAAACAAAGACACTTAAGGCAAGTTTTATGACAAGCCCAAGGTCTCAAAAATGCATGAATAAAGGCCAAGTTCACTTCTAGGACTTCCAAGTTGAAGTCAAAGGTGAGCCTTCAAAATCCATCCTTAATCTCTAGTAGTTCCAAAAGTTTGTCTCATCAAACACACTTTCTCGTATTTTGATCTATTCTTAAAAATTATATCCCTTCACACCACAAAAAAGAATCCCTCATTATGATATAATTGTGTTCTGATTTGCCAAGCACGCGCTTGGATGAGAAAGGCACAACACAATTATGGTATAATTATGTTTCTAGGGCCTAGCAAATTATGTTTCTATTTGCCAAGCAAGGGCCTGGATGAGAAGGCATAACACAATTATGATATAATTATATTCCCATTTTTCAAGCAAGGGCTTAGATAACAAAGGCACAAAACATTTGTGTATCAATAATTTGTCTCCTCATTTCATGATCCACAATACTTCCACTTGGGCATGCCCACACTTTATACTTTGTCATTGGTGGTTGGATTTTAAGCATCCACTTTATATTTGAAATTTTGAAAGTAACATGCTAAAGAATGTATACAAAGAAATATTATTATGAAGAAAAAAGGTTGAACCATTTAAAAAAATGGGTACATTATGTAACGCACCTTGAATCTCTTCTCTGCACCAAAACAAACCCTGGGTGCTGACTTGAAGGATCCGACAATTTGATTTCCCATTGATGAGGTGTCATCACACACAGTTGGGCCGGGTGAGCCTACTCCATATTTATTCTGCACATTTCAATGTTATATTTTATTCCCACATGATTTTGTATCTTCTTTTCTTCACTTGAGACTTAATGTGGCTACTACCTTGTCAAACTCTGCACTCATGTAAATTTTATTCTGCTCATCTCTTGTGGACCGGCTAAAATCAGCAAACCAAGGTGATTTTTGGTACGACAAGACCTACAATTAAAATTTTTTAGATTAAGAAGGCTATAAGAATCCCGTTAATCATGAAATGAGAGAAACTCGTACTCAATCATGCCTAATATTCAGACAATATATAATTACGAGTAAAAAATTAATGTATTGTATAAGTTGTTTCAAGCCACTCATGTACACCTAGGAAACACATAATTTTTTTTGGCAATCCACTTCTTTACTTAAATAGACCATAGAAACAATTATCAACTTATAAAAAATGGCTTGTAATCGTAACAAAATTTTGATTAGAAGTAGAAGGAATGGAATTAACACACACATATTTAGAAGAAGAAGAAGAAAAAGAAGAAGAGGATTTTAACGTGACACGCACAACTAAAACACTTCGTGAAGGAGAACAAGAAAGGTGAACACTCTCATGCACATGGACACGTGCACACACAAATGTATGCAAGTGTTCTTACAAACACATGTGCATGTTGTGTGGCCACACACTTGACATGCACACACACACACATATATCTATTGATTTATTTAGAAGAAGAAGAAGAAAAAGAAGAAGAGGATTTTAACGTGACACGCACAACTAAAACACTTCGTGAAGGAGAACAAGAAAGGTGAACACTCTCATGCACATGGACACGTGCACACACAAATGTATGCAAGTGTTCTTACAAACACACGTGCATGTTGTGTGGCCACACACTTGACATGCACACACACACATATATCTATTGATTTATTTTTAAAAATAAGACACACCTAACAATAGTAGTATCCCCACAACTACATTTTGAAAAAAAATGGAATTCTCATGTTTGCATTTTGTGACTTGAGCTAATATCTAAGTCTCCTTATGATGTGGTCATCTCCATCATATTCATCATGTGCGGCACGCGCGCACAAAGAGAGAGAGAGAGAGAGAGAGAGAGAGAGAGAGAACCTGTGGACCAAAGGCTGAAGGAGAAGCATAAGCTCCAGGCCCAGGATTTCCATCCCCATATCTTTGCTGTTATAATTATAAGCTCCACAAGCATAATAAAATATATTAAAATCCCTATTCTCATAATTGTAATTGTTATCAGCATAGGCCTTTAAGTGAAACCTATAAGTTACCTACCTCCAAATGATCCTAGGCATGATTATGATTATATTGTTGACATACTATTTATTCATGTTGGGGCCAAAGTCTTATGGGATATTCCATTTGTTAGTTATCGTATTAATTGGAACACATATGGTTTCTGGTCCATCGTTCTTTCAATGTAGATGCATGAGATTTTGACGGATACATTATTTGTGATTATAAAACCTTGTGCTTTTGATTCGCAAATTTTTTTTCCCACCCCTCTTTTTTTCTTCTTCTTCTTCTTGTGAAAGGTAGAACGTCGTTTCAGCAGTATTAAGCCTTTGAATTAGAGACCCATGGGTCCAAAAACTAGTTATACAATCCAAATAGCTTTCTTTATGAACTTCACTTTTATAACTTTGGTGATATTTCACAAGTAGATAGACACTTATCACATGGCTCAAAGTCCTTAATTCTGAACAAAAAAGCGAAGGTTTTGCAAGGAAGCATTCCCAAAGAACCCTAGCTATTTTTAAGACTCTAATATATAAAGAATACTAAAGTTAATTTTGGATAAAATTTAACATGGATATAGAAATATAGTCTATATGACTACCGAGTACCTAGTTAACTCCCCTTAACAAGACATTCACAACATAAGAAACTCAAATTAAATAAGGTAGTCTGGCCCTTTGTATGTGAAGATGTAGCGCTAACAAAGAGAGGGAAGGAGAGGGTGGCATCATGGCATGGGGATGGGGATGGGAGTGGGAGTGGGAGTGGGAGTGGGAATGGGGGATCATGTGAACGGGGGGGGGGGGAGTTTGAAGGAGTGTACCGTTGAGAACCTTCTAGACATCCCAAACGCAACCTCGGGAGCAGTTTCCTTTCGTGATGCCACCTGCTTTCCTAGAGATGTTATCTTCACCTCATAAACGGGGCCTATGATGTATGTGGTGTCATGAAACATACAACTTCAAAGGAAATCAATTCCAATACTAACAAGCAATAGAGTCTGATGCAAACATGCGATTGCTGATGGATGCGTCATAAAATCTTACACACCCGGCCCATCTAGTCCGATTCTACACTTGTCAAGTTCCTGGCTATAATATTGCTGCACATAGTGATTAGTGAATAAACGGAATATTAGTCCTCTCCCTCTCTCTCTCTCTCTCTCTCTCTCAGACACACACACGCGCGCGCGCGCACATTTTCAAGCATTTATGTAGAAATCGTATCCTCCCTTCTGCAATCTACCTTCTCTGAATTCGCTCTATCTGAGGTCCCAAAGAGGATGGTAGGGCCTGATGTCTTCTGAGACAAAACCTAGTAACATTCAAATAGAAGACAATGAAATAATAGAATGATGTTTTGGGGGCTGTGTGTGTGTGTGTGTGTGTGTGTGTGTGTGTGTGTGTGAGAGAGAGAGAGAGAGAGAGAGAGAGAGATGCCTGCCGTCCAAACATAGAGGAGAGTCTGGCCGCGCATGGGGACACGGGGGGTTTTAGCGCAGGTAGAGGTTTTCTTGTAGATTTGGAAACGCTCTGACCACCTCGGTTAGTGGCATTAACTAATCGTTTAGGGCTACAATGGTTCTGCGGTGCTGATGATGGTGTTGATGTCGATGATGGCGTTGATGCTGATTTGGTGGAAACTGCAGGATGATCTGCTGACGAGTGCTGATCTGCATCGTTCATTTTGTCGAGCCGCCCCATCTGGCCAACCTGACGATCCTGCACTGTCGATCACAATCTCAACAGCAATTAACAACTGCTTTTTTAATATAAGTCCACGATCATAATTGGCACGAGCAGATCAAGCGTGGATCGGAAGCCCATCATGCTTGCCGTCTACAGAAAGCAATGCAAGCGACACGATTACGTCTTCGTGTGACCTTTGGTCACGTCCTTTTGCTTTCCGTCAGCCTGGAAATAGCCCGCATTCTACTAATTAAAATTGGCAAAGGATTTTTTTCTATATTTTACTTGCATTTAATTATACATTCATGTGATGAAAACCTGTTGATGATAAGTAATGAGATGCCCTTATTCAATTGGTTATTTGTTTTTAAATCAAGCAATGGTCGAGCCTTCCTTATTATCATCCCTCAAATTTGAACCGGTTACAAAAGGGGATGCCCTTCAAAAGAGAAGCTTCATTTTAGTATCCTCTTCTTTGGAGTTCCTCCAATGATTTCTAAAAAGGACCACATATGTTACTTCGGCATAGCCCTCTCACCAACACGCTCTATGCTTCATGTTGTAGTTTGTTCTCAAATTTTCACTTTTGGTTGGCCAACCACTTGTTCACTATTTGGAAATCACTCCTCCACCCTCGTCATTGTTATTATGAAAGTAATGGGATTCTCTATTTTGTAAGGTCCCCCATCAGGAGTAGCCATTATATCTCTAAACTCCTAATAGTGCCTAGTTTAGACACTACGGCTAGCATAGGAGGATGGTAAAGAGATATACCAAGTAAGATGCACAGGTGTGTGGATTGATAGATCACACTTAAGGATTGAAGGAACCTTCCCAAGGACACATAGTCCTTGGGTTGCGGTGATGTGTCGGGGGAGTCTGCCTCTATAGCTCATCCGAATACACCACTGTAGGGAGGGCTCTATAAACTAACACCACAACACTAGCACAACACAAATCAAGAGTACCAACAACCAACTCAATTGATATCCTCTCACCTTCAGCTGAGACAGTCGGAGAACGTAAAACCCCTCAAACTGATTCAACTGACTCCACCTTCAGCTAGGACAAGACAACTTAAAACCCCTCAAACTGATTCGGCTGACTCCACCTTTAGCTGGGACAATCGAACAACTTAAAACCCCTCAAACTAATTCAGCTGACTTCACCAGTTATCCTCCCATGTCAAATCTGACCTCCAATAGCTTTGATCTTCACTCCTAACGCCTCATTTGTCCCCAGCTAACCAAAAACATTCCTTAGTTGATGCCTAGATGACCGAAAAAACTTCTTAGCTAACACTCAGATGACCGAAAAAACTCCTTAGCTGACACTCAGATGATCAGTTCTGACTATAACCCGAGTCAGATAGCTGTTACTTACTCCAATCAAAAATATGTCCTCCAAGCTCCCAAAAAAAGTCCTCCAGTGTCAGCTTACCTTCAAATACTTGCTTCAAAACTTCACTGATCCTATCAGCTCTCCCCCTACTGCTTCCTCCTAACCAAACCCAACCTAGTTGGGTCAGAATTCTTCATCCAATTGATTCAACTGACTCAGAACTCTTCACCTCAGTGTCCTCTGACACCACTACACTCTCAAAAATCTGAGAAAATGCCAAGATCCACCACAATAAACCCAAGACTTACAGCAGATGATTGCCTGGTGACCCTAAGACACCTTCCCCCATAACTCAAAACTGACTGCCTGTTGGCTGCTGCTGCTGCTGCCTGATAGAATTTTGAAAGTCAGATTAAACCCAAAACCACTTCCCTTCAACCAAAAAATATAATATTTACCTTGATGCACAACTGACTGTAGTTGACACCCAACTAACCCCTTCTGACACTATTAGACCCTACTGGCTCAAAATCAAAGCTATCCAACATAGTTCTGATTCAACACAGTTCAAGTCTTCACTCACAATTGATTCTTTTCAATAAACTCCATCAAGACAACACAGATAACACCAAAAGCATAGGAATTCCTCAATCCAACACACAATCAAGCCTTCTGTATATAAAATTGAGCCAGTCTCAACAACCCTGAAATGTGGGGTTCCAACAAAGAGAGAAAGCACCAAACCAGAGGGATTCTCCACAAGAAAAATCCATGCAACTCTTTAATACAACAAAACTTAACACCAACAACCACTTGCAAACAGATCTCAATCCTCAATATAGAGAGGAATGATTGAGCAAAGCTATGGAGAGTTCCAAGTTCTTACTGAGCTGCACTTCAGAGATCCTAGGACATCAACCTCCTACTACAAGATTGAGCAAAGCTATGGAGAGTTCCAAGTTCTTACTGAGCTGCACTTCAGAGATCCTAGGACATCAACCTCCTACTACAAGATCCTCTATCACCCGTCCACCCTCTACTTTGGACAAATCCAAGCTTCCTCACACCAATTCTGCCTCTTCCCAAGACAAGCGAACTGTCCTCGTGTTAAAATCCCAAAGATCTCTCTAGCTAATCACTATGCATAAACACACATAATCTAGGCATATACTCATCCACCTGACCACCCCTGAGCCCAAGGGTGCACACATCATAGTAATGAAGAACCACATACCTATCCTGGGTGTCCCATACCACCAAGAGGTATGTCTTCAATCCAGCAGCACGTAGCTCTAGTATGAAATGGCAAGAGAGTAGATACTATGTTCTACACAAGAGAACATCCCTTGAGAGTGCCCCATGCTCCTATTATATAGGAGAGCTCTCAAGTGACTCTTGACCCGCCGTTTCCATGTGTGACCCTTGGTTGCGTGACCCTAACCCCAACCCGGGTTAGGTCTAACCCTTGTCCCACTAGAGCATGTTCTCATGATCCCATGCTCACATGCCTAGGGCAAGTTAGCCTCATAGTATATGCATATAACATGCCGTGCACATAACATACTTCCCCTCTCTCAAAACATTGCACTCTTGCAATGAAAATAAGGAAACCTCCGGTGAACATTCTCAATTGACTCCCAAGTCGAATCCTCGATTTCCCTATCTTTCCACTTAATTTTAACCTCAGGGATTAAGTAATTACGAAGCTTCCTTTCCCTGAATTCAAGTACCTTTTCAGGTTTTGGTGGAACATAGGATAAATCCTTGACTTAAACGAGTTCATGAGGAATCGTGTTATCCTCACCTGCCAGCGTCTCTTTCAGTCTGCAGACATGAAAGATTGGATGAACTCTGACATGTGGAGGCAGTTTTAGTTCATACACAAGTGTGTTAATCTGACGTAAAACTCGGAATGGACCACAATATTTAGGAGATAATTTTGAGCACTTTCGTATTCATAAAGTCTAAGAATCTTTAGAAACTTTGAAATAAACCAAGGCTTTTGGCTCAAAAGACCGAGTAGAGCATCCCCTATCAGCATAAAATCATGCTCTATCTTGAGCACTCCTAATAGAATCCTGAGCTTGGGTCAGCATTTCCTGTATATCATGCAACAAATCCCTCGATGCATCAAGCTTAATGTCCTTAAGACCAACATCAACAGGTGCCCAAGGTTGATATCCACACATAAGCATGAATGGACTATAACCAATAGTCGTATGCTTAGAACTGTTATAGGCAAATTCCATCATTGGAAGATATTTTTCCCAAATCGATGGTTTTCCAGAGATATATGCATGAAGAATATCCTCTAAAATATAATTCACATGCTTTGTTTGCCCATCATACTGCAGGTGATCAGAGGAACTCATACTCAAAGTAATTTCCAATTTCTTGAAAACTTCGTGCTAAAAATGAGCCGTGAACTTAGAGTCCCAATCGCTCACAATATCAAAAGGTAGACCATACAGTCTAAACAACTGCTCGACAAATTGGTAAGCCAATTCTGACCCTTTGACTATTGTCTTTATGGGTAAAAACCTAGCCATCTTTCTCAATCTATCCACGATTACCCAAATGGCATCGTGACCCTTGCTGGTACGTGGAAGTCCCGTAATGAAATCCATGGAAACACTTTCCCACTTTCGAGACGGAATATCCAAAGGATGTAATAACCCAACAGATTTAAGGTGTTCAGCCTTGTTTATCTGAAATTGATGACATCGGACCACATAACTGTAAATAAAATCTTTCATTTTTGGCCAGTAAAATGTCCTTCTAACAAAAGCCAAGGTTTGTTGTATGCCAGGATGTCCTGTCGTCGATGGTGCATCATGGCACTCAAAGAGGATCCTCAGTCTAATTTCTGGCACATCTGGCATGCAAACCTTATCATTTTGGAATAAGAGACCATTCTGAATAAAACATTTGTTGGCTTTTCCTTGATTCAATATGTTTTGATCTACCTCAAAGTTAGACCCTCATTTTGTCAAATTCCAATACTTTCCAAAGAAAATATCTATACTGCATTTTCCCCTGAGTGAATCGTACAAGTTAGAAGTGATTTCCTTGAAGCTAAGTTCATTAACTTCAAAGTCCTGCATCAACTTAGCCCATCTTGCCTTTCTACCTTTCAAGTCCAGCTGATCACAAGTGTACTGCAAATATTAGTGATCTGTCAAGACCACAAACTGAGACCTGTAGAGATACTGTCTCCATGTCTTTGAAGCATAAATGATCGCATATAACTCTTTCTCCTGAACTAGGTACCTAGTCTGTGCATCGTTGAGTTTCTTACTTTCGAAGGCCACATGCTTCCCATCCTAGAAAAAGCTGCACCTATCACAAAATCACTAGCATCAGTCTCCAACGACATAAGGCCTACTAGGATCTGGCAAGGCTAACACAGGAGCATCTCGAACTTTATTTTTGAAAGAATTGAAAGTTTCATGTAGCTTCTCATTCCACTCAATCAAAAAATTAGACTTCTTATTTTTACCCTTAAGAAGATAGAAATGACAAATAGTGTCTCTATTTTTGGTATATTTATAAAAAGTTATTTTTAGATTTTCAATTGTAATCTCAAAAAGAAAGTAAAACCAAATCTTTTTTTTCATCTCAGTTTTTATTTTAAAAAATGCATAAAGTGCATTTTTTATAAAAAGTGCACAAAGTGTACTTTTTATATTTAGGTCACAAAGTTCCCTAAATATAAAAATGGTAATATTTAGGACATAAACTGCCCTAAATATTGTTGTTTTTGGGTGGTGCTATACAACCACTTTTCAAAAAGAGGTTAAAAATAAATCTTTTTTAATGGAATCTTTAAAAGATGCCAAATGTTTCTCCTTTTCAGGAAATATTACCTATTTTCCCCACAATTGGGTTTTTCATTTTGAAGAAATATTACCTATTTTTCCCATAAAAATGTTTGTAAAGTGATTTTATGTGTCAATATCAAGCTCACATTTTAGTGCTCAAGTAATTTCTAAATTAGCTATTAATTATATTGTTAATTCGATCATCATAGCTTTGACTATATTTCACCCTCCTTAGCTTAGATATTTTGACTAAATTATAGAGTGTTTACATAAAACACAAGATATTTCATGGCCAAACCTTAGCAAACTTGATAATAAGAAAAGAAGGTAAAGCGCAAGATATTTCATGGGTAAACCTCAGCAAACTTGATAATAAGAAAAGATAGATAATATTTTTATAACTTAAATATTATTTCAATAGATGGCTTGAATATGAAAAGATAGAGAATACTTTTATAACCTAAATATTATTTCAATATATGGCTTCTACTTCCCACTTATATGCTTTAATGAATATAGAAGTTCCTATTAGAAATTAATTGTCCACCCTTGTCACTGTTATTGTGTGTGTTATTGTGTGGATGTTGGGTTGCTCTATTTTGTAAGGCCCTCTACGCCTATATTAAGAGTTTATCTTGTTTTGAGCATGTTTTAGTGCTTGATAGTTCCCAGTGTAAACATTGGATGCTGGACATATGTAGTCTAAGGAGATGGATTAGCTAGTTGATTGATCACATTGTTGGGTAGAAGGAGCAAGACACCTAGTCCTCGAGTTGTGGGCACCAAGCTGGCACCCTAAAAACCTCGAGTGGGTCTCAAAGTTACACCAAGACCATGGGGCTCATGTTTAGTCTTATAAGGTCTCACTCAGATGATGTGGTCAATTTGGTCCATTCCTAATAGTTACAGGATTGCTAATGGGCCAATCTACGATGAGATCAACCCTAGGTACTAAATATAGACATGTTCCACATTCACCTTAGTCATATTGAGATTATTAGTTGATATATATCTTCACTATGTTATGTGCCCCTATTAGTGGCATGACCCTTCATCTGGAGTCTACCTAGGCTGCCACCACAAAATATCCTTATGGGAGTTCCATGGATGGGTGGGTTTCCATTGCTGGGCTCCACCCTCATCTTTCCACTATGTGATGGGTTGCTCTATTTTATAAGAGTCTTATAAGACCCTTAAAATGAGGATTAGCCATTGTGTTGAGCATGCTAGGGAACCTAATAGTTCCCATCTTAGATAATGGATATTGGCCATAGGATATGGCTTATGCAGGTGGCCAGTTGGTTAGGACATGTCTAATGCATCATTCTACTTGACACAATGCCAAGTCAAATGATGCATGTAAGTGTAGGTCGAGACTGATGTGGGTCTATTGATTGCAATCTTGGATAGAAGGAGATGTTCTTGGGAGACCTAGTCCTCAGGTTGGGGAGCTTGAAATAGGTGCCAAAAGACCTTAATGGGTCTAAAAACTACACAATTATAGAGGTCTTATGTTTATTCTAATATGGTCCGAAGTGGTAATGTGGTTGATTTGGTCCATCTGAACCACCGCAATTCATAGAGTGGCCAACATGGGGGTCAACCTATAATATATGGCCAACCCTAGGTACTGTATATAGATAGGTTTCTTAGCCTTCTTAGTCATATTGAGATCATTAGTTAAGATGTATCTTAGTGCATTGTTCATCCTAATTAATGCATAACATCCTTCATCTAGAGTCTACCTAGATCACTATCAAAGATCCTTACTAGAGCACATGTGGGCAAATGCCATGAATTTGTAAATTTGATTGGCAATATTAATTCTCCATCTCTCTTGCATCAAGTTCTTTGTCTACCTACATCGCCATCAAAGACCATTGTGCTAGCGTGAAAGAGTAAGCAAATGCCATCACTTCATAAATTTGGTTTGCAATAGTGATTCAATTTTTTAATATTATTCTCCATCTCTCTTGCATCAAGTTCTTTGTCTTGCAAAGATTATGTGCAATGTGAATCATAAACTATCCTTGCTCCCCTCATGTAAGATCTTCCAAGGAAGGATGATCATGTATGACTCTCTTCTCTAAAAATCCATTCACTAGGAATGTGTTGTGGAAGGTCTTGATCTTTATGTTGTAGGATGCTTAAGGGTTTGGTTGTGTTTCCATTGGAAATCTTGAGCTCTGCGTTGTAGGATGCCTAAGAGTTTGGTTGTGTTCCCTTAGTCTTGATCTTTGCATTTTAGGATGCCTAAGGGTTTGTTTATTTTCCCATTGGCAAGCTTGACCAACGAGGCTTGTCCCTATGGGTGGTGTGCTTCCTTAGACCTCCCAGCAATCCTCCACCATCCAAGATTGTGGATTGTCAATCCTTTGTGCATGATAGGTAACATGACATTCATTTTGTCACTTTTAAAATATTGTCCTAGCTTGTTCATAGATATTTTTGGCTATCATTTGGTTATGGTTATGGAAGGAGGGTGCTCAATGATGCACAACTCATCCTCCTCTTTAAGTTTAGGTTTGACTATAGATTTAGATGTGTGGGATTTAGGTTCCCATTTATTTCGTCAAATAATCCTCCAAAGTTGGGAGTTTCCTTGTAAAAGAGAACTTATTGGAACTCAAATTTCTCAGGATAAGAAGGTTGTGAGGCCTACTATGTCACATGGGTGATATGCACACTCACTTGCATTATACTCACTCTAAGGTGGGTTAGGACCTAACAATGTGTAAGGGATGTGCGAATGATCCTTTCCTTGGAGAGGTGGTTCCTCTAAAGTGGCCGAAATAAATTTGTTTCTGTAATCACCTTAGAGAAAATGTTATAATGACTTTGGATGACCCTAACTTTCACCTCCCACATTGAGTGCCTGGTTGGATTAGTTCCAGAGGTAGAGGCATTGAAACTTGTTCTTTTTGTGGCCTCTTAATAATGGTTATGTGTTTGTTTGATTACTTTGGAAAACTTTGAGGTTCTTTCATTGGGTCCATGGTTGGTTCTGAGACAAGGTCAGGGATATGCTCAAGCAGGTTCAATGGTTCGTACTCATAGTACTAGCTCTAGTTCATAGCCTACACCACAAGCTCTTACACTTGTTTCATTATTTCTTTCTCCAACATAGTTTTGGGATACTCATTAAGTTTATTTGGAAGGTTTTTTTAATCTATGGATTTTTTTTCCTTGGGAAGACCATGCTTGATTATGTGGGAGATTGCATGCTTGTTGATGTCTCTAACAAGGAAGATTGTGCTTAATGTATCCAAAAGGGAGGCAACTTCAAAGATCTTACTGAACCACTTTCAATAGTCATGATGTCATTAATAGATCATGCATTACATTTCCTTATTCTCTTCAAGGTGTGCTCTTCATTAGGAAGTGAATGGGGTCTTCTTGGGCCCTTTAATTTGCCCAAGCCTAATCAAGGTGATTAAGGAATAGCCAAATGGGGGGTTGCCATGTGGACTGAAATGTTGGGTTTTTAAGAGAGGTGTAAGAGTGGTCAAAGGGTGCACTTTTTCCCCAAAAAGGGGAGGGGGCAATTTTACAATTTTCGGACCTCCATAACTTCTACATACAAGATCCGAGTTGAGCGGAGATTACAGATCCGTGATCTACGCATCAAGAGCTTTCCATAGATATGTTACATGATATGGTTTTATCCGCTAGATTTTAAATTTCATTTTCCCCCCAAAATTCAAATTCGAATAAAGTAGCCGTTTTAAAGCTTCTAATTAGAAAACGTTTCTTCTTAAGAGAAAAGGTTTGACTCCCTTAAACTGCCAAATAAAAGGGCCCAAGAAGCCTTCCATTGAGGTCCTAATGTGAGGTCTTCTTCTTTTTGGACCTTTGGTTCTAGTTTATTTGCCTTTCTAGGGTCTACTCCAACATTTGGGGCTTACATTTGAGGCTCTCTTATTACTTGCTTTGAAGTTAAAGTATATGATTTCTTCTTATTGGCAACCTTGGAGATGTTCCCTTGACTGCTACCCTTGTCTTAGCTTGGCTCTATGAGCAGGCCCTCCTTACACACTCACAAGACATTAAGGCTCCTTGAAGTGGCAATAGATGCTTTTGCCCACACAGGAGCAATTGCCACTCTGTTAGGATAATACTTGTAAGCATTGTTAAATTTTCACGTGTAACATGTGCCTTCACATGGTATTATATTGTGGTTTAGCATGGGATTTAGATTGCTTGGAGCACTTGGCGGATTTGGTGCAGGGGTCCTTTTTGTGAGGATACTCTATAATATGCACTCTGCAATACTATGTGGGCCTTTACATCATCAAAAACATTGCATTGCTAGCCTATGTACCATATTGTTGAGGTCTCTCACTCTTTGCTACACCACATGGCTTAAGTAGGGAGGTATAGCCTATGGGTGAATCCTAGTTAAGAAACCTGTAGGGATCATATTGTTTCTCCTTATATTGGTCTTGCTGTTCATAAGACTCATGGCTCTCTTATTCATGGGTTTGTGTCTCTATGGGCAAAGTCACTAGGTAATATTATACTGGTGTGTGTTACTATTATATTGGTATGCATATACTAGTGTTGTGCAGTTCTTGGAGGAGCTAGTTGAGGTGGTAGTATCCAAGGCAGGTATGGTAATTATGGAGGTCTATACATACCTCTTAGTAAGGGGTTTGAATAGGTAGGTATGAATAGGTAGGTAGCACTGGAGCTTGTTCCTGTTGTGAGGAGTGACTAGTGGAGCTAACAAGGCAAATGGTTGCCTTGGCATGAGGTGTGAATGGGGTGCTGGAATCCACCCTATCAGGTTTCCTTAGTATCAACACAATAGGTTGTGTCATAGTTCCCATGGCACTGGATTCAAATTACATACACTTGAGGGTTCCAAAAATTTGTACAATATATTAAATTTCATTTTTTGTATTCGTATTCAAAATACATACATACACTTGAGGTTCCAAAATTTTGTACAATATATTAAATTTCAGTAATACAAGCTTGATTTTCGTCAAGTGGATCTATGGGTATATGTTTATAAACTTTTGAGCTGCATCATCTAATCCAACATCATCTTCTAGTGGGGGTTGGAGGTGGTGGAGTGGGGCTAGAGGTGTGGGGACACACCAATACTGGGGCTAGAGGTGTAGCCTCTGATTGCAAGACTGTGATCATTTCATCGTGAAAAATTCTAGCAAGTCAAATGGTGTGTATGATGATAAGATCTATCTCTACAAATAGGCCCATGCCTTCTTAGATTAGAAATTTAAGACAAACAATACAATGTATTCCTGGGTTAGTTAGGATTTGGTTTAGATCTTTACCTCCTCTCATCCAAATCCCATATTTAGCAACAACGTTATCACTCGGTACACAAGAATGAGCATCAAGCAGTGCAACAACATGATATCTAACATATCGCATCTGGTTGTTATAACTTGGCTCTTGAATTAGAGCCTCTACACCACTCAATTTTTTTTGCAAAGACCTACATTCAACATGGGTGAAACATAACAAAGATTGAATATTCAATTCACTATCAACATAACAAAGAATGAACAGATAAGAGAAAGACTTATAGTTTTACTTTGGCATGGAATCCTCTAACCGAATTGGTGCAATAACAAGTTCTTTGCATCAAATGGATAATCACCAAGCTCCAATGTCCACTACAAATTGCAAAAAAAATTAAAAACAATTTAAGTGACTAACTTCTAACAATGAGTTCATGGAAAAATGTGACTTACTTTTTGTTATACGCCATGACAAACATATTTACATGGGAAAATGCTACTTTTCTTTATATGCCATGGCTTGATACTCTTACCTTTTGCCCTCCTCCTTGCCTTCTGGTGTTTTAGATTGTCTTCAATTTTTCCTTCTTTCTTGCCTTGTGGTGGTGGTGTAGACTCTCAACCATGTATAACTTCTTCTATCTTGATAGAGTCTTCTTTTGGTTTTCTAACTAGGGGAGCCGGAAGAAGCGATAGATTGATCGGAATACAAAATTCTAGCTTTTTAATGTTAATAATCCGGTCTTATTATTCAATTCCAGAATGGGTCCTTCCAATGTGACAATAGCTCCTAGGTCAAAAGGAAAGATCAAGTCCGAGGGATATCTCATAAGCCCATCCTCATGACCATAACATGGAACTGACATCCATGGTATCCACCAAATGGAAGCAAAACTCCTAACTGGAATGTCAAATGGTCCATGTAGTTCAAGACCAAGAGATGTCACAAGTGCATCTAAATGGTATGCCATATAATCATCTACCATACATCCCAAGTGGTATATGATGAACCCAAATATGAATGTCCCCACTCCAAAGAAACTAGGGTCATGCAAACAATCATGGAAGCCAAAGAAACACATCTCAAAATTGGCATCGTGCAGGAACTCATGTGAATCAATGCCATCATCCAGTATAGCATAGCTTGAATCATCTGGGACTAATCCACTGCATCAATGTGTATATAGGTATGATCCAAAATATGCAACATACCTTCATGTGTGAAACCCTCCACATATGTGTGGTCCTCCAAATAAAAAGCGTAATCAATAGGATCACCATAAGTATCATCATCACTGAATACTAATAGTGTATCCACACATGAGAAGAAAGTAGCATCATCCATCAAATCACGGACCATGTCATCCTCAAAATCTCTAAAGTCATCATCATCATGATCATGGTCTGTGTCCATCAATGGAATCTATGTATAACCTATATCCCAAAACAAGCCAACCTCTCTAATAACTAGATCTAGGAAAATGCTCAAATCAAATATAAAGCTCTCTAGATCCATATGCACAATTCTACCTCTCCTACAAGGTCTAGTCTGAGAAAAATCATCACTACTCTGATGCACTATCCCTAACTACTCAAATACATGAACTCTATCCACATGAACACTGCCATGAATGCTATGAATGCTAGGAGTAGTGGTTGTATCAGTAATATCTCCGTAAATAGAAATCCTAGAAGAATAGCCTGATGCATCTAACACTAGGAACTCAGGTCTATGCTCATAGGTGTCTCTATCACTCGTATAGTGGAACATCACTATCCTCAAGTGTGCTAATGGATGTAGTATCCTCAAGAATGAACCCACTATGATCAAGTAGGCCCAACCCTCATATGTATGTGCTCACTAAAATCCCTTCATTACAATGTTTCTTAATTTCTAAGACCTACACATAGTTTTTTTTCTTAAGAACACTCCATAGAACACAAACAACACATCAAATTTGAAAAGTTTTTGAGTAAGATTTTATCCTTTGTCCTCTTATTCCTTAAAAAATAAGAAAACCTTTTTAGACTTCTTAGCATATTGGTATTATAAATTCTAATAAACAAAATTCTTAGCATGTTGAATAGCATCATTGTATTTCATAATACACTTGTATGCTCAAAACAAAAAGTTTTTGTAGAATAATATCGTTGTTTTTGTAGATTTTTTAAAATTTATACCATTTAGTCACGCTTCTTCACTTTATGTTGTGTTCTAGAATCAACCTTGTGGTTCGTTTGTATTCTGGAATACACTCATGCTTTCTCCTTTTGTATTGTGGAATGCTAATTCGTAGTTGTCCATGACATCTTTGTTTTTTTGGGTGCATTTACATGCCTTACCCTACCCTTCAGTGCCCATGTCCACTTAAGCACTTGCCTCACTAAGATAAAGGATGATAAAATAGAGCACTTTGCTATTTTGAATAGTTCAAACTAGGATTTTAGCCCTTTTGAGGCTCCTAAAAACGGGCTTTAAAAAATATTTTTTAAGAATCTTCCCAAAAAGGTGTTTTTTAGATAATTCAAAGGACTTTGACTTTCAGTATTTGAATTTTCTTGAGTTCTTAACGATTTGGAAGATATAGCTCTTCAAAAGTGTCCTTTTTTATTACATTACCACCCAAAAATGAGTCACCAAAATTACACCTATTAGGAAAGAGCCAAAAAACACCTCATTTTTATAAAATATTGCAACTTGGAGGGGGTGGTCAATTCGAGCAGGCAAGATTTTAAAACAAAAAATCAGTGATATGCCATATGAGATCTATAAGTTGAGAATTTTCATCATCTCTTGAAATGCTCTTTTTGTATGAAATGCACTATTATCACTACAAGATAATCGAGGTGTACTAGTGCAAGGTAATTTAGTAAAATATTAATCGCTCGTAATTTTTCTAGGATGTAGTGCGGGCGGAAAATTCCTGTTAGGCCATGTTTGAAACCTGTTTTCTGCAGCATCGCCTCTTCCTAGTTTCCCTCCTCTCTCTCCTTCTCACCTTCTCAATCTCTTTTTCCTCTCTCTTTCTTCCATCTCCCTCACCCTTCTTCCTCTATCTTTATTTTTTCATGCACTAATCTCTCACCCACATCTCTCATGATTAGGTTTTTTATTCGTATAGTTACTTTAATAAAGATTAGTGAATTCATGTATCTAGGATTAGATATTAGGTTTTTTCTAAAAGGTTAGAAGGAACTAACCTCTTTTTTTGTTTTGTTTCTTGGTGTTGTGGATATCCCCTCTCTCATTGATGATGCGCATGTACATTGCAAAGTGATATAAAAGTTTTTGATCCTGGGGTGGACATAAGTTCATGGTGACAAAACATGGAAGCATGGATTTTATCCATTTCAGGTGCTTATGCCATTTGATCCGGCTGGGTGGTATCAATAATTAGGTAGGAGCTAGGTAGTTGCTAGTTTGAATAAAGTTTTGCCAGAAACATTTGGTTGAGCATGAATGTTGTAACCAAAGGGGGGTGGAAAACTATCATAGGTTTTTTTCCATTCAAGAAGAAGGCATCAGTGTGTGGTAACACGCTCGACTTGGATGGTAGTAAGGCATGGCATGTTAGGTTCATGGGCTTGTGTGATGCAAGGGCAGAGCCACTCCTGTTTTGTGGACAAGCATCAAGGTGTGCATATCCTATGGGCTAGCCAAAGCATGGAAGTAATGGTCAATGTGAACACCTCTTATGGGGGACCAAAGCAATTAAGTTTTTTGTTAAAATATATAAACCTTACAATGCCTTTTGCATGAAGCAATGTTGGTAGAACGTGACTGGAAGCTTTGCATGATAGGTGGCTACTACCCAAAGCTAGTCCAAAAAGGAAGGAAAGGGCACATGTTACAGGGAGCCATTGCTTACGTTGGTGTGGTGGGCTGCTGTAGGCCAAGAAGCATGGAGGGAAAGTATGGAAGGGGGGACGCTGCTTGGTTTTCTCAGAGTTCCACAATCTAGTTTTCTTGGATCTAGGTGGCCATGAGGCGGTTGGGGGAAATAGGAAACAAAAGGGGTGCCCTTTGGTGAGATGGTGGTCTGCACAGTTGGCTAGGAGACGCCTTTCTGGATGCTAGAGTCGTGGAGTTTTGGAACACCTCTATTGCTACTGTCATATGTGAGGATATTATGGTCATAGTAACTCCATATAATGTGCCATCAGAACATATTGTAGCTCCTAAATTGGTGCACCACAAGTTCCAGTATTGCAGGGAAGCTCTTGTGAATGGTGGATTCTCACTTGGTGGAAGTCTCAGTCCCGAAGACATCAGAAGGCTTCCAATTTTCAGTATCGGGCGTAGCTTCTGGGGTCTTCCGAAGGCATATGCTATCATTGTTTGCACAATAGGTGGGTTGTTTGTTGCTAGCTTGTACAGTCTTTATGACGGTGATGCATTGGGACGGGGCTATAGAGGCTGGTCTTCCCCGACGCTTCAATGCCACCTCTCCTACCTTTTGTTTAGCCCACTCATTATATTCCTACCCATGCAAAACTTCAAGCCCTAAGCCAACATTCTAGCCTATAAGGCACTTGTGATAAACCACTCTAGCAAATGACTAAGACTGTAGGTCCAATGTATGTATAGTGGTAGTAGGTCATAAGTTGGGGGGAGTGTTGAAAAAAGTAAGTGATGTTGGGTGATTACAAGGAGTAAGGGGGAGTGTTACACGACCCTCAATGATGTAATAGTTAGATTAGTTACATTGAAAAGCAGCCTAAATGTTAAGATGTATGTGGAATGTCGAGCCCAAATAGAGGCTTAAAGAAGGTTTCTAGAAGAATGTGAGAGAAGACCCAAGTGGATGCTACTTCAATGGAGGTGGTCCTCAAACTAGAGTACCAAAACAAGGGGAAAAATCAATTTGATGATGCACAAGGCTTTAGCAATACCCCAATGGTAGAGTTGAACCTTTAATGGTATAGAATATTGAGTGCAATCAGAATTAATCACATTGTTGATAGAGGCGATTTTTTGCTAACAAACTAGAGAATGATTTGAAGATTAAAGATCAAATACTTGTTGTTTTTGCTCAACAAATCAACATGTATATCCTCCACATGCTATATGATGATCAAACACATACATCCTCCACATGCTATATGATGAACCCATGGACCACCTCCCTTGAAGTGAGCAGCCCCACTTAGGCCTTTTCTCACCTTCTTCTAGGTGCCTACTTTTGGCTTCCATTTGGGTTGGACACTCCACATACATCATCACATTTGGGCTTCCTTTGAGTCTTTGAACCTTATTCTAGGACTAATATAACTCTTACATCATTTGAGAGTCACATAATAGCACTCCCCCTTGCTCCTAATATTAACCTAGCATCACTTGTTGTTTTCAATAGTATATGGTCTCTAAGCCCCCATAAATATGTATGGTGTTTGCGAGGGGCAACATAGCTCTTATGGCGGTTAATTGAGAAGACTTGAAACCACCACCTCTGTTAGGTTAGGTCCAGGAAGAGGATTGGGGCTGTTAGGATTGATGATATTTAAATTAACCATCTCAAAGGTGGTCGGTTGATACAAAGGGTTAGGGTAGGCTTGGTAGGATTGATGGCATCAAGGTTGGAGCTTTCAGGGTTAATAAGATCAATGTTATAGGTAGATCAAGGATAGTGTTGATAGGATGAGGCACAAGGTTATTGATAAGGTTTTAGGCTTGATCACGGCTAAGATTAACATTGTTAGGGTTAGGCGCTGATGTGTCGAGGAGACCTGCCTCCTCTATATCCCATCCAAAACACACCACCATTAAGGAAGGAACTACCACCAGCAGCACAACACTGACAGACAACACCAAATCAAGACACCATTACACTTAGCTGATGTCCCTGGTCTCTATCTGACACCAGAGGACACTTGAGCACACTCCAAACTCCTCAAACTATATAGTTGCCTTTTCCAAATGTCCTCCCAAGTCAGCTCTCATCTCCAATGGCCTTGGTTTCCCTTATAACCCTTCTACTGACCTTAGCTAAGTACCAACTTACTATAAACACTCTCAGCTCTAACATAGACATATGTTGACTGTCTTTCGAATTAGACACTAGTTGATAACTCCAGTCCAAAATGAGTCCTTTAGGCTTCCTCAAAGTTCCTCCAACATCAACTAATCTAAATCTCACAACCCTAGAAGCTTACTAGATACTATGCTAATTCTCTACCAACCTTCTATTGACACTTGTCTGAATGAACCTGTCCAATCCAGACTAGGCTAACTCAATTGAAGTAGAAATATTCACTCATGTGTCCTTTGACCTCCCCTGACTCTGTGCTGCTCCAATCTCAAAGAGATACCATACTGTTCCACGGGAACACTCACGGGAACGCGGATTATGGAAGGAGGCCGGAAGCAATTAATGCGAGAGAGCGGGATTGTAGCCATGGGAACATAAAGACGCACATAATTTTTCCATATTTTTGTGCCAAAGTGCAATGTAAATCGTTTTTGGTCAATGTGGGTTTTAAATGAGAGTTCTAAGTGTATTAAGCAAGGCTCACTTATGGGGTTGCCCGCCCATGTGTGAAAGAGGCCTAGGGTTAGGGTTAGTGACATCTTTATAAAAGAGATGTTAGCTAAAGAAAGGGGACGTTTTTTGGCCATTCTCATAAGCTATTGAGTAAAGCTATTGAGTGAAGCTCTTGAGCTCTCTAGCTATGGCACTCGGGGGGGTCACTATATGTAAATCCTCTATATCACGTGCGTTCAAGGCCTATTTAAAAAGTCCCTTATCTGTGAATTTTTTAGTGAATATAATGTATCCTTTCCTATTCAAATCTGTAAATTTTTTTTAAAATACAATAAATAAATCCCCTTTGTAAATATATTTCTGTAAGTTTTAAATATTTAAAATGTCCTTCTGTTGAACCCACGTGATACTTACATATTTATACGAGTGACCCCCCCGAGCTATGGCAACTCTCTAACTCTCTCTCTATTGTACTCTAATGAGCATCAAGCTCCAATGAGTATAGCTCCACTTCTTTCTCTTAATCTGTTTTAGCACCATTGAAGTAGATTAATCTATGATTAGTTGAATGCTTCTTTCTTTCTCTTGTGTATGCTGCATGCTTGTGTAGTGTGTGTGTGTGTAGTCTCCATTGATGCAAGCTCTTGCCCACTTCATTGGCAACAATGAGTTATTCATGGATAGACTCTCTCTTATGAGCTTGTGGGTTTGTGAATGTTACATTCTATGCTTGCTTAAGCTTGTGGGTTAGTAGATGCACGCTTATGGGTTTGCAGGCATTAGGGAAAGCTAAGATTTAATCAATGTTTGAATGGGATTAAGAGATTGCCATGCATTGCTTGTTCTCTTGATTAGTGTAGTGGATTTAAGGAACTGAGAGATTGATTGAGGTGTTGAATGGTTGAATCGTCAAGTGGTGGTTTGTGTATGTGAGCTCTCCCTCATGGGATAAGCCTTCATGCACTAATCGGGTCGAGTCCTTGGATTGACATTGTGTTTCTTAACACATTTGTTGATCGGTAGTACTCTATGAGCACTATATTGCACGGTAGAGAGAACCGCTCTACACATACCAAAGACTCTGTGCTGACTCTAACAGGCTGTATTCTGACTCTCTTGGCCAAATTGACCCAGCCGACCCAACTGGATCAGAATTCCTCTCCTCTATGTCCACTAACCCTCTTAAACCCTCAAAACACAAACCTTGCTAGGACTCAACTCCCTACACTTAGAGATGATAGTTATCTTTTGAATTAGGAATACCTTTCCCTTCAATTCTGCTTGACTGCTATCTAACAGTAGCTGACTGTCAGACCTGACTCAAAACTTTTCCCTTCAACACAAAGACACCAAAACTACTCCTGAACAACCACAGTTGACTCCTACTAACCTTCAGCTAATCTTGGCTGAGATTCTTCTGGCCTGTCACTCATAGTCCTCACCTAAGCAGCTAGACAACTAGCAATGCGCCCAACCTATCAGACTCTGACTTTAGAATGGCTTGATTGTCAGCCCAAACCTCACAAGTTTTAAACAATACTAGACCAATACTTTAACAGCCTGAGCTGACCTATCCTGACACATGGCTAACCACGCTGTCTCCGTCAAAACTTGTTGACTCAAAGACAAGCTAACTGACATAGTTCTGATTCAACACAAGTTAGCTCTTCACTCATAGTTGGTTCTCCTTAACAAACTCCATCAAAACAACACTATCTCTGCTCTAATTTAATCAGTTCCTCTCACACTACATTGGTCTTCTCTTTGAAAGCTTCAACCAAGAAAAAATTATTCTGTAGGACACACTCCGTTGCTTGCAGTCGCTCACCTCTGGTAGTCTCTCTCGCCACCCCCTTCTTCAACCCCCTTGAAAACTTTCCCAATTCACCTTCTACCACTCGTCTCGCTGCCTTTGATTCTTCCCTAAAGTTGTGTGCCCGGCTTACTCGTTCACTCATTCGCCCATGTGCTTCCTTTTTCATTCATGCACATACTCAAATCCACTTGACTACGCAATAGTCATATATTTCCTAAAGTTTCTAACCATACTCAATGTGTTTTTTTGGGATGGACATGTCTATTGGGCTTATTATTTGGGCACAAAAAAAACCTATCATAGTTTTCCCAACCCCCCAAGGTTAGAGCATTCATGCTCAACCACATGTTGTTGGCTCACCAAAACAATGTTCAAAGGAAAGTACATCCAAATTCCAACAAGAATCTACTGCATCAACTAGAACATCTGCATCAGTAAGAAAGTTTGTATCCAACATCTCTGAATCTTTCTGAATTGTCATAATTTTGCACCAATATGGCTTCAAACTGTAACCATTGACTCTTTTGGAATGTAGTTGATCATCCAAGTCAACTAGCTATGATAAGTACCATTCTCATATATATGTACAACCTTGAAAGCACCCTCCCACTTAATCTGGAACTTAGTCTGAAAAGTGTTGTCCAGCTTGTTGTTGTATTTGAGCACTAGTTCTCCTTCTTTGATACCTTTGTCCTTGACTGTCTCATTGAAATGCTTAGCTGGATATAATCGTCCAAGGCTTCTTCTCTAGCTAACTGCAACTCATGAAGATCTAGCAACCTCTCTTTATACATATCCAAACCACTATCTTGATGCTTTGGAAGAAATTGTAAACTGGGAATCTCAACTTCAGCACACAACCTCTTTTCCAAAAACAAGATGATATGGTGAAAACTCAATAGCTGATTTGACAGCTATCTTATAAGCCCATAGTATTGAGGAAACATGCAAGTCCCATTGCTTGGGATGCTCCTCTAGACACTTAGTCAGCATAGTTCATAACTCTCCATTAAATCTCTCTACTAACCCATTGCATTGTGGATAGTAAGGAGTAGAGAACCTATGTACTTCTGCATGAGCTCCTATATAATCTCCCCTCTGAATCGAGGGCCACGGTATGTCAACATCTCCAATGGCATGCCAAATCTAGCACAAATGTCTTCAAATACAAATTTGGTCATTCTTTCAGTAATATGCTTCACACATCTAGCTTTAGCCCATCTGATCGGATAGTCTACTCCAGTCAAAATATAGGTCTTGCCCCTAGTAGTAGTGGGCAAAGGTCCACTTGCATCCAATCCCCACTTCTCAAAAGACCCATATGATACAATAATCTTTCTCAATTCATATTGCAAAACTTTTATGCCTTGTTTCTGATAGGGCTCACAGCTCTTGCACCAATGATACACATCTCTTCTCAGACTAGGCCATACATACCCGGCTGCTGTTAAAATCTTTCTTAGTGTCAGTTTCAAGGAAAAATGCCCTCCACATACCTCATTATGGCAAGAAGCCATAATGGCAAAGATATCCTCCCTATTTAGAACTTTCCTCAAAATCAAATCCTTGCCTTTTATATACAGTTGATCATTCAAAAGAGAGTACTACAAAGCTTTCCTTGTAAAGCCATATTTATGCCTTTTGGACAAATCTATAGGTACAAGACCTGTGTGTAAAAAATCTTCAATTGTCTATAAATTATCTCTTCCAACATAGGTGGGATGGGCTACAATAATGCAATGCACGTCCAGCTCCTTTCCGAACCCCCCTTTTGCTAATGCATCTGTAGCTTGATTCTGCTCTCTCTTCACATGCTATATGTGCACTTCCTAAAAAGCATCCTCCTTATTTGAAAATTCCATTCTTTCGATTTGGGATTTTTGGCCTTCCAGACAGTTTGAAGCTGCCTAATGACCAACAAGCTATACCCCTTGATGATAAGTCTTCTAATTCCCCTCTTGATACATTGCTAAGACCATACTCCACGGTAACATACTCAGCCTCATTACTTGTTTGCACCTGCAATTTAATCCCTCCTTGAAAAACCTCTTTACCCTCTGGATCCAACAAGATTATACCTCCACTAGCCACTCCTGAGCTTCTCTTGAAATCCCTATCAAAAAAAAAAGTGAAAGCATCTGACAGCCCTATTTCAGGGTCCTTCCACCTAGGCACTTTCTTCTTTGCCACTGTTTCTTCCTTCAACACCACTGGATTCTGCCTGTGTAAGAATATTTGCTAGTGTAGCCCTTGTGCTTTCCTCCACTCCTGTAGTTCAATCAACCACTTGGACAATCTCTTAGAAGGAATATTTGACTAGATAATATGCGGAAGCAGAGATAATGTGTAAGAATAATAAATGGCTTTGGGAGTAAATAGGAACTAAATTTCCTCAAAGCAAACACCACATCCACCATCACCTGCTCTGCCTCAGAATAATCCCTCTCCCCTTTTGTATTGATTCTGTGAAAAAATATACAGACCTCATATAAGAATGTTCCTTCCCTTACTGCAACAAAACCACTCCCACAACATCCTCACCCACACTAGGGTTCACAAACAATTCTCTGCTCTAGTCAAGAGGCATGACCACTGGTAAAGTACTCAGGATCTCCTTCACCTGCATGAAGGCCTCTTCCTCCTTGTCTTTCCAAGTGAAAGGATCCCTTTGGGATGCCTGCAATAATGGATATAAAGATTGAGACAAAAGAAAGATGAACCTGGAAAGATATCTTACCTTGTGGGGTAAAAGTCAACAATTGCTTCACATTTTGAGGAGCTTCCAATAAAAGCAATGCTTTCACCCTTTCAAGATCTAATTCAATCCCATTCTCTGAAACCACATGACCAAGTAGAGTTCACTTTGGCTTGAGCCAAATGACATTTATCTGGATTAAGCTTCCCACCTAGATCATCTAGTCTCTTCAAAGCCGATCTCAACTTTTCACAGTGGATCCATCTACCACTATAGATACAAAAATCATCAATGAACACTCTGATAAAGGACCCTAGGCATGGTTCAAACACTAGATTCATAAACCTTTGAAAGATTGCAGGGGAATTTGTTAGCCCAAAGGGCATAACCCTGTAAGCAAAACACCAGGGGATAATAAAGATGGTCTTCCTCTAATCCTCTAGAGAAATTTGTTAACAACCTCAAGCTGCGATGGTAGCGTGTGAGGTAGCCTGGTTACATAAGCTACTTGTGCTGATTTGGGGTTACATGTGGAGAGAAAGGTTGTCATATATTGTGACAATCTTAGTAGTATACAGTTGGCCAAGAACCTAGTTTTTCATGCGCAAATGAAACACATTGAGGTACATTACCACTTCATGAGAGAGAGAGTCTTGGCAGCAGGCGACATCGACTTGGCCTATGTTAGCACACATAAGATCAGGTCCGCTGACATTTTTAACGAAAGCTTTGGGAGCTGAGAAGTGTCATGTGCATAGTGTGTATCTACCGTGTGCTACACGCACACAAGACTATCTTCGAGGTTTGGGGAAGCTTGGAACTAGGCAGGCTCATTAGCGAGCTGAGTTAGGGATAGACTAACGGGTGGGCACCCAAGTATGGATGGGTGAGCGCCCAAGTGTGGATGCCTGATGACCGACCAAGAGCCTATAAAAGGGTGGCCAAGGTTAGTCATTAGTCATATAGAGTCTCGCATGTTTTGTGAGAGCTCTATGGTCTGGAGCTTGGATCTAGTGCAGACGTGCACCTGCTTTATGCAGCCGAGGCCAGCAGCAATCTCGAGGCCTGCAAGGGTAGCTTCGTGGTGGCGGTATGGGACGTCGTGAGGTCGAGATTGGTTGGTACGTCAACCTAGTTAGGTCAGCTTGTGGCTCGGTGGGGACAGCCAAGACTGTGGGCTTGCCCACGGCTGTCATGGTTGGGAGGTGAGTCAGGCCTACACCCCCTTCTTGTTTATTTGGTTTGTTTGCAGGTTTCGAGTCTCATACCAGGAGCGTTCCACGAGGAGATCCTTTGGGGTTTTAACAGTGGTATCAAAGCATGCCTCGTGAATGAGCAAGTCGGTATAGGTAGAGAAGATGAGGTCAAAGAAAGGTATGTGTTCAAGATGCTTGTTGTTTTGTTTATGCATGCTGATGTTTTTTTTCAGATAGTATGTTGCTTTTTCATCAAAGAAACCCGTGATGAGGGTGTAGGTAGATGGTAGGCTTTTTTTGCTTTGTGTAGAAGAAGGCTGAAGATGTTTGTGCAGTCGCATGAACAAGTCATGAGAGAAAAAAAAACATGTTTATTTTTTTTGTTGAACGTGAGAGAGAGAGCGAGCGTGCGAGAGGTGCGAAAGTTGGCGGGCGCCTGGGCCTAGCCAGGTGGCCAAGACTAGGTGCAGGCCAACACATGCTGCCCTAGACACGTGAGCATAGGCAGCACCAGCCAGGAACGCGTGGATGGCAGCCAGGTGGCCGCCGACAGCAAAGCAGGCGCCGGCAACGATAAATCCAGGAGAGAAGAGAAAAAAAAATCCTGAAAAGCATTTGCCAATTTGGGTGCTTTTGGTTTTTTTAGATTAAACTTTTTTTTTAAGAGTTTAAAGGCCCCTCTAAGGTTTAAAGGTGTGTTTTTTTTAAGAAACCAGAATATATATATATATCCATATATATATATATATATAACACAAAAGTAAAAGCTCAAGTTGCTTTTGGGGAAGGTTATATAAACCCCTTAAGTGGGCTTCTTGCCACACATCTCTCAAGTTTTCAAGCTCTCAAGCTCTTAAGTTCCCTCGCACTTTTATTGTGCAAAGATCGAAATTTCTCTTCACTTGCCCTCTTCAAGATGTCGACCCAAGAATCAGAGTTGGAGCCCCTTGTCAAACGCGAAGGCTTGCCGGCTACGAAAGATACTGATGCCGATCTTTTTGATGATTATGTGTCAAAATCAGATTTCCAAGAGTTCAAAGTTGCTCTTGAAGCTTCTTCTTCAAAACGTTTTTCGGGTATGGATACCTTGGCCTCTGCTTTAGGCCCCAATAATACTCCGGAACCGTTTGGGGGGGCGACCAAAAGCAGCATACCAAGGAGATCATGGACACTTGGCTACATAAGTGGCAGGTCCATTTTCAGTTTCATCCATATGATGATGGAAAAAAGATCCAGTTAGCAGCAAGTTTTCTCATAAAGCAAAGCTTTGCTTTGGTGGAAGGAACTCAACCCTAAGCCTACAACTTGGGCATAATTCGAAGACATCTTCAAGAAGTAATTCCTCAAGAAAGAGGATGATTATGATGTTGTTGCCTGGTTTACCGCTTTGACCATGACGTCGCAGCACCTCACTTATGAGGTCTACCTCTCCAGAAGTTTAGGGACTTGCAAATGAAAGCTACAAAGATGGATCCCACTACTCTTTTGGGGTTTTTCGTATAGCTGGTTTACCATACTCATACCGTTTACAAGTTAAAAATAACAAATGCAAAAAATTGGATGAAGCCATCCATTCAGCTCGTATCTATGATGATACAATGGTCTCTTCCAAGTCTAAACCCATTACCAAGCAGGGGAACAAGCACAAAAGAAAGTTCTTCGCACCTATGGCTAACACGTCTGAAGGAAAGTCTTCGGACCAACCTTCGAAGAATTCAAGCTCGACACCAGCGAAAAAGAAACGACTCCTTAAGGCTTTAAAGCTCAAGAAGAAGGAGGGACATATTTAAATCATAATTTTAACCATAATCATAAACTTAATTATGATTATTCTACTAGATTAAGCTATTTCCATTATTACTCTTTTCCCAAATTGATAGGATTATTTCTTTCTCATTTAGAATGAATTAAAGTAGTTTTTAACTACTTATAAATAATCTAAAAGAAATAACCATTATCAATGAGAAGCATTCTTTTGCTAAAGAATTAGCCATAGGAATGACTATTCTTTTTGAGAGAGAGAGATACATAAGAAAGCATTCTAATTAAGCATAAAGATTAACTTTTTCTTTATTACACATTAAAATTCTTAGGGAAAGCTTGATTTGAATTCAAAACAACCAATTAGAAACTTCTCAAGCTTGAGAGGGGTTGAGAAGAGGTCATTTAAGAATATTAACAAAAAACCATAAAATTCAGTCTTACCTCAAGGATTAGCTTGCTTCTTTTTCTAGAAGTGAAGCCCCCAACCAATCAATTGGTTTAGCAAGTGAAGAGGAGAGCTCCAAGAGTTGCTGAAGAGAGAGAGAAGCTTCAAGCTCCCCAAAAGTAGCGGATTTTTAAGGGATAATAGAAAATATGATTATTTTAATGTAATATTGGCATGGTATAGCTCATAGATGAGAATACAAAAGAATGAGGATCTATTTATAGGTGAGAGAGGCCACTAACTGAGTCCAACTGGGTTCTACAATTTTCCAGCTTCAGTTTGATTGAATTTGGACAAGATTTGGACCAGTTTGGCTCCCTTTTTTATCTAGTTTGATCTAGGAGAGAGGAGAGATAAAAATATCACAACTTTTTCAAATTAAAAAACCTTCCCACACATGTGAAGGAGGTGCCTACCTCAAAGGTCTCCCCTTCCTTACCAAGGTGTCAAAAATTCATCATTTCTCCATAATATCTCATTTTTTTAGTAATATCTCTTAATTTTTAACTAATAAACCTTGTACTCAGTCAACTCTTCATCTTATGTGAGCATTTACTCATTTTTGGATATTTTCTTTTATTAATTGAATTTATCTCATCCCAACACTTTGATTAATCCTATTGGCCCATAGGAACCTTAATTGGACCATAATCCAGAAATTTTTGAAAATCTAGACCCTTAGGTTAAGGTCCCTTATATCATTTTTAATTAATTCCTAATGCACATTGGAGAATTTATTTTAAACTTATGTTTTAAGAAAATATATTTTAGATATTAAGAGAATTTTTATATGTAAAAATATCTCAATATTGAATTACCTCTCCCTAGAATTTTTCTTCTCTCTAGGCAAAAACAAGGAAAAATAATATTTTCTTGTATTCTGAAATAGGGAATGATTACAGGGGATTGAAGTAAAAGCTTATTCATTATTCAAGCTGAGGAGGAATCTTACAATTTGTGTGAGTGTGTGTGTGCAAGAGCTCAAGCTCTCTTCTCCCCTGCATCTTTTCCTGGTATCAGAGCTTTGGTGGGCTCTTGGTCATGGTGAATACTTATGTATAGTTTCTTGGTTATGTGTTCATTTGATTAAGCATCATTTTTAGTTTATTATGGAAACAAATTCATGCACACTCATATTATCATTTATATTTTCATTTGTGAGGATTTGAGAGAGATTTTCATTAGAAGATGGAGACTAGAAGCTGCCAATTGAAGATTACATCAAGGGAGATGCAATGGAGCCACCATCATCAAGAGATTGAAGTGAAGATTTACATCATGGGGAATGCAAAATCAAGTTTTCATTATCAAGGAGAAGCTACCAAGGAGATTTGTGAAGGTATTTTGATGATTTTGCCTCTAATTTGGTGTTTGAGCATGGAATATGTTTGTATTTGAGAAGGGTTGTTATTTTGGGATATGTGAATCCCTTGGTACCTTGCAATTTGGCAAGGATGTGAGGTGCAAGCTTGTCAACTTGGTGGCAAGCCATGATGAGTTGATTGCAGATTGTAATGGAGCCCGTTGAGAGGATCAGAGCTCTAAATGTTGCTCATGGAAGATGGGCATAATTTGGTGGAAGCATTTGGAGCTTTCACGCATCGTTTTTGCACCCTTAAGCTTCAGGGGAGAAGATTTGGAGAAACCCTTGTTTGGTTGCAAGCAATAATGAAGAAAGTCATGCAAGGTTTGGAGCTCATTTGGGAGTGTAATAAAGGAGAGAATAATAAACTCTCCAGCTTATTTATTAAATAACTAGAAACCTAAAAGAGAGGATGGTTTTGCATTCTTGACGAGGTTATGCAATGGTAGATTAAGCTTCCAAATGAATCGATGGAGAAGAGTTACCTCATCCATCTCTAGAGCAAATTGGAGAAGTTTAAGTTTGGTGGTATTCTTTTAGGGTCTTCCTTTTTTGGGTTAGCTCCAAAAATTCATTCATTATGTTCTCTCAAAATCCGGAGGACAAAACCTTTCTCGAAGGTGTACTTTCATGGCATCCCATAACTAATTCTAGTTCTAGTGGTTGGATTGACAACAGTGCTTCCAACTAATTCGGTATTTCTTACAATTTTTTAGATGAGCAAGGGGGTGAACTTGCTTTATTCATTGTATCAAAAGTTCAAAACTAACGAATACTTATCATAGCACCACATCTGAAGGCACTCAGGATTAGTACATATGAGATCTTCATTTTTTTATAATTACACATCCAGTGCCTTGGGATTGACACATCCAAAGATTATCAGCATTAACACGTCTAAGATGATTAGTTTTCTAAAAATTACACATCTAGTATCTTGGGACTAACACATCTAAGAGCATGATCCTCTGGGAATTACACATCCAAAGTTAGATCCATGTTTGTCTGAGATGGGTTTAAGATCTTGGATGATCGTCCTAGTATAAAGCATCCAATGGATAGCATTCACACGTCAACTATTCAAACCTTAATGGAGTTATAATCTTAATAGTTTATAATATGCAAATTAATGAGATATATCCTAAAATTTCTCTAAACAAAGTTTCAGTCTATCCCTCTAGTCATTAGTCTCTCGCTAGTTTCTTAATTAGATCACGCTATGTTTTTCCTCAAAAGGTTTTCTCCCCAATTTTATTTCTCAAATTTATTGTACAAATATCTTGCGTGTGCACCACCAAGATACAAGCACAATTTCATATGATGATTGTCTCAACATGTGAGGATATTCAAACCACTTCTATGGCCAGTAGAGATGATTGATTCGTCCTCATATGATAAACAATCACTTGTTTTAATCCCTTGACAGCAGTTAACCTTTGAAAAACAAATCCTAGGAACTAAGATCGGCTCTGATACCACTTGTAAGGTTCCCCCCTTCCAAAATAGGGAAAATACTTAAGATAGTCCACTAAGTCTTATCTTGGAGAAAATTTCCTACTCATTGACACCTTGACCATGCAGAGATTCAAGGATACGATTCATAGGTAAGACCTAGTTCTATCCCGCAGGGGGAGCGTGGTCTTCTAAAAATCAAATCACCCATAGGGTAATTGATTATAATTTGGGCACTACTAGTCTTGATTCCTAGAGACAATGCTTCTTTCCTCATCCATGCAAGGCACAGCCACTAGCCTAGTCTTCTAGAATAGAATTGCCCGAGAACCTATTTATCTAGCATAGGGCTTTCACTTAATATGTTGGAAAGCTACCTGACTAATCGAGTCCGTAGGATGGTGCCGTCGGGGTATTCCATCCTCCCACTTTCCACCCTACTCACGCGTCAATTTGTTTTCTAATTAATCCTACCACACTGTTTGATATAAATAAACATGTTCCTTAATTAAGGCCCTTTTCACAAGGTTTATTAAAACAATCTTTTTCCACAGTACAATAATGCCAAAGACAAGATTTATAAAAAAAGTTTATACATGAATCAATTCCATACAAGCCAAACCGGCTCTCTTATTCTTTTCCTTTATACTGCTGATGATCTAGAATTCGGCCTTCCAGCCTCTACATGCTGGGCAAAACCCTACAGGACCATACACCTCATCGTCGGCTGCCGCTGGGCGAGGACTCAAGCTGGCCTGTGGCCCTCTTAGGCTCCATCGCTCGATCCTCCCACCCCTCAGAGGGATGTCTACGCGCTAGGGTGGGCTAGTTCACCGCATTAGCCTGGGCCCTTAGAACTACGCAGCATCACAATCACTCGCCTCAATCGGCAAACCTCATTCTCCCAATGGTATGAGGGATACCATGGGCCAACTCTGGGCCTTACTAACGTCTGTGCCATCTGGCTATACAAGCACAAGAACGAGGCAGCGTCAAGGTAGGGAGAAGTTGTACCTGTACCTTAATTTAACCAAGATAACAATCTATTTACTCAACTAAACCATAAGACTAGAATCCACGTTATCTTCTTAAGAAAACAACCCTTTCACAAAAGATTTTAACATTTAAACTTGAGATTGCGATAAGACATTCTTTATTAAGGCATATGCCGTTGTTTAAAAGAATACAAACTTTAACTAGTAAATCAATCAAATAGATCACTATTAACAATTAATAGAGAAGCCGGGGCCATACCTCAACCCCTAAGAATGATATATAATTGAAAAACAAAATATATATATATACCTTATAGAAATTTATCGTTTATCGTTGTCTTTGCTAAGAGTTTCAGAACTTGATATATGAGAATAGAGAGTCTTTTAATACCTTCTCTTACGATTGAAATCATCCAATTATCCCCAAGCTTTATCTCCTCTTACTTGTACTCTAAATTTTCTTTCTTTCGAAGGTCTATGGCAAAATAGCCTTGGCAGGGCTACGGTAAACTATTCTTTCTTTAAAAGAAAAGCTATGGAGTTTTAGTCTCTTCCTCTAAAAGTGTGAGATCCCTGTCCCCACCGCACAATGGATTCGGGGTACTAGCAGCGGAAGTAGCACTTTTTCATGCTTTGAATGAAATTATTTTATGTGTAATTTTTATAAAAATTTTGCCATAGCTCCGCTACTATGACTGATAAATCTCAATTTATTTTGAAGAATAAAGCTTATCATTAAGGGAATGATTAGAATGATCCCTAATTGGATCATTAACCCAATAATGGATTGAATCATCAATATTCATGAAATACATAAACTAAAAGTATAGAAAAAAGCCATTAATTTGGCCTCAAGCATAGATTAATCTTGGATTAAGAAAAAGCTTTATGAAAAGCTTCATTTGGATTGAGAATGGGTCATGAGTATGACCATTTCTTGAGTGAGAGAGAGAAATTACATAAAAACCATTAGAATTAAGTGTAAATGGAAATTTATGTAATTCTTTACTATCATTAATCAATTAACTTCAATAGCATTCATCAAATTTTGTAACTCTTCACTACCATTCATCAATTAACTTCAATAGCATTCAAAGACCATTCCAATTAAGCTTCTCAAGCTTGAGAGGGGTTGAGAAGAGAGAAGCATTGAGAAATTATAGAAAAGATCAAAATTCACCATTTACCTTACAAATTGCTTGATTCTTTGTTCACGGTAGAGGCCCCCAACCAATCAATTGGTTAAGTATGTTGATGGAGCCACCAATGGGGATTGAAGAAAGAGGGAAGCTCCAATTTCTTCAATTTGGAGAGAATTTTAGAGAATAGTAGAAATTAGCATTATTTCAGCATAACTCTAGTATAGTAAAATTCTTCTATTTTTTTCAAAGGATTCATGTTCTATTTATAAGAGAGGGAAGCTCTAACCAAAGCTAACTGAATTCTAGAATTTTCCAGATTCAGTTTGGTTGAATTTGGACTAGATTTGGATCTAGTTTGGTTCCTTTTTGATTCGGTTTGGTTCCATTTTGATTTGGTTTGATTCAAGAGAGAGAAGAGATAAAAATATGACAAATTTAATGAGTTTAAAACTCATTCAAGCATGTGAAATATGCACCTCCTTTAATGGACTCCCCTTCCTTACATATGTGTAAAAATGGAATCATTATACCCAAAATATCTCATATTTTTAATATTGCTCATAGTTTTTTACTAATAAACCTTGTACATTTTCAACTCTTCATCTTATGTGAGCATTTACTCATTTTTGGATACCCAAAATATCTCATATTTTTTATATTACTCATAGTTTTTTACTAATAAACCTTGTACATTTTCAACTCTTCATCTTATGTGAGCATTTACTTATTTTTGGATACCCAAAATATCTCATATTTTTTATATTACTCATAGTTTCTTACTAATAAACCTTGTACATAGTCAACTCTTCATCTTATGTGAGCATTTACTCATTTTTGGGTATCTTCTTTTACAAATTGGATTTATCTCCTCCCTACACATGGATTGATGCTATTGGTCCATAGGAACCTTAATTGGACCATAATCCAAAAATTTCTGAAAATCTAGACCCTTAGGCTAAGGTCCTTTATACCCATTTCTAATAAATTCCAATTGCACATTGGAAAGTTCTTTTTGAATTTTTGTTTTAGGGAAATTCATTTTAATAATATGAGAAATTTTTCTATCTAAAAATATTCAAAATCTGAATATTCTCTCTCTAGAATATTTTCTCTCTCTATGTCAAAATAGCCAGAGACAAGATCTCTTACATTTCTGAAGAGGGAATTGATTACAGGGGAATATGCTGGACATTTTGAGAGGCTGGAGAGGAATCTTACAGAAAGAACATAGCAAACTAACCTTCTATTCTAAGAGATTAAATAAGAATTAAGGGATATATACATCTCAAGCTCTAGGATTACCTTGATGCTACTTGCTGCCTTCTTACAATTTTCTTTGTGTAGAGACCCTGACAGAATCAACAAATTGTTTTAGCCATAACTCTCTAATAAAAACTCAAAATATGGTCATATAACCAATCAAAAGAGCCGAAAGCCATCTAGTCTACAAGTTAGCGTGTGTAGAATAGGCAAAAACGTCTATATGTAGCTGCAAACGTGCTATCTATAGAAACGCATTGCTTTTTCACATTTTTAGTATGTATGGACTCTAAATATGTAAAAGTACTCTAAATATGACCTCTTATCACCTAAATTCAAGTTTCTAGTATGTATGGACTCTAAATATGTAAAAGTACTCTAAATATGACCTCTTATCACCTAAATTCGAATTTCTATTTTTGGAGATACTTATCGCTTAATAGAACTATTCTTGTCTTCTTATTTCTTTTAGGATTTTTGGAGCTAATATTTTTATTCTAACACTTTCCTAATGTTTCTAGCCTTATTGTCTCACTCTTCTCTAAGTACACTCTCTTTCCTTATTGAAATCTATATTAAAAGAGACACATACATGGCTTGGGAGGGACCTTACAAAAGTCAACGAAGAAGATATACCCAACAGCCTTCAATACCCATTATGGCCACTATGAGTTTACTGTGATGTCATTCGGGTCCTGCAACCTTCAACCACCTAATGCAAGATATATTCCATCCTTACTTGGATGAATTTGTGCTTGTCTTTTTTGATGACATCTTAGTCTACTCCAAGTCAATGGAAGAGCATGAGGAGCATGAGGAGCATGTGCGTAGGGTTCTGCAATTGTTGCGTAGACATAAACTCTATGCTAAGAAGAGCAAATGTACCTTCTTTACTCATCAAATTGAGTATCTTGGATTCATTGTCTCCAAAGATGGTATCTCAATAGATCCTGCCAAGGTCAAAGATATACTGGAGTGGCCACCCCCTAAATCAGTCCGCGAAGTTCATGGTGGATGAAAGATCCCTACCCCATCCACGCAACAAATTCCGGGGTGCTAGCAGCGAAAGTAGCACTTCTTGTGCAGGGTAGAACCTCTCACTTGGGGCCTTGCTGAAAGATGCAGGGGGGAAGAGAGCTTGAGCTCTTGCAAGCACACACACACAATCACAAAACCCTAATAGAGAACACACAAGGTGAGAGGCTGAAAATCTTCTTCTTCTTCACTCAACACTCAACACCCCATATACAAGAATAAGAGTACACATAATATGAAAGGTACTCAACCAATACATACACGGGTTCTCTATAGTGTGAACTCGACTAAATGAGCTAGCACTATAACTATGCCAGTCTCTAGAATGGCTGTCACACAGCCTGTCATCCCACTGGCCGCATATCACCCATGATCTCACCAACCATGCCAGTGGTGTAAGTGTGGGGCCTATCCCCCAGGCGGGTCATCAGTGTCCACCGCCTCACTAGAGCTCGATATCTCAACACTCCCCCTCGAGCTCAACTCCATCTCATGTACACCAAGTGAAGGCCTGAATCTGCGGAGCTTCTCTGTACCCAATGCTTTGGTGAAGATGTCAGCTACTTGATCCTCTATGCTGACATAAACAAGGTCAAGGTCTCCTGCCAAGACCTTCTCTCTGACGAAGTGATAGTGGACCTCTATATGCTTTGTGCGAGCATGAAAGACTGGGTTCCTGGCCAACTGTATACTGCTAATGTTATCACAGAAAATGACAACTTGTCTATCCACTGATAGACCCAAATCTGCAAGTAGCTTTCTCAACCAAGCTACCTCACATGCTGCCATAGCAGCTCCTCTGTACTCGGCCTCTGTACTCGATAGAGCAATCGTAGGCTGCTTCTTGCTGCTCTAAGTCACAGCAGCACTCCCCAAAGAAAACATGAATCCACTGGTAGATCTTCTATCTGAGATACTACCAGCCCAATCAGCATCTGTGTACCCATGTACACATATCTCTGTCCCAGTCTCATAGAATAGTCCACAATGCAAAGTAGACTTCACATACCTCAGTATGCGTCTCACTGCATCCAAATGCGGTTTTCGTGGAACCTGCATAAATTGACTCACCAACCCAACAGCATAGCTCAAATCTGGTCTGGTGATCGTCATGTAGATCAAACTTCCTACTATGTGCCTATACATAGTAGGATCCTCCAAGATCTCTCCTGAATCTGCACTCAACTTGCCATTCTGATCCAATGGCATAGAAATAGGCTTACAGCCTGTCATACCATACTTGGACAACATGTCCAAGCCATACTGTCTCTACAGTAATCCAATACCATGTGGTGACCTAATCACCTCAATGCCCAAGAAATATCTGAGCTCCCCCAGATCCTTCATCTCGAACTTCTGTCTAAGCAAGATCTTTACATCAAAGATCTCTGCATCATGGTCCCCCGTAATGATCAAGTCATCTACATAGATGACAACAAGCACAACCCCTCTATCACCATGTCTCACATACAGCGAGAAATCTGCATTGGCTACATGACAGCCAATAGTGACAAGATATTCAGAAATCTTGTCAGACCATGCTCTTGGTGCTTGTTTTAAGCCATACAAGGCTTTCTTTAACCTGCAAACATGCTCGGGGTGACTCACATCCTCATAACCAGGTGGCTGCAACATATACACCTCTTCTTGCAAATCCCCATGCAAGAATGCATTCTTTACATCCATCTGATGTAAAGACCATTGCTTTGACGCAGCCACTGCTATCACAACTCTCACTGTTGGCATCTTGGCAACGGGGCTGAAAGTTTCCTCATAATCAATGCCATATGTCTGCGCATATCCTTGGGCTACCAATCTAGCCTTGTACCTGTTTATGCTTCCATCACTGTTATGTTTTACTTTGTACACCCACTTGCATCCAATGGCTTTCTTGCCTTCAGGCAATTGCACTAAATCCCAAGTCTCATTTCCATATAGTGCATCCATCTCCTCATCCATAGCTTTCTCCCAACACACATTTCCAACAGCCTCATCAATGCATGTGGGCTCAACAACCTGCACAACCTTTGCCATATATGCATAGTGATGTGCCACATAACCATCATATGTAAATCTCTGCACAGGGTTCTTCACTCTCCCTGATCTTCGCAGCTTTTCATTCATGGCTTCCATAGCCTTCTTTACACCAGGTGTTCTCATAGCTGGGATCCCAAGCTCCTCATCAAGGCTCATATCTGAGCCACTAGACTCTCCATCAACATGAGAATGCCCTGCAGAAATGTCAGGCATACCAAGGGGCTCAACCACTGTCTCTTTTCCTTTACGTGATGTACTAATCACATTTGCAGGACTGGTATTATGATGCAACCTGCCACTCCATGGTCTATCAACAGACCCACTAGATGAGGACTCTCCCAGTCCACTCAAAGACTGTGATTGCTGACCTACATTCTGTGCAACCACACTTCCACTCACATCAGCCCCAACAGCTTCTTTTTCAGCAGCATACCAATTGCTCATCTCATCAAAGACAACATCCCTGCTTACCCTCAACTCACGTGTAGCAGGGTTATAACACCTGTATCCCTTTTGCTCAAGGGAGTATCCAATAAACACACATTTTTTAGCTTTCGGATCCAGCTTAGTTCTCAGCTCATCTGGCACATGCACATATGCAATGCATCCAAAGACTTTCAGATGAGACAAATCTGGTTTTCTGTCAGTAAACCTCTCCTCTGGAGTTACATCATGTATGGCTGCAGTTGGAGTCCTGTTCATGATGTATACTGCTGTAGAAACAGCCTTAGCCCAATAGCTATGCGGCATATTCTTCTCTTCCATCAATGCTCACGCAATCTCAGCAATGTGCCTGTTTTTCTGCTCAGCAACTCCATTTTGCTGCGGAGTGTATCTGCATGTAAACTATCTCCGAATACCATTCTTCTTCAAAAATTTAGAGAACTCATTGGAGAAGTACTCTCCCCCTCCATCTGACCTTAGACACTTTACATATTTCCCTGTTTGCTTTTCAGCCAAAACTCTGAAATTCTGAAAGTGAGTGAACACCTCACTCTTCTCCTTCATGAAATATACCCACACTTTCCTTGTGTGGTCATCAATGAAAGTCACATAATACCTGCAGCCTCCCATAGATATGGTCTTCGTAGGACCCCATACATCTGAATGCACAACATCTAGTGCATTTCTGCTCACATATCTGTTACATGGAAACACATGCTTTGTTTGCTTCCCAAATTGGCATGCTTCACATATTTTCTGCATACCTTCCACTTTAAATTTTGGCAGCCTTGTCACAATTCCTTTAGTCTGCATAGACTTCAATCTCTGCACATTCACATGTCCAATCCTTTTATGCCAAATGTCTATGTCTACAACAATTCCTGAACCATTTGCAAACATCGCAGCACTCATTTCAGGCATGTCTACATTCAATGTAAACATTCTGCCCACTCTGTTGCCATTTGCAAACATCGCAGCACTCATTTCAGGCATGTCTACATTCAATGTAAACATTCTGCCCACTCTGTTGCCTTTTGCAACCAACCTGCACTTGTCTTTAAAGTCTTCAACATAACAACCATCAGGGTTAAACCGAACCTGCAAACCCTGCTCAATCATCTGGCCAACTGAAACCAGATTCGCTGTTATGTTCGGTACATGAAGTACATCTGCAAGGTACTTCACTTTGCCATCCTGCATAGACAATGGCACATCTCCAACATGGGCAATTGGATGAGTAGTGTCATCCCCTGTTTCCACAAAACCTGGTCTTTCCGGGTTTTTCATCTCCTTGAACCACTCCCCATGACTCGTCATGTGGTTCGAAGCACCTGAATCCACATACCATACATTATCTTTTTGTGTTGCATCAACATTTTCAGACATGGCATTCACGACATGCTGCATAGCAAACAACCTTTCATTATCCTCATTATTTCTGCTTGAGGATGCATAGTTGTTTTGCTGCACTTTCCCATTTTGCATGTCAGCCTGCTTCTTATAACATTCTGCCTACACATGTCCAGGCTTACCACAATAATAGCATTCACGTGCATCATTATATTGCCTTTGCCATTTCCGCCTCTTTGACTCCCCCTGTCTCTGAATTTGTCTCTTCCACCTGCGTGTTGTTGTTGTTGTTGTTGTTGATTCTGGGACTGTTGTTGTTGCTGCTACTGGCCACAATTCTGATTACCTGTTCGGCCACCTCCTTGAACACGTCCACGACCTCCTCTACCTTGTCCTCTTCCTGAACTCGTGTAGAAGGCCTGTTGCTCTGAACTATTTTTGCTTTGTGAAGACTGTTGGTCTTCACCCAAGCTCTTCTCTTCGATAATCAGCATAGACACCAAATCTGTAAAGTTGGGAATGTTTTCCCGAGTCTGAATAGACGTCTTGAACGCCTTGTATTGTGGCCCAAGACCATGTAGACCTCCACCTTATCATCATCATCTACTGACACACCAATAGATGCAAGGGATTCCACAATACCCTTTATCATCATCATCTACTGACACACCAATAGATGCAAGGGATTCCATAATACCCTTTATCTTCAACGCATAGTCATTCACAGACATGCTCTTTTTCTCCACAGTATGAAGTTCATTCTTCAACTGTATCTTACATGCCTTGGTATTTGTTTCATAGAGCTTTACCAAGGTGTCCCACGCCTCCTTGGGGGACTTGGCATCCTGAATGTGCCCAATCATGGTGTCCTGTATACTAATGGAAAGCCAATACATAACCTTCCTGGCTCCTTGGTTCCAGTCTTTAAACTCTTTCACATCTGCAGCAGTCGGATTTATATCCGGTATCTCCGGTGCCCCTTCATGCTCACCTTCTATGTAGTCCCAATAGCCCTTTCCCATCAGGAAATTCGTCAACCTGAACCTCCAAGCATGGAAGTTATTCTTATCAAGCTTCTCAGCCACAATCTGAGTTATCCCATCATTTGACATCTTGCCAAACACACAATTTTACCAGAAACTGCACTCTGGTTTTTCTGCACAAACTGCTGTATTTTCTACACATCGGTATTGTAGTACTCTCAAATGTCACAACCAGTGACTTCAATGTGCATACATACACCCAATGGCAACTGTAGACCTCTTTGCAGCACCCACAGTGTCTGCACAGTCAATCTGTCTTCCTACAGTTCTTAAAACAGAGGTCTACAGAGAATCGATGACTTACCCGTAGTGCTCGAAATCGCCTGCTTTTGGAAAAACGGAGGTCAAGATGCACCCGAAACGCATTTTCGGCCCAGAAATTTTGTTCGATAGGACTGTTCGATAGGACATTATAGTTGCCCTATAGCTTTGCTCCCGCGAAGAAAGCTCCTCAATCAGAGATCGTTGTCGGTGCCTCCCGTAGAGCTCCCGACAAGGGTGTAGTCACCAACACAAATAGGGAAGAGTAGTTGCAGCTCTTACCCTCGTACCGCTTCTTGTGGTTCTCTTGCTTGTAGCTCAGCCCTTAGCACGAACCAGGCTCTGATACCATGAAAAGATGCAGCTCGATACCTCAACACTTGCCACCACGGATATCCGGACAAGAGACTAATCCCTCGGTTCTTCCAAAACTGAACCCGAAAAAACTTCCTTCGCCCAGCATACATTGGTGATTCCTCAAAGATATTTTTATTCTAACGTAGTCAAGAGCCTTAACTACCCAAACTGATCCGACCGAGCCCGTAAGTCACATGGTCAGATCAAGGAAGAGACTTGCACTTGGATCATAGAGACCAACGTTTTTTTCCTCATCAAGAGGCACAGCCGTTGATTCTTTTCCATAGAACAAAGACTATCCGGGATTTACTTCATCTATAGTAACATAACAGAATTGAGTCTCATTTTAGGGATCCATCAGTCCAGCCTATCCCATGGGTTAGCCAACCGCCTAACCACGGTAGTAATAGGATCCATTTAGAAATTTGGTTATGTTTTGTCTCAAGTACCAGGGAAAAGAAATTTGGTTATGTTTTGTCTCAAGTACCAGGGAAAAGAGTTCCCAGGCCCCTTAGCCGGTGCTTCAAGCAAACTTCAAGATAGTCACACCATTTACACACCCAATATGGGCTTTTCACAGATTCAGCTGTCTTTAAAACAATCTTTTAATGAAACCATAGTATCCCTGATCATAATCCTCCAAAATATCCACCTTGAATTCTAATTTCTAAATCATTCCTTCATTGGTGTACCTATGGCATCATTGGCAACTAGAACGCTCATCACCTATTCACTCAAGGGCCTTTTCAATAGTTTCTAGCTTATAGTACCTAGCAATATAATCACATAAGAAAATCCAGATAGACTCTCCATTGAAGATCAACAAGATCGACCAACATATCCATATAAAAGAGCCATGGACTCATCCGTTGAGAACTAGCAAGGACAATCAACTAGATCCATGCCTGAGTTCAGAAAACAACTCTAACACCTTGTTCCATTTTCTTCCTCGATGCACGCGTGGGTATCTTCGATGACCCAGAGCCCGAGCACCATCTGGTCAGCACCCTCTAGGCTCCTTCAGAGGTCACCTAGCGCTTCACTCATAGGCCGCTTCCTTGGTCCCTCATCCACCGTACTAGAAGCTCACCATTTACTTCGAACCGAGGCTCGTCAAGACCTCGATGGTCGACCTTGCTAAGCGAGATATCCTCCATTGACTCTCCGTCAGCTATTACAACTTTATCACTTAAGTCTCCATGACCTCATTCACAAGATGGTCAAAATGCTTCCCGAGCATTCTTGACATAAAACAGTCATTTAAAAACAGGCCATAAATGCAGTTTCTAATGAACTCTCATCTTTCCACATTGTTCCACATCATTTCTCGTTATTCCACATTCTTCTACATCAATTCACATTGCTTATTCCACATCGAGTCATATGTATTCCCAACGTCTTCATCCATTCTCATCCAGTCACATCATATTACATCTCATCACATCTATCCACATCTACCCATATCCACATCACATCCATTCACATCTACCCCGATCCATATCACATCCATTCACATCACATCTCATCCATTCACATCTACCCATATCCACATCACATCTCATCCATTCACATCTACCCCGATCCACATCACATCCATTCACATCACATCTCATTCATTCACATCTACCTATATCCACATCACATAACATTCATCCACCTTACATCTCATCCATCCATTCACATTACATCACATCCATTTATATTCATTTAGATCCACATCATATCCATCCACATCACATCTCATCCATTCACGTCTCATCACATCACATTCACATTCATTTACATCTCATCATATCATATTCACATCACATCACATCCATTCACATCTCATCACACCCATTCACATCCATCACACCCATTCACATCCATCACATTCATTGCATCCACATCACATCACATATATTCCATCCACATCTATGCTTATCACATCACATTCATTCCATCCATATCACATCACATTCATTCCATCCACATTACATCACGTCCACATCTATCCACATCACATCTCATTCATTCCATCCACATTACATCACATCCACATCTATCCATATCTCATCACATCCATTCACATCTCATCACATTTATCCACATCCATCTATTCATTCACATTCACATCCATCCATTCATTCACATGCACAACTATCCACATCCATCCATTCATTCACATGCACATCTATCCACATCCATCCATTCATTCACATTCACATCTATCCACATCCATCCATTCATTCACATTCACATCCATCCACATCCATCCATTCATTCACATGCATATCTATCCACATCCATCCATCCATTCATTCACATACACATCTATCACATCACATCTCATTCTCATCCATTTACATCACATCACATCCTTTCACATATTATCACATCTCATCACATTCACATCCACATCTATTTGCATCACATCATATCTCATCACATCCACTCACATCTTATCACATTGCACTCACATCTTATCACATTGCATTCACATCTTATCACATCCACTCACATCACATTCACATCTTATCACATCGTATTAACATTTAGTACCGTTTTCTACTTTCGATACACCGATGGGACTTTTCTAAGTTTCTGCCAATTGCTTGACCGTACTTTTTCTCAATGGATATTTTCATATTCTTTCTCAAATTTCTCAAGTAAAATATGTTCAATATTCTTTTTTAGTAAAAGATTCATGGGATTTACAAAAATCAATTCTATCCATATTTCCCAATAAAATTAATAATGCCCAAAATTCCACTTTTGATAAATACTCATAATTTGAATTATGCCAAAATTTTCACTTTTACCATTTAATTTCTTGGATCTCAATTATCATGGGAATTCCTCTTTTTGCATAAAATAAATTTACCAAAAATTTCTCTTTTACCATTTAATTACTTGGATCTCAAATATCATGGGAATTCCTCTTTTTGTATAAAAATAAATTTACCAAAATTTACTCTTTTCTCATAATCAATTAATTATGCATAATTACAAAAAAAAAATATTTCTCATGAATATGATGAAAATCATTCTTTTTGCATAGGATGTCCAATCCTAGAATATGGTAGGAAGTCCTCTTTTAGCATTATGCATAAAAATAAGATATGCATTATTTTCTGAAAATTTTGCCATAGCTTCGCTGCTATTACTGATAATTCTTAAATTTTTCTAAAGAATAAAAACTTGTAATGGAAATATGATAGTAGTTCCTCTTTTATGCTTAAAATCAAATTATGATTTTAAATCATAATTTTAACCATAATCATAAACTTAATTATGATCATCCCACTAGATTAAGCTAATTCCATTATTTCTCTTTTTCCAAATTGATAGGATAATCTATTTCTCATTTAGAATCAATCAAAGTAGTTTTTAACTGCTTATTATAAATAATCTAAAAGAAATAAGCATTATTTTGTTAACACAAAATCATAAAAATACCATTTTCTTAATCTCTAGCTTATCAAGCCTAGAGTTTAGCTTTGAATTAAGAGACTATCATTGAGAAGCATCCTTTTTCAGGGGATTTAGCCATAAAGATGGCTATTCTTTTAGAGAGAGAGAGAGAGAGAGAGAGAGAGAGAGAGAGAGAGAGAGATTTACTTAAAGAAAGCATTACAATTAAGTATAAAGATTAACTTTCTCTTAATTAAGCATTAAGACTTTAAGTGAAAGCTTGATTTGAATTAAAATAATTATTTAGAAAGCTTCTCAAGCTTGAGAAGGGTTGAGAAGAAGAAAGTCATTAGATAAATTGGAAAAAATCATAAATTTTGATTTTACCTCCAAGTTTCGCTTGATTCTCTATTAGTAGTGAAGCCCCCGACCAATCAATTGATCCACCAAGATGAGAAGAGCAACTCCAAGAGTTTTTGGATAGAGAGAGCTCCAAGCTACGAAGAGAGAAAAATTAAAGGGATAATAGAAAATATGATTTTTTAATATAATACTTTTAGATTTATCTCATCCCAACACTTTGATTAATCCAATTGGCCCATTGGAACCTTAATTGGACCATAATCCAAAAATTTCTCAAAATGTTCTCACTCACCCATTACCCATCAATGTAATTTTAAGAAGATTATGCCTTGGTAGTAGCTGCACCCTTGACGGATCTTCTTAAGAAGGATTGCAAAATAGTGTGGCTGCCAATCCATCAAAACAGTTTTGATTAGCTCAAGGCCATTATTACTTCTACCCCAGTATTGAAACTTCCTAATTTCACCAAGGAATTTGAAGTGGTTTTACTAATGCCAGTAGTCTAGCACTTGGTGGTGTCTTAGGCCAAGAAGGAAGACTAGTCGCTTATACTTCCCGCTGCAAAGCTGAAGAAATATGAAGCAAATTATACCACCCATGATTTGGAGCTCTTAGCAGTTGTTCATTGCCTCAAATTATGGAGACATTATCTCTTGGGGGGAAAATTCTAGCTTGTAGCTGACCACAAAAGTATGAAGTGGATCTTCACCCCAGCCTAACCTCAACATGCGGCAAAGGAGATGGATTGAAATCCTAGAAGAATATGACTTCGACATCAAATTCCGCCTTGGGAAAGATAATGTGGTAGCAGATGCACTTAGCCGTAAATCTTTCTTAAGTGCAATTTTGATGCCAAATGATCCCATATTGGTCAAGGTGAAAGAAGTCTCATTTCACGATCCAGATTATCAAAGGATGGTGAAGTTAGTAGAAGAAGGGGGAAATTCAGAGAAGGAGAAGAATCTAATCAAGGGATACTACACTCATGAAGGAAACGTCTACTTCAATCATCACAGGCTATATATCCCTAAGGATCTTGCTTTAAAGAAACTAATCCTCCATAAAGCTCATGATAGTCCCGTTGCAAGGCACCCAGGCTGCTATGTGAAAACATTAAATGCTGTAAGGAGGAGCTTTCATTGTGGGCAAGCCTGAAAAATGATGTCCTTCGGTACTTGAAGCAATGTCTCTCATGCCAAAGGATCAAAGCTGAAAGGGTCAAGATGCTTAGGAAACTTCAACCCTTGGATATTCCCTAAATGAAGTGGGAATGCATTAGTATGGATTTTGTCACAAGTATCCCCATTGTACAAGGAGGATAGGACTCCATTTTGGTAGTAGTGGGAATGCATTAGTATGGATTTTGTCACAAGTATCCCCATTGTACAAGGAGGATAGGACTCCATTTTGGTAGTAGTGGACTTTCTTACCAAAGTAGCTCATCTTATACCAGCAAAAAAGACCTTCAAAGCTTCTGATATGTTGCTTGATTATTCATCAAGGAAGTCTTCAAACTTCATGGTCTCCCAAAGAGGATAGTAAGTGATCGGGATTCTGACTTCACTTTAAAGTTCTGGCAGTCCCTTATTTCAAGCCTTGGGCACTCAACTTTGCTTTAGCACATCTTATCATCCAGAGACCGATGGCCAGACTCAGAGAGTCAATCAAGTAATTGAAAACATTCTTAGAGCATATTGTGGATGGGAACCAAGAAGATGGATTCAATACCTTCCTCTGGTAGAATTTGCTTACAATACATCTTATCATCAGATTATAGGAATGTCACCATTCAAAGCACTCTATGGGCAAGAATACTTATCTCCTCTAAATTTCTCTGATCCGACCATACGAGTTGAGGCATTCAAGAAAATGCTCGAAGAGATGGAGGAACAGACCAAGGCAATCTAAAAGGATATTAAAGTTGCTCAAGATCGGCAAAAGCATTATGCTGACACCAAGAGGTGTGAAAGGATCTTCAAGGAGGAAGGAGACAAATTTCTTCTATGAGTGAGACCCAAACATAGTTCTCTGTCACTTGGGAAATATAAGAAGCTCAGCCCAAGGTATTGTGGACCCTATATAGTTATCAAGTGTCTAGGTAAATGTGCCTATAAACTCCAGCTCCCAGCCCATATCAAAGTCCACAATGTACTTCATGTAAGTTTGTTAAATCCTTATGTACCCAGTCTCAATCATATCCAAGTTTGTTAAATCCTTATGCACCCAGTCTCAATCATATCCAAGTTGTAATCCCTACTCAAGGAATCCTTGAATTACAACCTAGTAGGATCGTAGATTCTAGAGAAAGGCAACTCTTTTAATAGAACTCTTGTAGAACATCTAGTATAGTGGAAAGACTACCCTGAAGAGGATGCAACTTGGGAAGATGAAGCTACACTCTTAAAGGATTACCCCCAATTCATGAACGAGATGAGGATATCTCAATTTCTCTAAGGGGGGAAGGATGTAACATGTCCATCTTTATTAATTAAAAAAATTTTCCTATAATAGATGAATTTATGAGTTTTTATAGTGTAAAAATCAGTGATTTTATTAAACAAGCCATTTCCACTTAGAATCTTCAAATTATGAGTCCAAATTTGGAATCTCCGCATGATTTTATCCTAATATAGGATTTTACACCATCCATAAACGGACACCAGATCAAGCTTATACGCGAATGTTAGTTATTTTTAGTTTAAAAACGACGACCTTTAAACCTTAATAAATGCACGACCAGGCATTCAATTGACGGACGGTCTACACCCCAACAACCAAGGAAACATCCTGGAGATTTTCACTGAAAAACAAATTCACCCACTCCCGTGGCTACTCCGGCACGTAAATCGAGACCAGTGCTGCAAATTTGGAGACCCCACCCAAAAAGACCATACACACTCATCAGGGCGCCCGTACCATGGCCGCATAAGGACCAAAGGCTAACTACCCATTATATGGTCCACATGTACCGCCATGTGGATGCCCATGCTGCCTCTGCCACACATCTTTGCCTGTGCACCACCACCGTACCTTTCTCGAGGCTCATGTAGACCAGTGCCGGTGCACTTTGATGATACACCATCCCTTCACCCGTACTTTACTATGTACCTGCAACTATACCCTGCACCTATATAAACCCGCGTGTACTGCATGGCCAGCAGCACATTGCGTAGAGTACACCCCTAGGCTGCACTCGACACCCAGCACGAGGCTGTACCGCCAATCCTTACCGCCACAAGGCATTAGTCTACATATTGTGTAGAAGCTGTTGCCCGACTGTACACTTGTTATACCTGCAACCGTGCCCAACTTACTTACTGTACCTACAGCCATGCCTTGCAGCCCTCACTGCCTTCCTCACAGCACCCCCTAATCAACCATCTCTCAGACAAGCCCTTTTTTTAGTCATCCCACCCTTGTGAGGAGAGGGTGTCCTTAACTCTTCTCTCCCCTCTCTCCCCCCCCTCCCCCCGCGGTGTGAAGGGACTTACAGCCCTCAACCCTTTGAAGCAAAACATTTTTGCCGTTTAGGACATCACACAATTCCCTCCACATTTGCATAGACTTTAATAAGAGGTCTTTGAGCTTAGACGAGGTTCACATGCTGCGATTTTTTGCTCATAGAGTGAGCAAACGATCTCGGAATCGAGATCCGATTGAAGCACTGTGATCACAGCGTCAAGCACTACGAGGTGGTGATCAAGATGGCCCCATCTTGGAAACGCTAAAATGTCACCTCAAGAGATGCACGCAACGATGAGACTAGAGAAAAAACTCCTAATGCAGCTCCAACCCTCCCATTGCAAGCTCCATAAGGGAACTTTGGCCAAGTTAAGCTTGGTCATCATTTAAAAGTAGTTTTAATTTATTCTTTAATATTAATATCAATAAATCAAGAAAGAAGATGCAAATATTTCCATTGAAAAATGTTAGAAATTCTATGAAGCTATTATTTGAAATGATGTTGTATTCTGTAATCGATAGTTAGTATTGAAATTGCTATTTTTAAGAAAATGAATACATGTATTTTCTCCTTGCTTCGATGCCAACTCCGTTTTCGTGCTTATGTAGCCGGGCGGTGTTGTTAGCAAGGCCCGAAGTCGGCCCATGGTATCCCTCATACCATTAGGAGAATGAGATTTGCCGATTGAGGCGAGTAATTGTGATACTGCCCAGTTCTAAGGGCTCAAGATAGTGCGGTGAATAAGCCTACCCTAGCGCGTAGACATCCCTCTGAGGAGCGGGAGGATCGAGCGACAGAGGGGGCGACATGCCGGCTTGAGTCCTCACCAGCTTTCTACCGCGACGAACGAGGTGTATGGTCCCATAGGGTTTGCCCAGTCTGTAGAGACTGGAAGGCCATATTCTAGATCATCGTCAATATAAAGGAAAAGAATAAGAGAGCTGGTTTGGCTTGTATGGAATTGATTCTTGTATAAACATTTTATATATATATCTTGTCTTTAGCATTATTATACTTTGGAAAGAGGCTATTTTAACGAACCTTCTTGTGAAAGGGCTCTAATTAAGGAACTTGTTTATTTATGTTAAACAGTGTGGTAGGATTAATTAGAAAACAAATTGATGCGTGAGTAGGGTGGAAAGTGGGAGGAGGGAATTCCCTGACGACACCATGCTACGGATGGGTGGACCCGATTAGTCGGGTAGCTTTCCAACAGATTAAGTGAAAGCCCTACGCTAGATAAATAGGTTCTCAGACAACTCTATTCTAGAAGACTAGGCCAGCGGTTGTGCCTTATATGGATGAGGAAAAAAGCATTGTCTCTAGGAATCAAGATTAGTAGTTGCCCAAATTATGATCAATTACCCTATGGGGGTGATTTGATTTTTAGAAGACCACGCTCCCCCTGCGAGATAGGACTAGGTCTTACCTACAAATCGTATCCTTGAATCTTTGCATGGTTAAGGTATCAACCAGTAGGATATTTTCTCCAAGTTAAGACTTAGTAGACTATATTAAGTGTTTCCCCTATTTTGAAAGGGGGAACTTTACACTAGCCTTATCCCACTTTACATGTCATAATCCAAGTGGCAACTTCTTTTCCACTCTTTTGGTCAACACTCACATACCATACAATATCACATGTGGCATTCTTATCTTACCACAATATCTTGCACCTCTAGGGTGCTTTCCCACACACTCATAAACCGAGCTTACATATTTTAACACCCCCTCTTAAGTGAGGTGTTCTCACTCACCCATTACCCATCAATGTAGCTACCTCTCAACAGTATCTTCAACTCTACTTTCTCCTTCAAAAAATCAACATGAAGGGACTGGATAAACATGTCTTTCTTAAGTAGAATACGTGGTTACTCTACTCTGAGAGAAGTGTCCCATGTTCCCAAGAGATCTTCAAAGTGGTCCACAAATTTATCAAACACATCAGACCATGATGTCATATCCAATGTTCCATGGACATGCTTGAGAGGATCGAGAGGAGTTTTTGGCAGGGATGGAATTGGTAGCATTTACCTTTGGGAAGGATAGAGATGAGGATTGCTTTCTATGTTGTTAAAGGGAGATGCCAAACTGTGGCTGCAAACATGGAGAGCTTAGCTACATCAAGGCTAGGCATATGAAGAAATGAAAGGGGCCTTGGTGTAGCATTATAAGCAGGGTGAATCCCTAGATTCTCTATGGTAGGAAATCCAAAAGTTGAAGCATAGTTTATCTAATGTGATTGATAGATTTGTGGACCCCTTTGAAGATCTCTTGGGAAGATGGGACACTTTTCTAAGAGAAGAGAATCCACGTGTTCTACTTGAGAAAGACATGTTTATCCAGTGTCATGATGACAGATAACTTATCACAATCAAGTGTTGAGAGGGTGACCCAAGTTGGTTGTGAATGAATCCAACCAGCTATGACACGTCTGAGACGTGTGAGACGTGTGGTGTGAGTTTGATCAACTCTATGAATACATGTGATACGTATAAAGACTTTGTGAGTGAATCCAATGTGGGAGTTTGATTGTGAGTGAATCCAATCAACTCTAAGACACATGCGATGCATGTAAAGACACTGTGGAGTGAATCCAATGTGGGAACAATTAATGTGTTTAATCATCCATGTGCACTCATATTTATAATCGAGGACGGTTGTCTTCTCAACCAGGAGGACTATCATGGGAGTGAGATTTTTTAGATTTTTTACCATCCAATTTTTGTAAAAGAAAAGCTCGTGGAGCAAGCAAGGATTTTTTTAGATATTTTACTATCCAATTTTTGTAAAAGAAAAGCTTATGGAAAGAAAGGGCTTAAATAACCATGTAACCTATTTTTGAAGTAATAAAATCTATAAATACTCAAGAGGGGATGCTTTTGGCACATGCTTGGGGGGTAGTTGGGACTGAATCTGGTGTTTCTCTCTTGCGTCTATATTTTTCATTTGACACGCTTCTCGAGGTCCATTGGTTCCTGTCTTACAAGTGGTTGGCAAGAGCAACTAGGGCTAAAGGAATCTTGAGGCAAACAAGGAAAGACCCCAAGAAGAAAAAGAAACGGACTGACAAAAGAAAAGGGAAGGAAGAAGAAAATTAGAGTCAGGAGTCAGAATCTGGTGTGAAGAAACCTTGGAATCAGAATCCAGTCAAGGCTCAAGTGTGGAAGAGCTGAAGCCCCAGAAGAGGAAAGGCAAGAAGCAAGTAGTGGATGTTCAAGAAGAATCGAAGGCTGTCCTAGCCAAGCTAGCTAGAGGACACACAGGATCCAGACTTCGACTAGTAAGACCACAAAAGGAAGTAAACCGAGCAGGAGTTGACGCAACAGTAAACATGGTGAAAGTGGATGAATGGACAACGAAGCATCAAGAGAAGCCACCAATAGTAATGGCAGTGAAAAGGTCACAAGGACCTGTCAAGACAATGTGACAGGTAAGAATGCTGATCCAAAAGAAAAGTAGAAGCCAAAACAATGGGTAGCACAGTAGAGGGGCCAATAACAAATCATTAAGCTTGTACAGAGTACACAAGGAGTGGTACGGACAATGCAGGAAACCCACTCATGAATGAGCACACCGACACTAATCTGGACATGACAAGCCTGGTCAGTAAAAGTGACAAAAGATTGCAGCAAGCAAAAAGCCACTAGGCAACATGAAGAGGACTCAAGAAGGGGTGCAGGAGTACCAACTGGAGCCAGCCCCCAGAGCAAAAAATCATCTTGCAAAAGCAATTGAAAAAGAATCTGGCGCAAGTCTGAATAAAAGAACTGACAGGGGAAGGCCAGGATAGTGAAAAGAAGTCAATAAGGAAGAAGGAAAGATGAACAAAAGCCAAATTATGCCAAATCAAAAAGTAAGAAGCAGCAACCCTGAAGAAGAATATGACCTATGGGAGGATCTCAACAAAATGAAGCTGAATATAACACTCAATCAAATGGTGAATCTAGTATCCAACTACAAGCAAAAGGTTCTCTAGGCCATAGTGCCAAATGAAAAGTTGGTGCAAGTGCCCGTTTTGAAAGTTCAGACTCTGACTACGGAGTGTAGGAATATAGAAACAGTTTAAGACTACGACATAGTTGTTCCTAAAGTGACTATAAAAATATGAGAGAAGATGCTGTCACAAGTCATCCTAGATGGGGGATCTAGAGTCAACATAATATCAGATAGTCTGGCAAAGGAATCATAGAAATGCAACCTACTCCGTTCTCCATATCAAGATGGATGATCAAAGGAGGGCCCGATGAGTCGAAATTATCAAAGGAGAGTAGATTGAAGTGGCAGGATGTATATTCACTATTGTATCGACAGTTCTAAAAATGGCTGAGATCTTGGGAGCATATCCCATGTTGTTGGAAAGACCATGGCTCAGGAATGGAAAAATCAAACATAATTGGGAAATTGACAGGATCACGTTCTAGAAAGGAAAGAAGAAGGTCCGCATCTTGGTTTTGTATGAAAGGGGCAAGATAAGTCTGGCCAACCGCGACCATTACATGCAGAAGGATTAAACTACTCGAAGAAAGAGTAGAAGATGATGAAGAAGAAGAACATATCGTGAGAAAGAATCCGGACTTGTTGTAACTCTTCGAAGTGGATATAACGGAGTATTCAAAGGTATGATCCAGAAGTCCTAATCACTCAACTAGAATTGCCAATGAATGAAGGAAACCAAAAAAAAATAGGATGGGGGGGAAGTTAAAGATAGTCAGGACGAGATAACAAAGATACATGCAGAGCAAGAAAGGCTATGTTCGTTCACAAGCAAGAAGAAGAGAAAATGAAGAGACACAACATCAGAGTAAAAGAAGATAAAATTGAAGAAATAAACCTAGGAGATGAAAAAGAGCCTAAGACAATCAAATTTAGTGCAAAACTGACTCAAGAATTTAAGGAAGAACTTTGGGAACTATTGAAATCCTACAAAGATGTATTCACTTGGAACTATGCCGATATGAAGGGAATTTATCCCAACTTCTATCAGCATAAAATAAATCTGAAGGAGGATGCAATTCCAACAAGGCGGAATAGGTACAAGATGAATCCCAACTATGCCAAGCAAGTCAAGGAAGACAAGCTCTTAATGGTGGATTCATCTACCTAATATAGATAGAGCAGAATGGTTGTCACCTATAGTCATTATCCCTAAGAAAAATGGGAAGCTTAGAGTCTACATATACTACAGGAAGTTGAATGCCTCTACAATATCAGATCTGTTCCCTCTTCCATTCATAGACTCACTATTGGGAATGTTGTACATGAGACATGAGATATTCATTTTTGGATAGATTCAACAATCACGTTTGCATGGCTCTTGAAGATAAAGAAAAATTAGCATTTGTGACCAAATTGGGTGCATTCGCCTCTAATGTGATGATCTTTGAACTGAATGCTCTAGCTACATTCTTGACAATGGTGCAGGAAATACTCTATGAATATTTCACCACCTTCGTGAGGGTATTTGTGGATGACTTCAGTGTGTTTGGGAAAAAGAAAGATAACATAAAGTAGTTAATGATGTGTCTAGAAAAATGCCCAAAAAAAAAAAAGCTAGACTGAGTCTTAACACAAGTGTGCCTTTGCAGTCACAAGTGGATCCTTATTGGGACACATAGTGTGTGCAATGAAAAGATGCAGGGGAGAAGAGAGCTTGAGCTCTTGAAAGCACACACACACTCACACAAACCCTAGAGAGAGCACACAAGGTGAGAGACTGAAAATTCTTCTTCTTCTTCACACAACAAAAGAGGTCTACAAAGAAGATAAAGTGACTAACACACAGAATAGAGTATATACAAGCGGTTCATAATGTGAACATGCTAAGTGGAGTAGGTAGGTGTGGACTAGTTGGTGTAGTCCAGCTGTACAATCTCTAGGGCGAAGATATGTCGATGCCAGCAACCAAACCCGCCAGTGATGTAAACGTCAAACGATCATGCAGGCGCCTCGTGAGTGTCAGCTCATGTTGAGCTTTGACATCTCAACACTCCCCCTCAAGATCAACTCCAGCTCATGAACTCCAAACATATCTCAAAATTTGTGGAGCTTCTCAGCTCCCAAGGCCTTCGTGAAGATATCAATGGCACCTAATCCTGTGTGCTGACGTAGGCCAAGTTGATGTCGCATGCCAAGACTCTCTCCCTGATGAAGTGGTAATGTACCTTAATGTGTTTTTTTTCGCGCATGGAAAACTGGGTTTTCCTGACCAACTGTATATTGCTAAGATTGTCACAATATATGATAACCTTTCTTTCCACATGCAATGCCAAATCAGCAAACAAGTAGCTTGTGTAACCAAGCTACCTCACAGGCTGCCATCTCTGCCTCTGTACTTGACAAGGTAATTGTGGGCTGCTTCTTACTGCTCCATTTCACAGTAGCACTCCCCAATGAAAACATAAATCCACTAGTAGATCTCTTGTCTCTGAGATGCTATCTTCCCAATCTACATCTATGTACCCATATAGCTCAAATGTTACACCTGCTGCATAAAACAATGTATAATCAAGAGTGGTCCTCAAATACCGAAGTGTGTGCCACACGCTGCTGTCAAGATGTGGTTTGCACGGCATCTACATAAATTGGCTCTCTAAGCTAACAATGTAACTCAAATCTGACCTGCTAATCGTGACATAGATCAAACTCCCCACAATCTACCTACCATTTTGATCTAATGGCACCAAGATGGATTTACAATCAGCCATCCCATACTTGGACAACATGTCCAATACATATTGTCTCTGTGGTGACAGCCAAATACCCTCAGGTGTGCGAATGACCTCAATTCCCAAAAGGTAGCGTAGATCTCCCAAATTCTTCATCTCAAACTTCCTTTTGAGAAGACTTTTCACATGCTCAATCTCATCCAAGTTGTCACCCCCAACAATAATATCATCTACATATATGGCGATGATCACAATACCCTTATCACTCTACACACATATAAACAGTGATCTTCATATGCCATATGAAAACCAATAGTGACAAGATACTTAGCAATCTTGTCATGCCATGCTCGTGGAGCTTGCTTCAGCCCATACAAAGCCTTACAAAGCTTACATACATACTCTAGGTGACCTATATCCTCAAAACTAGGTGGTTGATCCATATACACTTCTTCCTGCCAGCCGTCACACAAGAACACATTTTTTACATCCATCTGATATAAAAACCAACCCTTAGCTTTGCAGCCACCGCAATCACAACTCTCACAATTTCTATCTTTGCAACCGTGAAAAATGTCTCCTCATAATCAATCCCATGTGTCTACACATACCCTTTGGCTACCAATCTAACCTTGTACCTGCTTATGCTACCATCACTGTTATGTTTCACCTTATACACCCACTTATAGCCAGTATCTTTCTTGCCTTCAGGTAATGGCACCAAATCCCAAGTCTCATTTCCATACAATGCATCCATCTCCTTATCCATAGCTTTCTCCCAACACACATTCGAATAGCCTCATCTCAAAACATGTGGGTTCTACAACCTGCACAATTTTTGCCATATAAGCATAGTGATGTGCCACATAACCATCATAAGTCAACCTCTTCACAGGGTTTTTGACTCTTCCAGATCTTCGTGACTTTGCATTCATGGCTTCCATAGCCTCTTTCACACCAGGTGTCCTCATTGCTGGAATCCTAAGCTCCTCATCAAGGCTCATCTCCAAGACACTAGACTCTCCATCAACAAGAGAATGCCTTGCAAAAATATCAGGCATACCAAGGGGCTCAATCACTTTCTCTTTACATTAATGTGATGTACCAACAACATTTCCAGGACTGGTATTATGATGCAGCCTGCCACTCCATGGTCTATCAATAGAGCCACTGGATGAGGACTCTCTTGGTCCACTCAATGATGACTGAGATTGCTGACTTGCATTTTGTGTAACCACGTTTCCACTTATATCAACCCCAAATAGCATCTTTTTCAGCACCATACCAGCTACTCATCTCATCAAATACAACATCCCTACTTACCCTCAATTCACATGTAGCAAGATTACAGCATCTATATCCCTTTTGCTCAATGGAATACCCAATAAATGCACATTTTTATGCCTTTGGATCCAGCTTGGTACACAACTCGTATGGCACATGCACATATGCAATATATCCAAAAAAAAATCAAGTGAGACAAATCAGGTTTCCTGTCAGTAAACTTCTCCTCTGGCATTACATCATGTATGGCTATAGTAGGAGTCTTGTTCATGATATAAATTGTTGTATACACAGCCTCAGCCCAATAGCTATGCGCTATTCTTCTCTACCATCAATGCCCGTGCTATCTCTGCAATGTGCTTGTTTTTTGCTCAACAACTCCATTTTTCTACGAAGTGTATCTACATGTAAATTGTCTCTAAATGCCATTCTTTTGCAAGAATTCAAAGAACTCATTGGAGAAGTATTCTCCTCCTCCATTTGACCTTAGGCACTTCACATGCTTTCCTGTCTGTTTTTCAGCATCACTCTGAAATTTTAAAAATGAGTGAACACTTCACTCTTCTCCTTCATGAAATACACCCACTTTCCTCGTGTGGTCATCAATGAATGTTACGTAGTACCTACAACCACCCATAGACATAGTATTTGCAAGACCCCATACATTTGAATGCACAACATCTAGTATATTCCTCCTCACATTTCTGTCATGCGAAAATGCATGTTTTGTTTGCTTTCCGAATTGACATGCTTCACATACTTTCTACATACCTTCAACTTTAAACTTAGGCAGCCCTATCACAATTTCTTTAGTCTGCATAGAATTCATTCTTTGCACATTTACATGCCCAATTCTCTTATGCCAAATGTCTGTATCTGCAACATTAGAGCACATTTACATGCCCAATTCTCTTATGCCAAATGTCTGTATCTGCAACAACTCCTAAACCATTTGCAAACATTAGAGCACTCACTTCACGCATATTTACATTCAATGTAAACATTCTTCCCACTCTGTTGCCTTTTGCAACCAACCTGCACTTCTCTTTAAAGTCTTCTATATAACAGCCACCATCAGGGTTAAACCGGACTTATAAACCTTGCTCAATCATCTGGTCAACAGAAACCATATTCTGTGTAATGGTCAGAATATGAAGTACATCTGCAAGGTACTTCACCTTACCATCCTACATAGAAAATGGCACATCTCCAACATGGGCAATCGGATGAGCAGTTTTGTGCGCTTTTGCCGCACAGGTCGTAGCTGGGGACTTGCCAGACACCGTATGCGAGCCACGAATGGCTACAAGCATACAACCAGGGAAGGAAGCTCAAACAGAATGCAAAGGGTGTGTCACTCACCGCTCAACCGCCGCCTTGAAGGATTCCCGCGTCGCAGCCGTGAAGAAGGAGCCGCCGTCGCCGCTCTACCGCCTCTCCGCCGCCGTGCCGCTACACAGTGCTCAATCGCTCTCACTCTCTCTGTCTCTCTCTCACACACACGCAGGAGAAGGAAACCAAAGAGATAAGGCAAGAGCACTCTTGTATTCATAACACATGAGAATGAGGATTTTAGGGTTACATTTGACTCTTATAGGTGACTTGGCCGTTCACACTTGGGCACCCATACATGGTCGGCCGATCCTAACCCTTATCCTACTGATATTCACGGTGCGCCTCTCATCGGCGATCACCCAATCCCTTTATCCTTAACATATGGTGCCGACAAGCCCGGCCCATGACTCAGAATATTTAAATTAATGACGTAAAACATAGTATGTCTCAATGTCCGTTCATGGGTTAACATGCCCCCCTTCCTGATGTAGATTCTGTCCTCGGAAGCTATGGTATGGTAAGCTCGATAGGGTTGTTGTGGTGGACCATCTGCAAAACAGGGAAGTAGAGTGAAAGTATGTTGGAATTCAAAAGATATAGTGTAATGTTAGACCACAATGGATGTTGCTATGAGAACTTAGTTTAAGGGTCACATGAATGAGCTAGTGTAGCAAATTAACAGGAGTTTAAGATTATTGAAAGTAAATCAAGAGTTAGCAAGGTGTCCAAGGTTAATCAAGGTTTATAACTGGCCTAAGTCAAGGAAAATAACCAAGCTTAATAAATAAACAGATGACCACACTGTGTCTACTCTAAGAACAAGTTAATACCACGAGCCTAGGGACACAAGAAACATCAGAGTTACAAGAGCCTTTTGCCATTATTTTTTTTTTTTTAATGCACGTGACAATTTTTACACACAATGGCGACCTTCCTAAAGCAAAACTAACATCGATCCTGGTACCATGTTTAACACAAGGCATTATCCAGGAATCTATTAGCTCACTTTAAGCAAGGCTACCCCCTACCAACCAAGGCATCGGTCTGGAGTAGAATACTCCTCGCCTACCAAGTATCAATAAGGCGATAGGCCAACATTAAAGCACATCATAGACTTGTATTGCCATTTATTGTAGGCTTTTTTTTTTAATCTATTTCTTTTCTCACACATACATCTACCACATAGCCTACATCATCTATGGCTCAGAGGTGGTTTTACTCTGTTGGGGCAGCTTACATTGGGTTGTGGGGTTTCTCTCTCTCTCTCTCTCTCTCTCTCTCTCTCTCTCTCTCTCTCTCTCTCTCTCTCTCTCTCTCTCTCTCTCTCTCTCTCTCTCAGAAAAGATGATCTGACTCCACTTCCTTAGGAGCCTCCATGAAGTTTGCCGATGTTGTTCCTTCTCCACCACTGGGTTTGCTGTAAGTAGTCTCTTGCCATGTGTCCTAGCTTTCCATTGTTGTGGCAAGTGAAGGTCCTTCCTCCTACTCTGCCTCTTCCTCGTCCTCGTCCTCGTCCTCGTCCTCGAGAGAATCCTCCTCGGGTGAAGAATGCTTCTTCTTCTCCAATTGTTGAGTCCAGCCATTTCTTCTCTTTGACCTTGGTCTCTTGCTCTAGTTGAGCTCCTTCTATCTTGTGCAGCTTCAATTCAGGTACATTCTTTAATGTTGCTATAATGTTTTCATATTCACCTTTGTCCACACTCTTCAGAAGCACTGCTAGTGCCTCATCATCTTCTACCTTCTTGCCAATGGCTACCAGTTATTGCTTCATGCTTTTATATTTGTTCAAGTGTGTGATTAAAGGTTCAATTTCCTTTATATCCAATTTGTAGAATTGCATTAACATATTTATCTTTGAATTTTTTGCTTGAGTGCCAAATAATTTATTGAGTTCATCCCATGCATCTTTTGCCCATTGTATTCCTGTGATGTGATGAATGATTTCATCATTTAAACTGAGTGCGATAAGTCCTAATGCTTTCTCATTCTTACTCTTCCACTCATTTCCCCCACTCACCTCTGGGCAATCATCTCTTCCCTCAACTAGCCCCCATAGATTTTTCCTTATGAGTAGATACATGGTTTTTGTTTGCCATGTATAAAACTACAAATTTGGCTATCTCTTATGGGGTGCTCATTATTGATGATATGAAGGGGGTCTTACCTCTTGATCTAATTTCAAGATTCAAGGACAGTGTCTACCCTTTTACAACTTAATTTGGTGTTTAGGTGATGATCACAATAGATTTATCAGCATAAATTCACCCTAAAAAGTACATAAAACCAAGGGTAACAAATCTGTACTGAATGGTTGGAGTACCAAACAATCTCTGAATTGCAATCTGAAGTTATAGGGATCTGTATTAGATACCAATGATTAATTTGAACCCTCAATTGCACCAAAATATAGTGATTAGTATCGATTAATCATTGATTAGCAAAATAATCCTTTGTTTCATGTGCAAAAAACAGAGTATGTGAGGAGTCCAGATTTGGGGCCTTAGAGTTCAAATGAGCTCAACTCCTTTCAAAGCCATCAATAGCAATTATTCTAGTAGAGGATTAAGCCAAGAAACACAAGATTTGACCAAACATTGAATGCTTAATCTCTGTTTTACCAAAGTCACCTGCAGATTTGATGCAGAGCTTGGATCTCACTGTAGACTTAATGAAATCAAAAACTGTCTTCACCAGCTTGTAGAGCACCCTTGAAAACCCCTAGGGCCAAGAGGAATTAGACCCATTGTATTTGTGGAAGACAAGATCTCCATTTCCCTTCAGAAAAAAGGCGCCTGAGAAATCGCGAAAATCTATAGCATGCGCCGACGGTTTGCTGATTTGATTAGATGGGCTGAAGCACAAGGAGTATGGCTATGTTTGGCTAAAAGGGTTTGGGCCAATGTTATGTGTGAAGGAAGAGAGAGCTCCTCCACCAGTTGGGTGTACAGAGGTTAATTGAAAAAGAGCTAAAAATTTGATTTTTTTCTTAATCCTAATTAACTAGATGATTAGCAAGATAATGGGCTCATAAATTTGATGGATTCTAAGCTAGGCTTTGATACCATGTTAAATTTGCAACAATGTGATGAGCTATGGTGGATCAAATGCAAGAATCAATATCATTAGCAAAGAGATTAGACGATAATTAAAATGTGATTAGTGAGCAAGTAAGATGTAATTAGTGATCAATTAACTGATAGCTTAATGTAGGCATGGATAATTAAAAACCAGCAAAGTCTCATTAGGCCAATGCCTCAATTTATAGAGTTTACATCCAAGCATCTAATCCCATTGATCTCTCCTTGATTCACTCCACCTCTTTTGCTTGATTCTCTCCACCTCTTCCCAGAATATCTCGACACATTCTAAATCTTCTCATGCTACCCTTTATTCCCTCCTAGTAGATACTTCTCACCTTTTCACATCTTCTCACTCATTTACAGATTCTCGTTTACAGCCTCTTGCTAAGGGCTTGTTCCCACACACACCCTATTCACTTGTATATTTCAACAATATGATAGAGCATAGCATAGCATAAAACAAGAGAAATAGAGCAACACCACCATCAACACACTATTGGGTACAATCTCCCCGCTCATTCATATAGCTCCCACTTTCGCAACATTTTGAGAATTGCATTGAATAAATACCCTAAGGAGTTAATAATAGTTGTGCATACAATTTTGGGCTTGTTTTTCCACTCTTACAAAAAATAGCTCAAGCACTAGAGCCGAATCACACCCTAAGTGTAAATATAAAAACTCTTCTAACATATGCACTAATATATACTTGTTTCCTATCCTTTGAGTTGCTAGCTTAAACGGGCCTACAAAGTCCAGACCCCATTTTTGGAATGGCTTGAGTGGTAGTATAGTGTTGCGAGCAACTTTACTATGATTTCTACTTTCGCCGTGTCCACTGCTAGTCCTTTCGCATGTTGAGATGTCAAGCTCAACATCATGAGCTGACACTCACGAGATGCGTGTATGACCATTCAACATTTACATCACTAGTGGGTTTGGTAGCTGGCACTGACATATCTTCATTAGAGATTCTACAGCTGGATTATACTGACTAGTCTACACCTACCCACTTAGCGTGTTCACATTATGGACCGCTTGTATATACTCTATTATGTGTGTTAGTCACTTTATCTTCTTTGTAGACCTCTTTTGTTATGTGAAGAAGAATAAGAATTTTCAGTCTCTCACCTGGTGTGTTCTCTTCTAGGGTTTGTGTGAGTGTGTGTGTTCAGCCTCTCACCTTGTGTGTTCTCTTCTACGGTTTGTGTGAATGTGTGTGCTTGCAAGAGCTCAAGCTCTCTTCTCCCCTGCATCTTTTCATGGTATCAGAGCCTAAGTCATGTTAAGGGCTGAGCGGCAAGTAAGAGAAGCAGAGGAAGTGGTATGAGGGTAAGAGCTTCATCTACTCTTCCCCCTTTGTGTTGGCTACTACACCCTTGTCGCCGCGAGAGCTCTTTCGGAGGCACCGATAAACAAACTTTGATTGAGGAGCTTTCTTCGGGGTGGGAGCAGAGCTACAGGGTAATTATACAGTCCATTAGATAAATTTTTGGGCTAAAAACATGTTTCGGGTGCATTTGGACCTCCATTTTTTAGTTTGTAGGCGTTCACGGGCACTGGCGGGTAAGTTTGTAAGTTTCAATTCTCTAGAGAACTCCGTTTTTGGAACTGTAGGAAGGGCAATTGGTTGTGTAGACACTATGTGTATTGCAAAGAGGTCTTAAAGTTGCCATTGGGTGTATGTATGCAAATTGAGGTCACTGGTTATGACAGTTTGGGTGCAGTATAATACTGTTGGAGAGAAAACATCAGTTTGTGTAGGTCAAACAAGAGTGCTATTTTTGGTATATTTGTGTTGTAGACAAGATGTCGAATGATGGAATAAACCAAATTGTTGCAGAGAAGCTTGCCAAGAACAACTTCCATGCTTGGAGGTTTAGATTGACAAATTTCTTGATGAAAAAAGGTTACCGAGACTACATTGAAGGTGAACATGAGGAGGCATTTGAGATACCGGAGATTAATCCAACTGCTGCAGATGTAAAAGAATTCAAGGATTAGAATCAAGGAGCAAGTAAAGTCATGTATTGGATTTTTATTAGTACACATGACACCATGATTGGGCATATACATGATGCCAAGTCGCCTAAGGAGGCATGGGACACCTTGGTGAAGTTGTATGAAACTAACACCAAGGCACGAAAGATTCAGTTGAAGAACGAGCTTCATACTCTAGAGAAGAAAAATATGTCTATGAATGATTATGCCTTGAAGATCAAGGGCGTTGTGGAATCTCTTGCATCAATTGGTGTTTTTGTTGATGATGATGATAAGGTGGAAGTGTGTCTACGTGATCTCGGGCCACAATACAAGGTGTTCAAGACGTCTATTCAAACTTGGGAGAACATTCCCAACTTCATAGATTTAGTGTCAATGATGCTGATCATTGAAGAGAAGAATTTGGGTGAAGATCAACAGTCTTCACAAAAGAAAAACAAGTCAAAGTAGCAGGCCTTCTACACGAGTGTAGATAGAGGACAAAGTAGAGGTCATGGACGTGGCCAAGGTGGTGGCCAAACAGGTAATCAGAATTATGGTCAACAAGCAGGCAATAGTCCCAGGATGATTCGCAACAACAACACACAGGTGGAAGAGGCCAATTTAGAGGTCTTGGTAATTGGCAAAGGCGTCATAATGATACACGAGGCTATTTTTACTGTGGGGTAAGCCTGGACATGTGCAGGCAGATTGCTATAAGAAACATAGTGACATGCGAAATGGAAAAGTACATTGTTCTCGAGCAGAAATAATGAGGATAATGAGAGGTTATTTGTTATGCAACATGTAGTTAATGCTGTGTCTGGAAATGATGTAGCAGCATGTAAGGATGATGTGTGGTATGTTGATTCAGGTGCTTCAAACCATATAACAAGTCATGGTGAGTGGTTCAAGGAAATGAAGAGTCTTGAAAGACCAGGTTTTGTTGAAACAAGGAATGAAACTTGTTAACCCATGAGACGGACATTGAGACATACTATGTTTTACGTCATTAATTTAAATATTCTGAGTCATGGGCCGGGCTTGTCGGCACCATATGTTAAGGATAAAGGGATTGGGTGATCGCCGATGAGAGGCGCACCGTGAATATCAGTAGGATAAGGGTTAGGATCGGCCGACCATGTATGGGCGCCCAAGTGTGAACGACCAAGTCACCTATAAGAGTCAAATGTAACCCTAAAATCCTCATTCTCATGTGTTGTGAATACAAGAGTGCTCTTGCCTTATCTCTTTGGTTTCCTTCTCCTGCGTGTGTGTGTGAGAGAGAGAGAGAGAGAGAGAGTGAGAGCGATTGAGCACTGTGTAGCGGCACAGCGGCGGAGAGGCGGTAGAGCGGCGGCGGCTCCTTCTTCACGGCTGCGACGCGGGAATCCTTCAAGGTGACGGTTGAGCGATGAGTGACACACCCTTTGCATTCTGTTTAAGCTTCCTTCCCTGGTTGTATGCTTGTAGCCATTCGTGGCTCGCATACGGTGTCTGGCAAGTCCCCAGCTACGACCTGTGCGGCAAAAGCGCACATTTTTGGCGCCGCTGCCGGGGAGTTGCCCTGCACCAAGCTCCAGTTTGCAGCTCGGGCTGCTGCATGAAGTTTAATTTACACTGCAGGAAAGCGACTGTGTGTTTGTTGTTGAGTTGTTTCCGTTTTTTTGCAATCTGTTTCTGTAATTTGTCTTCTGCATTTCTGTTATTTTTTCGCTTCGCATGCGGGCGTGTGTTCTGTTATCTGGTTTTCTGCATGTGAGGGAGGGATTTCTGAATCCCCAGACCTGTGCTGTGTGCGAACTGCACCGCGGCCAAGGCTGAACCCTAAAGAAACCCTAGAAAACTTATCTCCAAAAAAAAACAGAAAATAAAAATTAAAAAAATCTAAAAAATAAAAAATAAAAAACTAAATTTTATTTTTAAAGAACGAACCAAACGTGTGGAGAGGAAAGATTTTTTAATTGGAGAAATTTTTTTTGAAAAGAAAGAACCCCAATCGACCCACGGCCACGGCCCCGGCCCCGGCCTCGGTCTTTTGATATATATATATAGGAGAGTAAGCCTCCATAGCTTTCTTTCAAGTGAGAGCTTATGGGAAGTTGTGCCCTATATGTAGCCCACTCCCCAAGGAGTAAAGTGAGCATGTGGGATAAAGCCCTCACCCTTTCCTCCACAAGCAAATAGGCTTTTGCCCCTTCCCCCATAGGAAAACGGACTGTTTTGAGGACCACAGGAGCTCTGGATAGGCGAACACGGTGCTGTAAAGCACAATAGGACCCTTTAAACGATACGCTCGTTTCGAGCTATCACACGCCCTAGTCCAAGTTCGACCGTAAGTAAGGGGGTCAAAAACGAGTTAAAAACAATCTAAAAACAAGGTGCGAAACACCTAAGAAACCACTTGTGTGAGTTTCAAGGGTAGTTACCAACGCACGTAGGGTACCCACATCACATGCATCTACGTTCTGGTCGGGTGCTAGAGCTTGAACCACTAGAAAGCGTTTCAGCCTACGCAGGCTCACACCATCCCTCCACGTTGGCATCTTGGCCTTCGGCTGGAACCCAAGGGAGTGCAACCCAAGATCCACGAATAGTGGATAGTGACTCATCCTCTGACTCAGAAGCCATGGAAGGGCACCTTACCAAGAACCCTGAGGAGGCAAGCCAAAACATGCCAGTGTGGGCCCCACAACCCGGATCTAGCATGTTTAGTCGTCTAATAGAGACCTTTAGTAGAGCTACACGCTCTGAACATGCGACAAGCGAAGTAAATGAGGAAGGAGGGGTAGTAGATTCGCCATTCACATCTTATGTATACCCTACCCTCCCAAAGAGTGTCCATGTGGATATTCTACCCACTTCGTTTAATGAGGGCCCTACTGAGCTACCACATTCCGATGCTCTTCCTAAAGTAGAGGTCCCTAGAAGCCAATCCGTAAGAAGTGACATTGCGTCCACTTCAAGAGAACCATTTGGCACACCAAGTCTAAATGGGATATTTCTCAATGAAAATTGGGAATATGATCTACACACAGAGACTCTAACGGACCTATACACGGGTTACACATACCATGTAGGTTGGTTAGAAGTCCTACGATCTACATCTAGCGCCACTAATCTAGAAGAGCAACAGCAAATGATATGTGAGGTTATTCATAGAATTATCCAAATTGAGAGGCAAAATAGGGGAGTGGACCTAGTTTCCACTGGCCCTATGAGGTTTTTGGATACGGCCAAGGCCAAACAACCAACCCTATCACAATTGGAGACTCCCTCGGTGAGTCCCATAGACCCTTCGTATGTTGTTTCGCCTGGAGTCTCAATGCAGGTTGAGCCCACGAGTAGTAACTTTAGCTTTCCAACCTTGGCTCAACTTTCCTCTAGGGAATCCGCAATGCCTACCCCAATGATGAGCATAGCTGTTACCGCTGTAGTTAGTACGACACCGCTACCTAGTGGAACAGTACCTACAGCAGTGCGTGCCAGTGCCTATCAACCATATGTACCTATCGCTACTCATGCTCATGTAGCTCCTACGCCTCTTAGTATGCCAATGGCGTATGCTCCATGACCGCCTTATCACCACCCTTATCCAAGAGGAGCTAGGCCTAGTCACATATCATATCCTACGTCATTTGCCAACATACTCAGACCAACGCCAACTCCTATCAGCCAGGCTATCCCAGAAGTGCCTCCACCCACTATGCCTGCTCACTTAGGTGATCTCGCAGTGTTTGCTCAGACGATCGGACGATCCATTGCGGAAAACATGCGGGGCATGCCTGAGAGAGAACCTAGAAGCAAGGCACTACAAGTGGCTAAGCTCACTCAAAACTTCAGTGGTAACGAGGATGTTAGGAAGCACATTGAAGTCTTTGAACACGTGTGTGATTCCTTGGAAGAGCACAATGAGTTGCATAAGTGTAAAGCCTTAGGCTTAACCTTGAGTGGGAAGGCCGGAGATTGGTATCGAACCTTAAGGGTTGAAGAGCGCACTCACTACCCCACTCTCAAGAGATTGTTCTTGAAAGAATACATACGCGAGGGTGTGCTTTGGGGGGTAGCATCTCAACTCCAAAAGGCTGAACGCGAGGAAGGGGAGTCAGTGAGAGACTTTGTAAGTCGATTGAAGCATCTAAATTCTCGCTGCATTCCCGATGAGCGCTTCAATAATAACCAACTGCTCGATAGATTCATCTGAGGATTGCGCCACGAGGACATTTACAATGGCCTAGTCATTAGAGTTCTTACAACGTGGGAAGCAGTCACTGCCAATGCAATCCAGTTAGAAGACAACTTGATGATTGCAGGTAAAAAGGTGTCTTCAGAAACAAAATCCGTTAGTTTGCAAGTATCTGGGCACGAGCCAATGACGGTAAAACCTATTGCCAAGGAACCCAATATATCTAAAATGTCTGTGATTGACCTTACTAAGGCTCTCCAAGAATACTTTAGGGGTAATCGAGCTCCTCAGAATAGCCATATGTACCCAAGGAGAGAGCAACAATGGTGTTCGGTGTGCTTAGGACCACATAGCATGAGTGAATGTCCCACATTCAGAGTTAAATTCAATGGGAATTGCAATGCATGTTGGTAAGTACGACCATCAATCTAAGGATTGCCTAGTACTTAAGCGAATGTTGGCAAATCAGGCACCACTAGCCTGGTCAAACACACCTCAAGTACCCGCGCTAATGCCTGCACAACCTGTCGAGCAACCGTCACAGCACATAGTTCCAAGGAATCCGAATGTAAACCATTCTGTGCCGTTACCACCGCCAGTGCTAGGACCACAACCTCCACATCCAGGATAACCCCAATAAACCAGATTGGTTGTGAGTCACATAGTGCGTGTGGGGATTATGAAGAGGAGATAGACCCCACTGCTCCATACGAGATTGATACGTTTGAAATGATTCCCCAGTACTACATGGAGGATCATTTCGGGCAAGTTAAGCCTGTATATCAAGCGGCTGCTCTCACCACAAGAGGGCAAAACCTTAATACCTTGGCGAGGAGACCACCTCTTTAATGCTATGAGTGTGGTGGACCGCATCGTGTAGCGGAGTGCCCTAATAGACTGCAGAAGATCGCTACTCAAATGCAACCAAATCAAGGGAGCACATCGGGAATGCCGGTACTTACATGTAATCATTGTGGCATAGATCATTTGATCGCTCAATGTCCACATAATCCTAATGCACCCAAGATTACGCCATTGAATTTGGTTGAGGTCACCAACCAAGCACGAGGAACCACACCCGTTGTACCCGCGAATGTAGTTACACGGTCAATGCTTCAAAATCAAAACTACATTCTTGAAGAGAGGGATACCGCATCAATCGCTCAGGCAAAGAAAAAGAAAATGCGGCGGAAGAGATCGCTTAATGCCACGAGCTCCAAGCCTAGTTCAAAGACTAACATAGGGACAGGAGACGACCTCGTGTATATGAATGATCCTGAAGATGATTCTGATTCAATAGAAACCATGGGGACCAAAGCCACTACCTTAAGGGAGGAACCCACTCGGGAGCTCAATGAAGGAGAATCAAGCGAGTACATAAATAAGGGAAAACAGAAGGAAACTTCCTCAGCTCCACAACCAAGTCAGTTAATGCCCTCTCGACCACCCAAACTGACTGAGACTCCCCAAGACAAGCCACGTGGGCCAAAAACCCTCAAGAAAAATATTGGAACTTACCCAAACCCAGTTGAGGAGATTGAACAAGTGCAACACTTAAGGGGTTTGGTGGAAGAAACACAAAGAGAACTGGAGCCAAACTCCAGAAAAATCAAAATTCCAGACACCGTGTTTCCTACGCAAGTTCAGCCTCACAGGAACCATAAACCGTTAGCTATACCGAGTATCATTCGGGAGGAAAGTGAGGATAGACATCCGGAAGTGGGCAAACACCCTTCTTGCTGGAAAGAATGTTTAGTGAGGAAATGCCTGACCCCATCGAAGAGGAAGTGATTCCATCTTCACCAGTCCCTAGTCAAGGGGCGATGTCTCGAAAAGCACCATTGAATGTGTCCAAGCTAATGGATTTCATGTCCTCTGAGATCAGAACCACGATCATATCCAAATTATACGGAGATCCTGAGCTATTCTTAGCTCTTCGAGCATTTCTCAATGGAGAACTAAAGGCGGGGCTACCACAATTTGCAAATATGGATAGAGCCGACACGCTTCAAGATGAGGAGGAACATTGGGATCTACAACCCAACCTAGATGAAAACTCGGTCGTGGAAATACCTGTTAACAAGTTGGGACAGTACTTTGAAGGGGACGAATCTAATGCAACCCTCCCCATTACTACCAAGGGGTTAACTCTAAAGGGAATCCTTGATGGTGGTGCTGGCGTGAGCATTGTGACTAAAAACTGTTGGGAATCTATGGGAAGACCTCACCTCGAAGTCACAAACATAGTGGTTAAGATGGCAAACGGAACTATTGCTAAGCCTATTGGAATGTTAAGGGACCTTAAGATCAAGGTTCTGGGGTACAAGGTAAGACATACCTTCATTGTAATGGATTTCTCCAAGCATCCTATGTCATATCAAATGATCTTAGGACGTCCTTTCATGAGGGAAGCACAAATGGTACATGACTGGTCGAAAAACCATGTCTACCTACAATTCCAGGACTCTGTCATTCGAGTTGATCTTGAGAATGGTCGTGCACATCCTTTAGGAAGCAAGGTTATCATCGATAATCGATAATCGATCGGTCGGATACCACTATTCACTCTGCCCAATTAAGGTATTGCTATACATGCAAAAAAGAGACTGATGATGGGAAGGATTCTCCTTACATGGATGTCCTACTACCGGGTATGACTAAGTCGGATAACGTGGATTGGGTACACCTAGCGGCAACCATAGACACATGGGAAAATAGAGGCACAAGCTGGGTAACACCTGCTGAGGGGCAAGATATGCCACCGTTAGTGCCAATAAACATGATAGGTGTTATGCACTTGACTCCTGATGGCGAGAACGTGGCAAACTCCACCGACACTGAAAGTAGCGAAGACTCTGACCAATGCAACTCTGAGTATGAATCTCAAGAAGAAACTGACCCTGAGCCTGATGGGGAAAATGAATCAAATATTCACCCAAATGTGGAAGCAAGGTGATCAAGGCCTAGGACAGTGGACTCCTGCAGTTCATCCGAAAGTGAAGATCGACCAAGTGAGTCCGAATCTGATAGAAACAAAAATCAAAAACTTGGTAAGAAGAAAACGAGACATAAGCGCCAACGCTATCGAGCTAATGTACGAACTGCAATAAATAAGGAGAGATCCACTCTGCAGAATGGCTTAGTTATGTAGGAGCCATTGACGCTCATCGGAAGATAGCAGATAATTGGGGACAATACCTCCAAAGTGTCATGTGGTGTATTCCGCAACCTCATGACGTCGCCCAATTAGAAATTGATGAGAAGCCGAAACTAAGTCGTACTGCAAGAAGGCGGCAAAACCAAGAGTTAGCTCAGCAACAAAAGGAGGCGGAATTGAAAGAAAAAAGCCTAGCACAACAAGAACCAGTAGACTTACACCCCGCACCCGAGCATTTCAAATCATTCACCCCACAGGGGAACGTAAAGTAGTCTTCACAAAAGCCCAACGAATGCCTACCAATGGGAGTAGCGGTGTCTACGATGGCCCTGCGGTAGTTAAGGAGATAGACTTAGCAGATCCGGGTGAGGAGTCTAAACCAGTTTTTATTGCTCAAGATCTCACCAAGGTGGAAGAAGCTGCACTTACGAAGCTTCTTAAGGAATTCAAGGACATATTTGCCTGGACATATCATGATATGAAGGGTGTCCCACCCTCGGTGGTGCAACACACGATTCCAATGATTAGCACTGCTAAACCAGTCCAGCAACATCCCTACCCAATGAATCCTAAGTACGCAAAGATTGTACAAGAGGAAATTGAAAAGCTTGTAAAATGTGGATTCATATATCCTATTGAGCACTCAGAATGGGTTTCTCCGATAGTCATCGTACCAAAGAAGAATGGGAAACTCAGAGTGTGCGTTGATCTCAAAAAGGTTAATGCAGCCACCAGAAGGGATCATTACCCCTTGCCATATTCTGAACATGTGCTTGAAAGAGTGGCAGGCAAGGAGGCATATAGCTTTTTAGATGGGTACTCGGGTTACAATCAGATCACAATTGCAGTCGAGGACCAAGCTAAAACAACATTTATCACGGAGTTTGGAGTGTTTGCCTTTCGCGTCATGGCTTTTGGCTTGACCAATGCACCTGCAACATTCCAACAATTGATAAACACGGCCTTTAAGGAATATCTAAGGGACTTCTGTGAAGCTTTCTTAGATGATCTTTGTGTTCATTCCTCTTGGGATGAGCACTTGATGTGTTTACGAAAAACATTTGAAAGGTGTAGATTTCCACGGACGAGAGTAAAATCAAGGTCATTCTGGAACTACCACCACCCACCAACTACAAGGGAGTCCAACGGTTTATGGGCCATGTTGGTTATTATCGAAGGTTTATTCTATTCTTCGCCAAGATAGCTCGACCATTGTATAAGCTTCTCATCGAGTTTATTTGGACCGAAGAATGTGACCATGCTTATGAGCTATTAAAGAAGGCCTTGGCGAGTGCTCCAATCTTGAGAATGCCTAACTGGGATTTACTCTTCCATGTGCATATTGATGCATCAAACTTTGCTATTGGGTGTGTGTTAACTCAAGTTGGAGAACACAAGCTAGACTACCCCATTAGCTTTGCCAGTCTCGCCAGTTGAACGATGCTGAGATGAACTACACCACTACGGAGCGAGAAGGGTTGGCAATGATATATGCAGTAAGGAAATTTCGTTATTACCTCCTTGCCACCAAGTTTGTTTTCTATGTGGATCATCAAGCATTGTTGTATCTGGTGAACAAACCATGCTCCACAGGAAGAATCACACGATGGCTATTGATTCTTCTTGAGTTTGATTTCACTGTTGTTGTGAGACCTGGCAAAAAAACATGTTATGGCTGATCATTTGTCTCGCATACCTAATGGTGAGGCTCCTACGGGGGTTGATGATGACTTACCTGACACTTCCCTGTTCATGGTGGAGACAATGCCTGAATGGAGTGAGAAGATTGTTAACTTTTTGGTTAATGGCTTTCCACCCAAGGAGCTTTGTAAAGATCTAGCTCGAAAGCTGATTAAAGAATGCGAACCATATTGCCTGATAGCCGGGACTCTTTATAAAAGAGGAAAGGATGACGTTCTTAGGCGTTGTGCCCGAGAGGATGAGTATCTATACATTTTGCAAGAGGCACATATGGGTGTAGCCGATGGTCACTTCTCAGGAGACTTAACTGCGCGAAAGATCTTACAATCAGGGTATTGGTGGCCCACTATGTTCCAAGATGCATCACTCTTTGTGAAGGGTTGCGATGAATGCCAACGATACAAGAAACCCCAGAGGAAAGATTAGATGCCCCTACATCCAATCAAATTAAACCAACCATTTGAAAAGTGGGGTTTAGACTTTGTAGGTCCAATTAGTCCAGCAGCCCGAAACACACAATCTCGCTATATTATTGTGGCCACTGACTATATGACCAAATGGGCTGAAGCGAAAGCGACACGTAAGGCAGATGCGAGGACAACAGCCAAGTTCCTCTTTGAAAACATAATCACACGATTCGGTTGTCCTTTTGAACTTGTGAGCGACAATGGTACGCATTTTATAAATGAAGTGATTAAGGAGCTCACAACAAATTTCATGATATCCCATCATAAATCTACTCCTTACTATCCGCAAGCGAATGGCCAAGCCGAGAGTACCAACAAGACTTTAATCTCTATTTTGACAAAGACAGTTGAAGCTCATCGCACGGATTGGGATCTAAAGCTTACGACAGCTTTATGGGCCTATCGTACTGCGTACAAAGTGGCTATTAATTGCACACCATTCAAAATGGTATATGGCCAAGAAGCAGTCATGCCGTGGGAATTTGTCATTCCTAGTCTTCGTGTTGCTACTCAAGAGGGTTGGGATGGTAATCCCTTAGTAGAGCGTCTATATATCCTTGAGCGGCTAAACGAAGAAAGACAGTTGGCTGTGTACAATGCCCTTGTAGAGAAGGATAGAAGGAAAAAATGGTTTGATCGCCACCTCAAGGACAAGGACATCAAGGTTGGGGATAAAGTCCTGATGTATGGAGACGAAACGAAAAGAAGAAGCTCAAATATGCTGGTAAGGGACCATATAGAGTATGTGAAATTACCCCGCAAGGTACCATCAGAGTGGAGACTCTCGACGGAGTTGAAACCATTGGATTCCTTAATGGGAGTAAATTCAAAAGATACTATGACCCCCTGAGCCAGGAGGAGTTACATGCAATCCATCAAAAGAAGGCAGCTAAAGAACAAGCTGAGCTTAAAAAGATACAAGCGAGAGTCGAAGCCAAAGAATGTCAACAGCGTGCTAGGAGACAACGAGAAGCCAACTTGGGAATTACGCAAGTATTTTTCGAGGAAGCAGAGGAGGATGCACTGGAATCTGACCCACCTCTAAGATACCCAATTGAGTTACAGAGTCCTTACGGGGAGGTGCTGTATAATGCATTATTGGATATAAGAGCTCAACACAATTTGCTATCATATGGCGTGTGGTGTCAACTGGGAAAACCACCTTTATCCAAGAGTTCTATCCAAGTTCAAGGAATCAACAAGAAGAAAACTCCTGTCTCAGGAATTCTGCACACTCCGGTTGCTTATGACAAGGGAACCATAATTCAAAGCTTTTTGGTTATGCCTACTGGTACCATGGAAGGGACTGTAATCTTAGGGCGCAAATGGATGATGGCCACCAAGTGCAATATCGATTGGGCAACCAGACAAGTCACAACGCAAGAACCAACACTAGGTCTGACCGCTCAAAATCCCGCACCTAAGTCATCCACTCAAATATTAGATAATGAAAAATCACAAAGTCCAATGGCAAAACCATCTTCGATTGTTGGCCAACGCCAAGAGTGGAAACAGGCAAAGTGGTCTCTAAAGCTCCGCTTACTATGCCAAAAAATACATACAAATGGGTCCCTAAAGCTTCGTTAACAGCTACTTCCCCTGCTCAATCTCGTTCAGCCACCAAGAAGCCTCGTAAAAGGAAAGCAGCTACCTACCCGAGAAAGGGCAATGTAACATCGCGATGGATCCCTAAAAAATTATTAGTAGCCCAAGGGTACTACGAGGGGAATGACCAGATTTGGGTCCCTAAACATAAGGTGAATCCCTCTACATCACCTGTAAAACCTTGCAAACCAATTGTTGCCACCCCAATGACAATTCAAGACCGTGGTAAGGGAAAGGTAACAGAGTGCTCCGCACCACTTCCTCCAGAGCTAGTTTGGATTCCCAAATGATATTAATTATTACCACCTAGCTCAGGAAGGGGGGAGCCACATGAAGCTTCTAGCTCCTCATGCCAGGCACACACTCATATAGAAGTTTCTACATGCTCTACACCTACTCTTGTCAACACCCAACAAAAAACCGATGAGTCTACGTCTCCCCTTGTAATAGTATCGTCGGAAACTATTTCCTCCATTCGTCAATGGGAGCGTACACTACCATCTCTACAATTGGATGTGGCCACAAGGGTCATAAAAAGCTATTTGCCCACATCACAACCTATGACCCGCTGGACGAATTGGTTCTAAGAGGCTGCAACATCATTGCAAATAATATGATCTACCCAAGGAAAGGGGGAGCATGTACTCACGCTCGACATTCTAATGCTTCCTCCTTAACCTTCTCCCCTGACCATGTAATTGCCAAATTCAAGGGGATGTATATATATAGCTTCATACATTTTAAAAAAAAAACAAAGAAAAGAAAATCAAAAAATAGTAAAAAGAGCAAGAGCACAAAAAGAGGAGAAATATCCGTATACAATCAAGAACTAGATTGACCTGTCATAAACCTACTAATGCTATATCTATGTTTGCAGATATGGCAGATGCACGATCATCATACACTTCATCCACTCCCACCTTTGTACGGCCATAATTGCTAATGCTTTTATGATTGTTCAAAATTCTTTGTAGATATGGTCTCTTACTGCCTATTGCATAGTTTACGAGGCTGATTATGATGGGGTAGAGGTGGGACAAGACCAATGTGACACCTTTCCATCCATGCATTCTTTAACAAGGTACCACCATTGGTTTTCCCGCCGCCTCCATGTGTAGCTCTTCCCTTTCTATGCATGTTGAAATTACACATACATCAATAGTTTCTGAATTTAGATTTTTTGCTTCTCCTTTTTTCCTCTCTTTGGAATCTTGTCCCGATCTCGATTCTGCATCATATCTGGATGCGGATTCTGTTTCCTTAATCCTTTTAGGTTCTTGATGTGCTTGCCCTGCTTGTGTCCTTTTCCGTTCTGACACCCTTCCATGATAGGGCTTTAGCCTATATCCGTGTACCAACCTCTTTAACTTCTCTCCATCCAGGCTTTCTAATTCAAAAGTTTTTGTCCCCATTTTCTTGATAATCTTGTATGGGCCTATCCATCTCATTTTGAGTTTTCTTAGATGAGGTCCCATTTTTTAGGAGAATAACAAAACTGCATATCCTTCCTCAAAGATTATGAAATTTCTATTCCTATCCACTTGGAGCTTTCTTCTCTTCTGAACAATTTCAGCTGTCCATGCACTATATAATCTTTTTTCGTCTATTTTTAGGAGTTTCTCAATCCTATGAATTTTCTATTCCTGTCCACTTGGAGCTTTCTTCTCTTCTGAACAATTTTAGCTGTCCATGCACTATATAATATTTTTTCTTCTAATTTCAGGAGTTGCTCAACCCTATGAATTTCTAATTCTTCCAGGCTTAACCTTTTTGCCATAGAAATTCTGAGACTTTGGGTTAGGAATTCCATAGGTTCCATTGCTTCTAACCATACACCATGCTAACTGGTGTTGTGAGATCCCTGTTCCCACCGCGCAACGGATTCGGGGTACTAGCAGCGGAAGTAGCACTTCATGCACGAGGCAGAGTCCCACACTCGGGGCCTCATCCACGGATATCCGGACAAAAGACTAATCCGTCGGTTTTTTCCAAAACCGAACCCGAAAAAACTTCCCTTATCCGGAAAGCACAGGCGATTCCTCCAGGATAACTTTTTACTCTAACGTAGTCAAGACCATTTCTGATCAAGCTGATCCGACTGCACCTATAAAGATACTCGGTCAGATCAAGGAAAAAACTTGCACTTGGATCATTGGGATCAACGCTTTTTTCCCCATCAAGAGGCACAGCCGTTGATTCCTATCCATAGAACAATTACTATCCGGGATTTACTTTATCTATCGTAGTAACAAAAATTGAGTCTCGATTTACGGATCTATCAGTCCAGCCTAACCCCATCCAGTCCCATGGATTAGCCAACCGCCCAACCAGTGTAGTGATGGGATCCAATTTAGAATTTGATTTTTGTCCCGGGTACCAGGGAAAAGAGTTCCCAGGCCCCCTAGCCGGATGTTCATGCAAAAATAAAACTAGTCACACCACTTACACACCCAATATGAAATTGCCTTTTTCACAGATTCAACCAGTTTTAAAACAACCCTTTAATGAACCATAGTATCACTGATCACAATCTTCCAAATTATCCGGTTGATTCTTAACTTCCCATCATTCCTTCATCAGAGTATCTATGGCATCATTGGCAACCAGAACGGTCACCACCTGTCCACTCAGGGGCCTTTTCAATAGTTCCTAGCCCATAATACTCGGCAATATAATCACTTATCAAGATGGACTCTCCGTTGAAGATCAGCAAGATCAACCAAGAGATCCATATAAAGAGCCATGGACTCATCCATTGAAGACCAGCAAGGTCAATCAATCAGATCCATGCCCGGTTTCAGAAAACAACTCTTACTCCTTGTTCCAATATCTTCCTCGACGCACGTGTGGGTATCCTAGGCGACCCAGAGCCCGAGCACCGTATGGTCAGCACCCTCTAGGATCCTTCACAGGTGACCTAGCGCTTCACTCATAGGCCGCTTCCTTGGTCCCTCATCCACCGTACCGGAAGCTCACCATTTAAATCAAACCGAGGCTGGTCAAGACCTCCGTTGACCTTGCTAGACCTCCGTTGACCTTGCTACGCGAGACGTCCTCCATTGACTCTCCGCTTAGCAGTTGCAACTTTAACAGTTAGGTCTTCATGACCTTAATCCACAAGACGGTCAAAATGCTTCCCCAACATTCTTGACATAAAACAGTCATTTACAAATAGTCACAAAATACAGTTTCTAAATCGAACTCTCGTCTTTCCACATTATCCCTCCTTAGTCCACATTACTTATTCCACATTCCATTCAATGTGTACTCATTCTCATCCATTTCCTCATATCGACGACACATTAATTCACATACACATTCACATTCACATCCATACATCCACATCTACATGCATACATCCATTTTCACATCCTCATTTATACATCCACATCCCATATCCACATTCATACATACACATCCATATCCACATCCATACATACACATCCATACATCCACATCCACATCCACATTCACATTCATACATCCACATCCACATTTCCATTCACATCTATACATCCACATCTACATCCACATACATACATACATCCACATCCGTATCTACATCCATACATCCACATCCACATCCACATTCACATTCACATCCATATATCCACATCTACATGCATACATCCATTATCACGTCCTCATTCATATATCCACATCCACATCCACATACATACATACATCCACATACATACATATATCCACATCCGCATTCCCATTCACATCTATACATCCACACACATACATACATCCACATCTACATCCACATTCACATCTACGCATATAGATCTTCATGCATGCATCCATTTTCACAGTCATACATCCACACTCCCATCTCCACATTCACACATCCACATACATACATCCATTTCCACATTCCCATTCATATATCCCCATATGCCTTCACATCTAATCTTTTACATCACATCCATTCTTGTCCTATCACACGACCCATATACATCTTATCCTATCACATACACTTCTTACCTCATCTCATATATATCTTATCCTATCACATACACTTCTTACCTCATCTCATACACATCTTATCACATCTTAATTCATCTTATCACCTGCTAACTTATTTCATAAGCATCTTATCACCTCTTATCACATCTTATACACCTCTTATCACATCCTATCACATCTCATATCTATTTATAGAATACAAGAGAATTCTTATATTTGATATAAGATTTCTTTACACATTTATTTATGCATAAATTCCATTTAAGGAGATTAATACTTTCGAAGTAAAAATCAATCTTTTATGCATCTTCCTATGCATAATTTCATTTTAAATGAAAATGACACTTTTGAATTAAAATTCAATCTTTTATGCATCTTCCTATGCATAAATTCAATTAAGATGAGAATGACACTTTTGAATCAATCTCATCTTCCTATGCATAAATTCAATTTGGTAGGAATTACACTTTTAGAATAAAAGAATTTCTCTTATGCATCTAAGTTATGCATACAATCCATTTATGATAAAAATCACACTTTTAGTATAAAAAGAATATCTTTTATGCATACTTCTATGCATGAAATCCAAATATGATAAAAGTAACACTTTTATAATAAAATAATCAACTCTTATGCATACTTCTATGCATGAAATTCAATTGTGATAAAAGTAACACTTTTATAATAAAATAATCAACTTTTATGCATACCTCTATGCATGAAATTCAAATATGATAAAAGTAACACTTTTATAATAAAATAATAATCTTTTATGCATACCTCTATGCATGAGATCCAATTATGATAAAAGTAACACTTTTACATTAAAATAATAATCTTTTATGCATACCTCTATGTATGAAATCCAATTATGATAAAAGTCACACTTTTACATTAAAATAATAATCTTTTATGCATACCTCTATGCATGAAATCCAATTATGATAAAAGTAACACTTTTACATTAAAGTAATAATCTTTTATGTATACCTCTATGCATGAAATCCAAATATGATAAAAGTAACACTTTTATGTTAAAATAATAATCTTTTATGCATACCTCTATGCATGAAAATCAATTATGCATAATATAAAAATCAATTTCTCTATGATTACAATGAATATCTTTCAATTAATCTAGGATGATAATTCCTAGAATATGGTAGTAAGTCCTCTTTTCATGCTTTGAATGAAATTTTTTTATGCGTAATTTTTATAGAGGCCCCCAACCAATCAATTGGTTAAGTATGTTAATGGAGCCACCAATGGGGATTGAAGAAAGAGGGAAGCTCTAATTTTTTCAATTTGGAGAAAATTTTAGAGAATAGTAGAAATTAGCATTATTTGAGCATAACTCTAGTATAGTAAAATTCTTCTATTTTTTTTCAAAGGACTCATGTTCTATTTATAGGAGAGGGAAGCTCTAACCAAAGCTAACTGAATTCTAGAATTTTTCAAATTCAGTTTGGTTGAATTTGGACTAGATTTGGACCTAGTTTGGTTACTTTTTGATTCGGTTTAGTTCCATTTTGATTTGGTTTGGTTCAAGAGAGAGGAGAGATAAAAATATCACATTATTTTTTAGTTTAAAACTCATTCAAGCATGTGAAATATGCATCCTTTAATGGACTCCCCATCCTTACATATGTGTCAAAATGGAATCATTATACCCAAAATATCTCATATTTTTAATATTGCTCATAGTTTTTTACTAATAAACCTTGTACATTTTCAACTCTTCATCTTGTGTGAGCATTTACTCATTTTTGGATACCCAAAATATCTCATATTTTTAATATTGCTCATAGTTTTTTACTAATAAACCTCGTACATTTTCAACTCTTCATCTTGTGTGAGCATTTACTCATTTTTGGATACCCAAAATATCTCATATTTTTAATATTGCTCATAGTTTTTTACTAATAAACCTTGTACATTTTCAACTCTTCATCTTGTGTGAGCATTTACGCATTTTTGGATACCCAAAATATCTTATATTTTTGATATTGCTCATAGTTTCTTACTAATAAACCTTGTACATAGTCAACTCTTCATCTTATGTGAGCATTTACTCATTTTTGGGTATCTTCTTTTACAAATTAGATTTATCTCCTCCCTACACATGGATTGATGCTATTGGCCCATAGGAACCTTAATTGGACCATAATCCAAAAATTTCTGAAAATCTAGATCCTTAGGCTAAGGTCCTTTATACCCATTTCCAATAAATTCCAATTGCACATTGGAAAGTTCTTTTTGAATTTCTGTTTCAGGGGAATTCATTTTAATAATATGAGAAATTTTTTTATGTAAAAATATTCAAAATCTAAATATTCTCTCTCTAAAATATTTTCTCTCTCTATGTCAAAATAGGCAGAGACAAGATCTTTTATATTTCTGAAGAGGGGATTGATTACAGGGAAAGATGCTGGACATCTTGAGAGGCTGGGGAGGAATCTTACAGATGTGAGTCCTGTCACACTCTTGTAGGCTGTCCTGAATGCCTATAATACAGAGTGAGCAAGACCACGCACAAGCGTGCATAAATAATATGGACAATCATTTGTCACATGGGCAACAAAATAATTTGAAATAATAATATTCCGAGATGATATAGACAAGATCTTCCATGTGCGACACACGCGCTGCTTATCACCTATCTCACAAACGTAAACACATTAGTTGTTTCAATTAATTTTCCTTCTCTACAATTAATCCCAATACGAAACGTTGATAGGCACAAACATAACATACACTTACCACTTGTTTAACTACGATGAGAGTATCATTATACACATCATCTAGCATGGTGTCTATTGCCACTTGTTACACTTCAATTAGCATGGCATACCACTTGTTACACTACAATTAGAATGGCACATCAATTGCATAAACCACTTGTTACGCTTCAATCGTGTGCAATTGTCTAACATAGTCCACTTGTTTCACTTTGACCCACAATACAGTTGTCAAGCATAGCACTACTTGTTACACCTTAACATACACCCATCAAGCATGATCTCAAGCTATATCAATAACACTAGATAACCAATAAATTTAATGTGGGATCACCCACGATACCAATTCACTAGGATGGCACACTAGCGCCCGGGTGTCCCCATACAACTAAAGGGTGGACATTATGTAACATCCCTCCTGGTTGAATAAGGAACTGACCTCAGTTGCGTGTTTAATGCGGGGTCACCCACGATACCAATTCACTAGGATGGCACACTAGCTCCCAGGTGTCCCCGTACAACTAAAGGGTGGACATTATGTAACATCCCTCCTGGTTTAATGTAGGGTCACCCACGATACCAATTTACTAGGATGGTGCACTAGCACCCGGGTGTCCCCGTACAACTAAAGGGTGGACATTATGTAACATCCCTCCTAGTTGAATAAGGAACTGACCTCAGTTGCGTGTTTGCTTATTGCGAGCAAAGGAAATCAATTGTCTTGTAATACATAAATTCAAGTATCTTCTTTAATTATAACAAAGAGACATTGTATTAAGGATTTCTATGTGTAATAAATTCTAGCATCCCATACCACCAGAAATTATCCCATACAAGTCTAGGAATGAGTATGCATCGGAATCCTTCACACATGATTAATCTTTGTGTCCCATACCACAAGACTAATACATAGTGAAAAATTCATAAAGTATAGTTCAAGATGGAAGGGCCAATTCCTCCAAGAAGTTCTACTTTTGTTGCATAAAAACTCTCCTTTAAATTTACAAAAAGTCTTAAATAAAATTTATTATAAAAATAATCAAATGAAATGAATATGTTACCTCAAGAGTCAAAGTAGTCGTCATGGTATTCTTGTTCTTCATCATCATCGATCATGTTTAATCCAAGTGAAATAAACTTTGACTTCCGTAGTATTCTTGTTCATCATCATCGATCATGTTTAATCCAAATGAAATAAACTTTGACTTCCGTCGACAATTCAATGCGATATGTCCAATCTCGTTACACCTTGTAACACTTTTTTGAATCATGTTTATTAGCTTGTTATATGAATCATCTCCCTTAGTGTCAATACCTATTTTATTGTCATTAGAGATGTATCAAATGATTTTGGAAAGATTTTAGACTTCAAAAACGTTGATGTCGAGGTTTCGGGTGTCATTGGCTTCTTGGGAAAAGCATTTTTCTTTTACGATATAGACAAGAGCCTCCATATGTGACACGTGCACTGCTCATCACCTATCTCACAAACATAAACACATTAGTTGTTTCAATTACACAACATACACTTACCACTTGTTTCAGTACGATGAGAGTATCATTATACACATCATCTAGCATGGCATGTATTGCATGGTATACCACTTGTTACACTATAATTAGCATGGCACACCAATTGCATAAACCACTTGTTACACTTCGACCGTGTGAAGTTGTCTAGCATAGTCCACTTGTTTCACTTTGTTGTCAAGCATGGCACTACTTGTTATACCTCAACAACATACACCCATCAAGCATGGTCTCAAACTATACCAATAACACTAGGTAACCAGTATTTCATGGCGGGTCACCCACGATACCAATTCATTAGGATGGCACACTAGCGTCCGGGCGTCCCCGTACAATTAAAGGGTGGACATTATGTAACTACAATCCTACTAGTACATTCTCCAACGAACTAACTGATTTACAGCTAACAAAAGTGAACCTATCAATTCAAGGGAGCTCACTCTTGAAATAGAGCTCTCTTCTTGGTGAGGAAGTTCTAGGGGCAACTCGTTGAATTGGTGGTCTGCTCTATGGTGACTTGTGGGTGTTGACTAACCAAGAAGCTATTTTTACCTCCTACCAAAAAAAAAAACCTTCAGAAGCTCTTCATCGACGATAAAAATTGCCTCTCCCCAGTGTCATCCCAATTAATTCTACAGGAGATTTAACATAAATGTATGACCTTAGTAATCTTCTTTTTTGCAACATATCATGTGTATGTGTGTCCCTGTGTGCACGTGCATGCACCCACTGAGAGACAAAAAAGAAAGATAAGTTATGTTAACGTCTTCAAAATACCCAAAGAGTTAGTGTCGATGAAATATCGTCTCACGGATGAAAAAACAAAAGGCAACAGTAAACTAAAACGGAAAACTGAAAGTTAAGATCTCTCGGAAACTGAAAGTTAAGATCTCATACTCGAGAGAGATTATACAAGATGAAAAATCTAGATCCTACTATGCAAGGTATAGGGTACAATAAGTGATGGGATCTGGGAGAGCTCAACAAAAATAGTCACTCAACCCCCAAGGTTGACCAAGAGCCCCCTCTGTGTGCAAAAGTCGTGTAAAGCATCCATGTGCTTCTGGAGCCCCTCCTCATAACAATCTACAATGAGTACGATATCATAAGCTGCTTCTGGAGCCCCTCCTCATAACAATCTACAATGAGTACGATATCATAAGTATATAAAAGGATGGAAACAATAATACATCCTACAGAAGCTCCTCCACTTCTGGCTCTATCAATGAAGTCTGAGATCTCATCTCTAGTGAGGCTCAGAGTTCGTGGGCATCCTTTTTTCACTCCAATGGTGCTAGAGAACTCCTCAAAGAGTCCTCCTAGGCATCTCACCCTGCATGATAGCCCATATCATGTCAAATGGGACCCCGAGATGCTGTAAGCGCTATATGAGACGGGCTAAAGGCACTTTATCAAAGCAGCAGTATAGTCGACGTGGCCATGTATCTTGGTGTGCTCATGATAGCCCTAGCATGAATATGTGATCCAACATAGAAAAGATCCTCCTGAATCTCGTGTGCCTTGGTGCCTTGTATCTGTCTCTCTTTGCTAGTGTGCTAAGCTCAGAATCAAGTACATATCCATAGAGCTTGGCTACGATATGGCCAATCACAATTGTTCTATAGTTATCAGGATCCATGGGGTCTCCCCCCGTACAGATAGGCACAATAGTGTGTGATGACCAAAAAGGGAGAAAGCCCTCTAAGAGGGCCCTATTAAACACGTGGGCTAGGAGGGGTGCTAGGGTTTCACTTGCATAAGAGAGGTGCTTGACGGTAAGCCCCTCATGATCATGTGATCGACCGTTATGAAGCCTGTATATAGCCTTAACCACCATGTCACCTATAAAGAAGGTGGATGTGGTGGGACGTGTGAGGTGGCTATGGAAGGGGGGCTTGGTGGGGTCTGTGGTATAATGAGTGTGCATATGAGTGCCATATATGTTTGTTTATGATGGGGGTCGTTCCCAAATCCTACGCCAAACCTTGTTGGAACTCTCGCTTAGGAAGAGTTGCTATAAGTCCTCATGTTGTATGAGAGAGAGAGAGAGAGAGAGAGAGAGAGAGAGAGAGTTTGTGTGTGTGTGTGTGTGTGTGTGTGTGTGGGCGCGTGTTCAAAAAGTACTTATCAATAAATGTTTTGTCTCTCCTAGCCTTCAACAAAGAGATCCTCCTAACTGATCAAACAATTGCATGGCTTATAAGACCCATTATCATGATGTCGTTTACGAGGTCGTCTTCTATATTTTTGACTCATACAAGGCCACCTTTTAATACTCGTTATTAGTATTTAAGTTATCTTCTATATTTCTAATCTTACTACTAGCACATAACTCCACCCAAGTAAGTTGTTCCCTACATTGAAGGCATTTTAGAGTTTTGGTTGCAGCTCACACTATCTAGAACTTACCTCTTTCAAAACATCAATTTCTAATTATTAGATGACTTTTTAACCTAATTAAATTATAATATTATAATAGTGCATTATAATCAATGGTCATTAGAAGCAACAATTATCCAAATACTCAATAATCTATTTTTTCTCTTATTCCAATTTATTGTCAAGGCTCAATTTAAATCAAATGTTTCTTTACTATTAACTTTATCATCTACCTTCTCTTATCTTTCACCTGCCTTGTTTTTCTTAGCATTCAAAAAAGGGTTCAATGCGAGCAATATCCTAGGGTTTTTCTATCGTCCTCCCTATGAGCGTCAATGCAAACATCAAAGGGTTTTTCAAGGGCCACACAGTGTCATCAAGAATTTCAACATGCCTTTCACAATCTCCTTTTGCACCATTCTTGCATTATCTCCTACTCATCAAGTGCAAACCAAACTTTAAGGACCTCAGACTTTGACTGCATAAATTGGGAATAGGTACATGCATGTGCAAAAAAATGGGTAAGTACTAAAGACTGCGCAAAAAGATAGGTTGCACAATGGCAAATGTAATAATACAAGTATTTTGTTGTCGTGCATATGTAATTGACTTGCATGAGGCGCGTTTATTGATCCAAGGTATTGTATGCTATTATTTACAGATGTGAGATGTGATTATGCTTTTGTATAGCAAAAGAGACAAAGTGGAGGAAGCACACAAGGCATAGGAGCAGGCATACGAGGCTAGGAAATATTAACATTGCTTTTCATCCATGATGACAAGGCACTAGGATCAAAGACCAGCCTTTTTTTAAGGTGGTTGTGTTAGTGTTTTTACTAGCTAAGTTAACTAGCCAACAGAGTCTCACTAAGCTGCTACATGAATGAGCTAATCTTTGATTAAAACAGAGTACAATGTCAATTCTACTTCAAGTAGTATTTCATATAGTATTAACCTCATGTTGCTGAACTACTTCACCACCGTCTCTTTTCATGTTGCAAGCATGTGCTCTGATTACCCTTGTGTATCTTGCGGAGTCTTCATGTCTTCCAATCGACAGCAAACCTTCGTCCTGTGATATCCTCTCCATTGTTTCCACTGCATTCTCACCATCCTCAGAGCTTTCCATGCAGACCTCACTTAATGAGGATGGATTGCTGGAAGGTGGGCTGTTCTCCTTAAAATTATGCAGCCTCTTCCCAACAAGATATCGATCATCTCGAATAGCATTATGAAGGTCCAAACACCATCGTCGTATACGCTGGACTCCATACCACCCCACCCCCAACAGAAGGCATCCAGACCAAGCAAAGCGGTACACAGCAGAATTGACAATCTGGGAATATCCAAGTGTTGGAAACAACCCACGAGCAAACACATATGGAGCACAGAGAGCTGTCAACAACTTCAGCAGAATTGGGGCCACAATCTCTTGCATGACCCAGAATCCGCGAAGATTGGAGAACCCATCTGCTTTGACTTGCTCAAACTTCAAACGCCAAGTCTCATCTGCTAAAGGAGTCATCTGGTCCAACATTACCTGCAAAACGATGTAATAATACTTTAATACTTTAAACAAACTCACCAGGCTTCTTAAAAGGTTCAGAATGGCTCATACAGGAAAACTTTAATAGCACCAAAAAGCAAGATCAATTACCCCAAAAACCTTCTCTTGTAACTGCTAGTGGAACTGGAAGTTTCAATCCCAAACAATGAAAAGTACACACGTTCATAAAATCACGTGCAGAAGAGAGAGAGAGAGAGAGAGAGAGAGAGAGAGAGAGAGACCAATCTCGTCCAGATCTTGAGAAACACGAGTCCCAAAGCCCAATCTTGATAGAGGAGGAAAATCGGACTCTCATCAATTGGCACACGCAAAGGTACAACCACCAGAAGCTCAAATAGAAGGCCTATAAGGACTGGAATAAGCACTATCTGCAACCACATGAAACAGGATTAGCCACTAAATCCAAGATTGAAAAAAACACAAAAGAGCTCCCAAGTTCACTGAAATATGTGTGTGCAGAGAATTTTGGAGGTTTGGGGTAAGGAGACACAAAAGCACTTCATGCCGTGACTTCTACGACGCAACCAGAATACATAAAGATTAAAAATTACCCAGAATGAAAGCAGCATGAAGCATTTTGTTACAACTGCAGACCATTTTAAGATCTGCGCCGCTACAATTCTGATATCATGTTTTTTCAGATAGTCAACAGCATACCAGATTGCAGCAGCCATTGCCCATATCATGTAGCAACCTATACTGAAGGCATATAGGTCTGCAGTTTCAAAAACCAAAAACATGTTAATCAAACACAAATAAGAGAAAGCAACAGTAAACTAACTGAAAACTGAAAGCTAAGATCTCAAACTCTCAGATTATAGAAGATGAAAAACTACTATAACAAGTATAGGGTACAATAAGTGATAAGATATGTGAGAGCTGAATAAAAACAGTCAATCAACCCTATATGCCAGGCAAGGGCCCATCCAAGATGTCCATCATGGGTGATACAAGAAAGCTAGATATTCGATAGTCTGGCTGGCCAGGATCTCCTGAATGAGCTGGAGGTGGCCAGCGTCTGAAGGGACGAGGGTGTCTAGCTCTCTGGAGTGTACGTGCCCAATCTGATGCGACTCTCATGGGCCTGCTGCGAGGGGCCACTGTGGCATAGGCTCCCGTATCCACTGTGATGTGCTCTGATACCTCCCTATCCACCCCTCTAGGCTGGAAAAAACTGATGGTGGTAAGCTGAGAGGAGGGCTGTGGAGGTCTAGGATCTCTGAGTAGTGACTGTGTCGGCTGAGCTCCAGTAGGAAGAGTCCAAGGCAACTCTGATCTGAGTAATCCATGATCTGGGATAAGGGTCCAAAGCCCTCTCTGAATAGACAGTGAAATCTCCCTCTGATCTCATAGTAGACTAGGCACTAGCAAACAATGCTCCTCAAACCCCGTCTGACAGAGTCTACATGTCCTGCCCTCTGCCAGTCTCTACGTGCAAAACCACTAGGAGAGGTGAAGCCAGAGAGCTGCGGAGCAGGAGAGCCTATCGGGCAAAGGCGAGGTGACGGGAAAGGGACAACAGGACGGCAGCAGGTGAAGGTGGAGTGGCAGGGGGAAGTGGGCCATGCCATGGTGGGGAGACAGTTGTGCAAGGAGGGTGGGTGGAAACATGAAGGCAGCCTGCTGGCGGGAGGACGGAGGCACAGAGGAGGGGCGGGGCAGGGCGACCCGGGCTGCGAGGGGGGTGGGGCTAGCACACGTACGGCTCTTTCTCTCTCTCTCTCTCTCATACATTAGGCTTACACATGAGGACAAGACTCCATGATCTGATACGACCTACTGGGGCTATACGCACGTAACACACAGATCACACCGGTAGGCCCATTGCCTACCAAGATGCAGTACTACAGAGATCATTTCCTGAGATTCACAGCAGATGGTTTCATACCGAGACCAAGTTATCTCGACGCCTTCATGTCCCATGCTATGAGGATAGCCGTTGGCTAACTTAGGGTAGCATCCCATAGAATGAGGCCCATCCCTCATGGAGGACTCTACAACAAGCGCCTCCTATAAGCCAGCACACCCTCCTCCAAGGCTTGGGCTAGATTGTGGGCTTGTGTAGCCGCATGTTCTTGAAGCTTCAGCTGAAACTCACTTCATTCTGAGCTTGTAGTCTCTCAGTGTTTCTCCAGCTCTTCGCACATCCAAGCCTTGCTTTCTTGGAGTAAGCATTTGTATTCACAGTTGAGCTTCTTTGATTCCCTTGTCTACTTCCATTTCCTCTGTAGTACAAAAGAATGCTTCTCTATTCCTAAGAGCATTGGCAACATCTCTCCTAATGCTTCACTCGCTTGAAAAACTAGCCCACCAGCGAACTATTGCTCACTTTTTCCACTCGCTCGCTGTTTGTCACACGCTCGATTGACTACTTCCACTTGGGGGATCTCAAGATGGGTGCATCAACATGTGTTTAATCGTGCCATTTGTGAGGGTTTCCCGACAAGCTGGACAGTGTAGGCATATGCTCACTTATGGTAGTGCTATGTGTGAACGGGGCTTAACCAAGGGCACTTTTTCCCATGTGGTTTTTCCCCTTGGACATCAAGTGTGAAAGGACACTTGTACTTCTATATTATATGGAGTTGACTTCCATTTTGTGGATACCACACTTTTGGCTCTCCCTCTCTCTCTCTCATTTCTGTGTGTGAGCTTCTCTACCCTGCACCTTACCCTAATGTGCAGGTTTGTGTGTGTGAGTGTGTGAGTCCAACACCCAACATTTGGTATCAGAGCTGGGAGCTGGCCCTGAAATTCTGCTGCTGGAAGAAACCTGCGAAATTCCGTCCGTCGCCTGCGTTTTTCCGTCGCCGGGCTGCCTGCTTCCGTCGGCGCTCCTCCGTCCAGCCACCAGAAACGGGTGGCACTAGTGGGGAGCCCACCGCCGCCGCCCAGCTCGCGGGCAGCACCGCCCTCTGCAGCTGGCGTCCCAGCACCGCCTCCGCCCAGGTGCGCCTCCCACCTGCCGTCCCGTTCCGTCCAAGAGGCGTCGACGTGGTCCGTTCCGGCCTGCAGGTACCCGCCCCGCCGTCCGTCCTGCTTCCGTCGACCGTTGCTGTTCTGTCCATGCGGCGTCCGTCTGCTCCGTCTCGACCCCCTCGCCGTTCCGTTCCGGCCGACCACGTCCAGCGTCGCCCCTCCGTTCCGTTCCGGTCGTCGTCTGCTCACGACTACCGTCTCGTACCGGCCGTCGTCGCCCGTTCCAGGCCCTTCGTGCTGGCCCACGGCTGCCGCCTCCGCCTGCCTCGTCGCTAGCGACTCCAGCACGCCTGTTCGACTTAGCCGACTCCAGCGCCGTGCTCGCTTCCGCCTACTGTTCGCCCGCCTCTGAATGGGGTCCGACGCCTGCACCTGGCCCCGCCTATGACTGGCCCGAGACCTGCAGCTCCAGCAACCTCTGCACAACTTCATCTGGCTGCCAGGTACACGCACCCGCCTGCAGCTCCGTGTGTTCCTCAGCGCTGATTCTCCAGCTGCAACGACTCCCTCCAACAACTGTTCTGCACGACTTGGCCAGCCTACTGGCCCGTTACCTCTACTCGACTGTCTGCTCACCACCAAGCACCTGCTTCCTCACAAGTGCTGCCAAAGGTATTCTCAGTACAAATTTTCGGTCAAACACAAATACAAAATTTGCAGCCATACCAGTGCAGGTCATATGCAGATTTTGCACACACTTCTGTGCAAGTCAGATTGAAAGAAAAATTGCAGGTCCAATTTGGGGGATTTATCAATTTCATGACAAATTGAAAAAATTGGGCATTTTGCTTTGCCTGCAATTTGGGGGTTTTCGAAATTAAGGTCAAAATCAGCAAATTGAATCTCTTTCATTTGCAAAAATTTGGGGGTTTTCAAAATTGAGGTCAAAATTGGCCAATTAGATGCACATTGAAGCGATTGGAGTGCATAAAAATTGCGGATTTTCTAATTGGAGCATGTAATTGGGCATTACAGCTGCGATTTGTCGCGTATGTATACACATTGTGTGTAATTGGACAATTTGGTGCAGGTTTACACTTGCTTTGGTTTGCAGGCATACATTTGCACAGAACATTTGGTTGCCTGGCAGTGCACATTGGTGCTTGGTTTGCTTGCAGATATATTTTGTTGACATGGCACAGAATGCTACAGATGTATTTGGTGTGCTCACCCAGGAGGACAAGCTGGATGGATCTAACTACTCTCTCTGGAGTTTCATGATCCGTAATTTGCTGGTAGCCAAAGGGCTTTGGGGCATCGTGTGTGGTGATGACACACGCCCACATACCATACAGCCAGCCACGCCTCAAAGGGGAGGAGCTCAAAGAGCTCCTGATGTAGATCCTGCTCCCACACAAGAGCAGAAGAGATGGGACTCTAGAGATACACAGGCCATGTCATTGATAGCCCTTTCAGTGAAAAGGACGATTATTCCGCACATTCGTTCATGCAAGACATCGAAGCTTACATGGGACACATTGGAAGCAATGTATCAGGTACGCAACAAGGCAAGAGTTGCCTACTTGAAGAGGCAATTGGATCTTCTTTCTATGGATGAGGGTGACTCCATGGCAGATCATCTCACCAAAGTGAAAGATTTGCAGGAACAATTGCTCAACATTGATGAGGTTATCCCAGACAGACAGATGGTCACCAACACTCTTCATTCTTTACCGCCTTCCTACTTGGGTTTTCACACCTCTCTCAACCTCTCAATGAGAGGAGGTGCTGATCCCGTCACTTTTGAAGAGCTCGTGGGTTTACTCTTGCAGGAAGAGCAAACAAGAGCAAACTTATCGAGTAACCGTGGTGGAGAAAAGGCATTTACAGCCAAGGATAAGGGTAAAGCAAAGAGCTTTAGGCATGGGGGACAACAGTCTAGCAAGGCTGGTCATGGACAGCCCTCTTCTAGTGGTGAAAAGTCTGACAAAGGGGATGCAAACAAGCCCAAAAAGAAGGACAAATGTTACTACTGCCATAAGCCTGGACACTACATCAGTGAATGTAGGAAGCGGATTGCAAAAGAGAAAAGGAAAGAAGCAGGCAATGCAGTAGCAGACTCTTCTGATGACAAAGCACAGCAATCAGCTACTGTAATCCAGGAAGAGTACACTTTTTTGGTCACATGCACTAGTGACACACCAAGTGCTTCAGACACTGATATGTCTTGCATTGCATCTGACAGATAGCATGCATCATGGTATTTTGATAGTGGTGCTTCGAGCCACATCACTTCATGCAAAGATGTATTTCAGCACTTGGTTTATGCTTCAAAAGGCCGCACTATATCATGTGCAGATCATACCACATATCCAGTAAAGGGAATTGGTAATGTCATACTTATTGCAACCAATGGTGCCAATATATGTATGAAAAATGTATTGTATGTTCCAGGAATAAAGAAAAATCTGCTCTCCGTCTCAGCCATAAACGACCAAGGTTTAAAGGTTGAATTTGAAGATGGGAAGTGTTTGGTAAAAGACCCATCAAAGGGTTATGAAATAGTCACTTCTCGAACACGATACAAAGGCTTGTATAAGCTGGACAGCTTTGACAAGCGCACTTATGATGTAAATACAGTGGCTGCCCACACTCCTGCTATGCATGATGCAGAGCTATGGCATGCTCGTTTTGGACATGTAAATTTTCAGAGTTTGATGCTTTTGCAGAAGCATCATATGGTTGATAATATGCCGCCTCTTGAGTCTCCACCAAGACATGTATGTGAGGGGTGTATTTTGGGAAAGATGCAACGAAAACCATTCCCCAAAGATGGAGCTGTTAGAGCTGAAAGTAAATTACAGCTCATACATAGTGATGTATGTGGTCCAATGCGGACACCATCCATAGGGGGGCATCTTTACTTTGTCACATTCATTGATGACTACTCCAGGTTTGCTTGGGCTTACCCTTTGAAAGCGAAAGCAGATGTGTTTACATGCTTTCGACACTTTGTAGCAATGGCTGAAAATATGTGTGGATGTAAAGTCCAAACACTCCGCTCAGATAGAGGTGGAGAATACATGTCAAATGCATTCAAGGACTATATGCTTCAAAAGGGCATCAAACACCAATGTACTCTGCCTTATACACCGCAGCAGAATGGTGTAGCTGAAAGGAAAAATAGATCTCTCATGGAGATGGCAAGATGCATGGTGTGTGCAACTCATGTGTTGAACACGTGTCCAACAAAAGCTTTGAAAACCATAACACCATTTGAGACTTGGTATAGCCGAAAGCCAACAGTGGATTATATGCGTACATTTGGGTGTTTGGCATATGCACATGTGCCAGAACAACTCCGAACAAAGCTAGATGACAAAGCAATTAAATGCATTTTTGTGGGCTACAGCAATGAGAGCAAGGGATACCGTCTTTATAATCCAACTACACGAAGGATTTTTGTCAGTAGAGATGTGGTATTTGCTGAAAATTCAGAACAGCCCATGTACAGCTTGTATAAAAGCAATGATACACGCATACAGGACATGTTTGATGGACTTTTACCCATTGCAATTAGGGGGGATTCAGATCAGCCAGCCCCTACACAAGAAAATCCACATGTAGAACATGTGGAACAGCCAGCCATTCAGCCCCCTTATGTGGAAGAAGTGGAAGATCTTGTCAGGGAAGAGCAAACAGCCATAGACACAGCCAAGTCAGTGCCAAGATGGTTGCTGAAAACTTTGCAAGAAAGCAAACTTGCAGCTCCACTCACAGGTAGAACAAGGGCTAGTTCCAGCCATGCTTTAAATGTACATCGTGGGGAGTCTGCATTCGCAAAGGGTGGTCTCTTTGATTCAGAAGAGCCTTCTTCTTATTATGAAGCACATGAGAATGAGCATTGGTTGCAAGCTATGCAAGCTGAAATTTCTTCTATAATGAAGAACAATACATGGGATCTTGTGGAATTGCCTAAAGGCAAGCATGTAATTGGAACAAAGTGGGTGTACAAAGTCAAAAGAAAGTCTGATGGTACTATTGACAGGTACAAAGCAAGACTTGTGGCTAAAGGCTACTCCCAGAAAAATGGAATAGATTATGAAGAGACACTTGCTCCTACTTCGAGAATGACCACAATAAGATCAGTGATTGCATTGGCTGCCCATAAAGGATGGAAAGTGCATCAATTGGATATCAAAACTGCATTCTTAAATGGGGATTTACAGGAGCAGAAAATGCAGCCCAACAGCCCTCATGAGAAGGAGGCGCCAATCTCTAGAGAGAGGAGTGAGGTGGTGAGTTGTCCAGTGTAGGTGGCAGATAGGTGCTTTGTGGAGCAAGGTAGAGTGGACACATGGCTGGTTACTCCCTTTGTACAAAGGGGATAAGGTCTAGGCGGTGGACATTGGGTTTTGTACACCTCGGGACATCAGTGTGTGTGAACACCGAGCTGGTCATAATTTATAAGTGAGTTTTGGTCACCCAAAACATAATGAAGTGTGTACACACTCACTTATAAATTAGTGCTAACTCCTAAGGCTACGTTTATGACCAATACTTACCACCTATCACATGCCACATACCCATGTCAGCAGACAGTTTCACACGCACGGTTCGGAGGCGGACATCCCCTTACCGGGTACCACACATTGGTCAAGCAAGCATGAAAACAGCATGCAATTTCAATTACAAGCAAGCACATAAAGATGCTATGCAATGCAGCATTGGTATAGGCAATCCCCGTTCATGAGACTATACCAAAATAGACGTGCTCCAGCCAAGTACACGAGATACCAGACCCAATGGAACACCAATCCACTAAGCATTTTCGGGCATGTACACGGAGACACAAGTCCCAACGGAAAGCCAAGTCCAGAGTATCACATGAGTGGCATCAATCCCCGGCATATACAACTGCCATGGACACCAGTCCAATGTACATACATGATGAGAAAGCACGGGTGGACCAATTGGATGGCCAAATGGTGACATCCCCCCGGCTTGTAAACAGTTGTCCGCAACTGAAAAGAATCAAAATATTTCTCAAGCACATGCGGGCAATCTCTGAAGAAATATTCATCTACCCATTTAGCATCAATGGGAAGATATTTCTTAAACTTCACAAGGTAACGCCTGACAACTTTGCCTGCAGCAAGCTTGCGTTCCTTATCATACACAATCTGCTTTGGTTGCAAGATCTCCTCAAGCTCATCCACTTCTGGTGGATCCTCAATGACCGTTTCACTGGGCTCTGGCCCTACATACTTGCGAATGAGACTCACATGAAAAGCATTGTGTATGCCAATGACTAGGTAATGCCAATTTGAAAGCCACTTCATTGATCTTCTCGATCACTCCAAAAGACCCATAGTACCTGGTTGCAAGCTTAGGATATGCAGCCTCTTTCCAAGTCTTGCTTTCTCAAATTTCAGCAATACCTAATCATTCTCTTTAACATCCAATTGCCTTCTATCCTTGTCAACAGCCTTTCTATGCTTGTCTTGTGACCTTGCAATGGCTGTCCACACCTCAGCAAAAGCAATATCCAAGTCTCTTACATACTCATCAGCTGCAAATATCTCATCCTTTGTGCGAAGGATGGGTGGTAAAACCACCTTACCATAAACAATCTCAAACGGGGCCTTTCCCGTAGATGCATGCACCGTGTTGTTGTATGCAAATTCCACAAGCGGTAAGTACTTCTCCCAAGAAGACTTCTGATCCGCCACATAACATTTCAAGAGATCCAACACGGTTGAATTTGAAGCCTCACTTTGCCCATCCGTTTGAGGGTGATAAGCTGATGAGAAGTCCAATTTGATGCCTGCGTTAGCCTTTTCCTTGGGGGATTTCTTAGGCTTGGGTTCCTTACCCCCCGAACTAGGGCTAGGACTATTTTCTGTCTTAGTGTCTTTAGAAGACGAATTACCCTTCCCCGGTTAGGGTTTGGTACTAGACTGTGGTTGTTTAGGCTTGCCTCCATTCATTCTCATTTCTTCATTTCGAGCGAGAGTCAAACCCCGGTCATATGTACTGGGTTCAAAGTTGCGAACTGTGAATCGGATGTTGGGATCTAATCCACGAATGAATCGATCCATCTTGGCCTGCTCAGATAGCTCTAACTGTTGTGCTAAAGTGATAACCTTTCCGGAAAACTGAAGTACTAGAGACCCATTCTGTCTCAGTCCATAGAACTCATCTGCCAGACCGGTCATATACTAGGGCGGGAGATGGTCTTCAGGTCATGAACAAATGTATCCTAGCTAAAAACTGTGACACCTATAGTCTGGTCTGAATGAAGATTAGACCAATGCTGCCACCAAGTGATTGCCTCACCTGTGAGGTGGGGAGCCGTTACGTGGACTCGATCTTGAGGATCTGTGATCCTAGCTAATGGAAAATGAGCAGTAAATTGATGAATAAACTTATTAACTGCTAAATGATCACACTTACCATCATACTTACTAAAATTTGGTTGACTTTGAATGACCGTAGTTGATGCTGCAGCTGGTGGCACCTGAGGCTAGGGAAGCTGAAGAGAGGAGCTGGTATCTAAGATGCATGGCCTCCTTTTCCCTTTGGTGCTCAAGTAACATACGTTCTCGATCGAGCTCTCGTTGGTGCTCCCGAGCGACGAGTTCAGCCTGACGTCGGTCTTCGTCGATCTTGCGTTAGGCTTCCTCATAGTCCCGTCTATCTGCTTGTTCTTGTTGTTTTCTTGCTTCTCCTTCTGCTTTTTCTTCTCTCCGTCTGGCCTCCTCTTCTCTTCTTTGTTGTTCCATCTAAAAGAAGAGGGAGATGTAGTCGAGGGCTGCTAGAGGCGGAGGCGGACGTGCTGTTGTTGCCTCCAAGAGTTGGAGACGCTCCACGAGAAGTTGGTTCTGAGCTCTGAGTAGAGCTATGGTGTCTGCTGTAGTCGGAAGAGCAAGGTCTCTTTCGGGGGAGACTTCTTCCGGCTGATTGGTACTCTCTTCTCTAGACATGATGCTGAAGTCGGTGGTCGAGCCGGAACGCAATCTGACCATCCAAGGATGCCCTCTCGATAGGATACGGTGTGTGTGGACAAGCTGAATCTGATACCAATGTACCAGCCTATTGTGTGAGTGCATCCCAAGGAGAGGAGATCATGAAGCAAGTAAATGGGCCTCTTGAGAAGGGTTTGGTTCAACCAAGCTCTTTCCCATATTGTTCACCCATCCTCTTGGTCCAAAAGAAGGATGGATCTTTTCGTATGTGTGTGGATTATAGAGCTCTGAATAAGCTTAGCATCAAGAATCGGTTTCTGATTCCACGCATAGACGACATCCTTGGCAAGTTGGATGGATCGACATGCTTTAGCTGAATTGATCTCAAGAGTGGGTATCATCAAGTGCGTGTGGTGCCTAAGAATGTATATAAAACTGTTTTCAGGACAACTTTTGGGCTTTATGAGTATCTTGTTATGTCTTCTGTCACATGCACTCTGCACTGTAGTGCATGGTGACAAGCTGGCTCATCATCATCAGTGCAACATTGTATAGTATTAGTCCCTTTCAGGATGATATTTCTCGTACGCCGTGACCCCATTGTAATCCTCAGTCCAGGATAAGTCAGGTACGAGCTACGTAGGTCATTCTCAGCCTTAGACAGTTAGTCAGTCAGTGTAAATCCCTTAACCCACTGGAAGAGATGCATTCATTCATGTAGCGTCAGTAGAAACCTTAGGGTTTGCATTAGAAAGCACTCTGCATATTGCATATCATTCATCCATTGCATCTAGATCATTGCAGAACCCCTCAGATATGATCTAGTATTTATTAGAATATTTATTAGGATTTATCTGGTATTTTTCCCATAATTTTCAGCATTTAAACACCATTTATCAGTCATGTAACATTTTCTATCCACTCGGACAGCATTTAATGCCAACCGACCAACCCTCAGTGTAGTATAAATAGAGATGCTTTGCTCATTCATTCATATCATCTCATATCTCAGAAATCAGCCTCAAGCGCTTCAGCATTTCAGTCTTCAGTCCATAGTTCACTTCAGCAACCTGCGTTTTGGAGAAGCGTTTCATCCTACAGCCATAGGAGCATCAACACATGTGCATCCAGCCCTCCATCAACAAAACATAGCAGTTTTCAGCATTCAGCCATCAGTAAACCTTGTGTTTTCTGCATTCAACCCGTTTTCAGCATTCATCTCTTCATCGTTTCGCTACAGCCAATTGGTGTGGTAAAACTCAGCATTCATATCGATTTACAGCATTTATACATAGACTAGAAACAGTCCCAAACAGCCCCTATCTCAGCCTCAAATTTGCAGCCCAAATTCCATTGAGAAGAGTGCATAGACTCGAGATTGCACATCATTGGTGTTTCAACAGCCGTGTACAGTTCAACCCGACTCTTGGTCTTCAGATATCTTGCGTTTGGCTTATCGTCAGTCCACTGTCAGTCTCTTCAAAGATAATAAAGCAAATACTATTCCGGTGATAGGATAGGGGACCCTTCAGTGGGTAATTTGGGACCCCATACGGTGTACAGTTTCCATCTCTCTCTCTCTCTCTCTCTAAATCTCTTAAAGTTTGAAGTCTTAAAGTGGATTGCTAAACTCGCGAAACTCAGGATACAAAAGACGGTGTGAGCATTTGTGTGACAAAATCCTCAATTACGAATACTTCCACTGCATGTTACATTGGTAAATACTTCCACTGCATGTCCTATTAGGTGGTGAGCCACCCGGCACAAGATCAATGCGATGATCTTCCGGGTACAGGTGGCAACTCATTTGGTAATGTAACTATTTGGCCCTCCTAGCTCTATTTCACATAATGAAATCCATGCCCGGATACCAGACAGGTGGAAGAAGACATGGGGACAGGGTCCATAAGGATTGATTAAGAAAAAGCACCATTCTTGGTCAAAAAGCAAGAAAAAGCAAAAAGTCAAACAAGGTTGACCATGAGCCAAGGGCACCATTGGAAAGAGGAGACTAAGCCAGACCAAAAAGCTAAAAGCCGCTTTCTCAAAAAGCAGCTCTAAGGCCAAAAAGCAAGGCCCTGAAGTTGTAAAAGCACAAATCAAGAACTTTGGCTATTATTAATAATATTTAATAAAAAGACAAAAGCAAAGCAAAAGCATTACTTTTTGGCAAAAAGCAAGGCTTCCCCAAGTATAAAAGAAGCATGAGTCTCTCTTGAGCATCAAGTTGAAGAAGAACCTCTTCATCGCGTTGCCATCTTCGTTCAAGCATGGAGATTATCTTCTTCATCATCATCTATGAACCAAATCATGAAGTTTTTCATCACTACCCACTGATTTCAGAGCGCCTCCAGCAACTGCAATGCCACGTCACCATTTTCCGTGCGACTGTACGGATCCGTATAGCTGTACGGACACAATTTCAAAAACCCTAAAAATTCCAAAAACCCTAAAATTGCTCAAAAAACCCTAAAACTGCTTTTTGGATGTTTTTATCGCCCGAAAACCATTGAAACAGGTTTTATATCAGTTTTCTTGCTAGAAAGAGCTTTTCTAGGGTTTTCATCATCGACAAGGCTATAGGAGTTGTGGAGATTATTCATGGGATGAGCGAGTGGATTTAGAGCTTGGACATGGAACTTGGGCATAGAGCTTTGGACATGGAACATGAAGCTTGGACATGGAAGCTTGAACTTGAGCATAGACATGAAAAACTTAGACATAGAGCTTGGGCATGAAGCTTGGACATGAACATGGAACACAGAGCTTAAACATATAGCTTGGATTTTGGATTCATTGGATTCATTGGATTTAGATTTGGATATTTGGATTTGATACTAGCCCAGTGAGAGATACTTGTGGGTCATCCCCGTGGTGTGCTCGACATCAGAGATCTTGTACGTCGACATCGACTTGGATATCCTACATCGACATATTTGTTTGTTTTGTATTCATTGATTGTATTGATCCTCGCCAGCGTGCCCGTGGATTGTTCCTGAATAAATTCCTGAAAGGGGGCGGGGCCTGTTCCCCGCTCAATGTGGTGTACTTTGCAAGATCCCATTCCCTTTTCTCTCTCTCCCCTCTCTCTCTATATCTTTATATTTTTATTTCTTGGACACATGGTTGAGTCTGTCCTCACGGCACACTCCGCTGGGCTTACAATGATATCAGAGCAGGATTTCTCTTGAAGAAACTTTCTTGGGATGACAGAGCCATGTCGAGAGCAAAGGGAGACCATGGGCCTCATGAAGGGAACAACCATGAGGTTGTTACAGAAATTCTTGATGGGAACCGCGGCCATGACATCAGAAGAGTACCATGACTTTCAGCAGTTCATATGACCTCTCAGAGACCAAGAATTTATTTCTTGGAGAACCAAAAGAGAACAAGAGCAAAGAAGGGCTCAAATGTTTGCAGATTTCATCACGGATTGAGCCACTGAAGCCGGAGGAGTGAAGCTGCTAAAGCCTATTTTCGAGTGACCATTGCAGAAGGATCTAGAGCTACCAGCTCTATTTATCATGCACTTTCAAAAAGAAGCCAGAGAGATCGAAAGATCATCAGATTGACATCATGCCAAGAAGTTCGACAAATGGTTTGTAGTGGGGCTTAGCCCAATGTATATTTCGACAAATAAAGCCATGGAATTTTTGTGGACCAAAGCTGAAACAAAACCTTTTTGAAGCATTGAGACTTTATGCTAACAAAGGACCAATGTTGGATATTCTAGACCTTTTTTTGTGGTTTAACATGATGAGCTTGCATTGGAGTAGACTTGCACCAAAAAGACCATGTTGTGGCCGATGAATGTCAAAGTCAACAAGGAAGCGGATGCATTATCTCGGAGACCCTTGAGCCATGCGGTTTCTATGGGTTACCATATGGACATAGTTGTCAGGTACAATATTGTACGGTTCATACAATACGATACCGTACGGAAAAATACGGTACGATATAAAAAAATTCTTATCGTACGATAAAATACGGTGTTTTAAAAAAATACTTATAAACTTAGGTCTTTCCAAGTCCAGATATGGAGTATTTTAGAAAGAAGGGAAGCATCATAGTATAGAGGAAGCTCAAACAACCATAGATAAGCAAAAGAAAGACCATTACCTACCAAAAAATTTATTTTTTTGGAAAAAAAATCGAGAAAAAAATTTCTTGAAAAAATCTGTACGAGTACGTACGGTATCATACCATACGGTATTCCATACGATATGCCATCGTACGTCGTACGGAAACAACCATGCATATGGATTTCACTTTGATGAAGGATCCTTATGCTACCAAAGAGGATTTCAAAGATGTTTTGGAACAAATTGTAGAATAGAAATTTGGTGACTTTTTATGTCATCAAGAAGGGTTTTCTTATGATACAAACCCAAGTCATGTGTAACACAAGGAATTGAGGCCAAAGTAATGGAAGAGTGCAATGCTTCTCCATACATGGGGCATAGAGACACTTTGACTACACTTCAAGCTTTGGAGAGCTATTTTTATTAGCCTAGTATGAGAAAGACATTGAGCTTTATGATTCGAGAATGTTTGTTTTGTCAGAAGGTCAAGTTTGATCGACAAACACCAGTAGGATTATTGCACCCATTGAATGATCTATGGGAGAATATTGCTATGCATTTTATCTTTGGATTGCCAAAGTCAGGGAATGATGGTATATGGACCTTTCCAGGATACCAAGAAGATCAACCATGTATGTCATCGGTTGAACCTTTCAGATCACTGGAGGAGATATAATGTTTTCCATGACGGTTTATGGAAACCATGTACAGGTTATCCCCAGAGGAACTTGTTTTGAAGGATCCATCAGGAATGGAAAAGCCAGAACAGATTGTGTTTCATTCTGTGAGAAAAAGAGAAAAGACAAAGGTCAGAAAGTTTCTCCTGGACTTCGAGAATTATTCGCTATTGGTTGCAAAATGGATGCCAGGGAAGTACTTCAAGGACTATCCAGATATACTTCAAGCTTATGAGGAAGAGGTTGGTCCATATGTATTTGAAGTACAGATATGGATGTCTTGCGATCAAGATAGATTCAGGAAGGGATTGTACCTCTAGCCCTCTTCATTGTGTGTGTGTGTGTGTGTGTGTGTGTGTGTGTGTGTGTGTGTGTGTGTGTGTGTGTATTGGACTGGAACTAACCATTATTCTGCTTATATAATGGTTATTTGGACATGCTCTAGTTAAGGTGGCAACGATGCTAGAAAGCCCAAGGAGCAAGATTTGTATATGGACAGCAACAATGCCAGAACGAGATTTGTATATGGGAGGCAACGATGCCAGATGACCTATTGGACGGCAACGATACCTGAACAAGATTTGTATATGGGAGGCAACGATGCCAGATGACTGTATTGGATTTTGCAGTCGGGCAGTCATTGCGACCAGATGGCCCAGATGACTAGTGGATTTCACAATCCGGCAGTCATTGCGACCAGATGGCCCAGATGACTGGTGATGAACTCTCAGGCGGTCCTAGTGACCAGATGGCCTTGAGGAAAAGTCTGAGCAGTCCTAGTGACCAGATGGCTCAGCACGGTTTTGATAAAACCAGACAAGACAATCTATGCACAGGAGAATCATTATTTGTGTATCGCATACTGATGTTCGAATCATAGCAGCCAGGTACGGGACGGGACGTATAATACGGCAAAGTATAATACGCGTATTATACGTCTTTTTCGCGGGGCCAAAATAAAAAACGCCGTTTTTTTAAAAATAAAAAACACTAGTTTAATTACATTTGGTCGAGACATGCCACATACATGTTACAAGTTGAAACTTGAAGTGTTGAACTTTAAGACTCAAGACTGGAGTTATAACTTATGAACTTATGAACGTTTAAACTTTAAACTTTAATTTTGAAAGACAAGGAGAGACTTGAGTTATGAATCATTATCATGCTTAAAGAGATTAGAGAATACAAGATAATCATGAAATGTACTGAGTACTCATGAATCTAAAATCACAAAATGGGAATCTTGAATCCTGAATCCTAACATAAATAAGGACGAAGCCGCAAGTGGCCCGCAACATAATAACAATGAACATATGTCATACATAAAAATGAGCCACTAGTCTGTAGATACTGGAATGTGGCATACAAAATGTGACTCATGAGTCATTCATCAGAGTCAAGACTCGGACTCTGAGCTAGAATCATCCCCACCATGGTCACGGTCATGCTCATCCTCCTCACTAACACTCCAATCACTAATGCTGGCCTCTCCCTCTGGCTCGGGCTCTGCCTCTGCCTCTGTCCCTGCCTCTGTCTCAAGGCCCCTGCCCCTGGCTCTGCCTCTGCCCCTGCCTCTGCCTCTATCCCTGCCTCTGCCCCTGCCTATGGTGCCGGTCCTCGTGCGAGTCTGATGTGCAAAAGAGGCTCTCTCTGCTGCAAGGAAAGCCCACACTTCATCTTCTTCGTCACGAGGGTGCACTAGCTCCTCCATGCGAATCTCAACCTTGAAAGTGTCGGGATTGATCTCATTGATTGCTTTCATTTTTTCCCTCTTTCGAAGAAGCTTCAGATTGGAATTGACAAAGACAAGACGCTTTAATTGTGCAGGCAACAAGCAATTTCTTTTCTTTGTGTGTATGGCCGCAAACAAGCTCCAATTTCTCTCACAAGCGCCGGAGGAGCAATCTTGTGAGAGAACCCTCATAGCAATGCGCTGTAGCTCGGCACAGTCACCACCATACTTCTCCCACCAACTGACAGGTTTAAGCTGGGCATCTCGAAGACTAGCTCGTGGTGAGCCAAAATCAACATCATGCATGTCGCGAAACCGAAGAAGCTGGGTCTCGAGAAGATCTTGCGTTATTGGGTCTCTCTCCACTTTGGTGGTGTACTCTCTCCATCCCACATTTAGCTCGCGATCATGTCTCTGAGCATCTTGTCTCCAAAGTGGATGCAAGATGTGGCTAACAGCATGAATTGGACGATGAAACCAATCCCATCGTGTTTGCCATATCTCCTTGATTTCATCCATCCTTTTGACATAGAAGGTTAGAACAAAAGACAATAAATTAGAATCTAGAATACATTATAAGAAAAAAGACTCAAGAGTCAAAAGCAAAGAACGACTTACATCCTACAACTTGCAAGTAGCATACCTATTATCATCAAAGAGGTTGCTTGCATTGAAGGCCGTGCCCACCTTCTCCATGAACTCGTAGATGAGGCCCATGGTGCATCCCTCCGAGTCGCTAAGGCGTAGTGCTGCGATCAATGGCTCCATGAATGCTACAATGCACTCCGCATCATGCCAAAAGACTGCCTCATAGATGAGATCCTCAAATCTTTTGCCCTTTTCGGTGCGGCTACCATCCCATGAAATCCATCTGTCATCCGTAATCATACGCCGCAAACCACGTCGACATTTTACCAATTTTTGGAGGACAATGAAGAGGTAGGCAAAGCGGGTACTTGAAGGCTTTGCGAGCTCGGTCTCACAATTTGCCCGATAGATACCAAGAGCTCGTTGCTTTCTTGTCACATAGTTTACCATAAACTCAGCCTTCTTCACCACATCCGCCACCCATGGTATGGCTCCCACATCTTCAATTAGAAGATCAATCGAATGCGAAGCACAAGGAACCCAACTGATTTGTGGATAGTCTCTCTCCACTAGTGCGCCGGCAGCCTTGCAATTGGATGCATTATCTGTGACTACTGCAACCACATTCTCGCTTCCCACTTGTTCTATTGCTGCCTTTAGATGCCCATAGATAAATTCAGCTGTATGTGCCTCCCCAGAGCCATCTATGACAGTCAAGAACATGGTGCCGAGACAACAAGAGACAAGGATATTTAAGAGTGGGCGGCGTTTGGTGTCCGACCACCCGTCACACATAATAGTACACCCATACCTTGCCCATGCCGCCCGTATTGGTGCTAGCTCCTTCTCAATGTCCATGACCTCTGCCTTCAATTCTTTGGTGCGAAGAACCTCATATGATGGAGGCTTGAATGTGGGCCCCGCATCCGCCACCGCACTAAGCATGTGTAGAAAAGCCGGCTTGCGAGCATGGTCAAAGGGCACATTGCACTCGAAGAAGTATTGCCGAACTCTTCGTCTTGCATTCTCATGCTTGATTTTGGCCCAACTTTGTTGAAGAGACTTCTTTGGCACATTTGGAGGTGGAGGGCTTGGGGTGAAAGATGGATGTGCACCACCGCTATGTGGATGAAAAGAGGCTAGAGCTCGAGAAGAACCGGCAACTGATGATGCGGGAACATCCTGTTGTGGTGAAGTCTGGGAGGAATCTATGATGGAAGGTGCCGTACCTTGAACCTCAACTCGGGCTCTCTTTCTGGCACGAACAACACTTGGATCTTCACCCAATTTCTGAATGACATCATCGGGAATGTCGCTGGGACACACATCAACTCCCTGGCCAGTAATGTGGAGAAGGTGAGCTCTAACACGTGGTGCACTGCCGGTGTAGACAATGTTGCAATGCTTGCACCGCCAATTTTTGTCGGCCTTGTTCTCGATCACTTCATCCCATACTGCTAATTTCTTTCTCCCCATGTTGTGTCTCACACAAGTGCCGCCGCCTGCGTAGCCTGTAGGTAGTAATAAGTATGCATGTGTGAGTGTGTGTGTAGATAGTATGTAATATGTATTGAGACGAGAAAGAGAGAGAGAGAGAGAGAGAGAGAGAGAGTTATGTTGCTGCCTTGGGGGCCTGAGCAAGGGTGGGTGGGAAAACGGGTGGCAAGGCGACAGAGGGGGGGGCAGCGAGCAGGGGCGAACGACCCCCTGCGGGTAGAGATGAATGAATGTGAGAGAGAGAGAGAGAGAGAGAGAGAGAGACGTACCGGGTACCGTACCGGAGAAAGGGGGGCGGCAGCGAGGAAGCGAGCGTGAACGTGGGCGTGCAGGGGCCAGCAAGGGTGGCGAACGGCGAACTAGGCGACAGAGGGGGGAGCAGCGAGCAGGGGCGAACGACCCCCTGCGGGTAGAGATGAATGAATGTGAGAGAGAGAGAGAGAGAGAGAGAGAGAGAGAGAGAGACGTACCGGGTACCGTACCGGAGAAAGGGGGGCGGCAGCGAGGAAGCGAGCGTGAACGTGGGCGTGCAGGGGCCAGCACTGCGAACGGCGAACTAAGCGACAGAGGGGGGAGCAGCGAGCAGGGGCGAACGACCCCCTGCGGGTAGAGATGAATGAATGAGAGAGAGAGAGAGAGAGAGAGAGAGAGAGAGAGAGACGTACCGGGTACCGTACCGGAGAAAGGGGGCGGCAGCGAGGAAGCGAGCGTGAACGTGGGCGTGCAAGTTCGGGAAGCAGCAGAGCGCGCACGCGGATCACAAAAAAATCCAGAGCGCACGCGGATCAGAAAAAAATCCAGGCATAACGTTAAACGTTAGCCTGGCAAATTTTTTAATAAAAAAAAAACCTCACGTTTTTTTTCAAAAGGACGTTTTTTATCCAAAAAAACGTCCCGTCGAGTATTTTTTATAAAATACGCGTTTTATAGCTGCTATGGTTCGAATTTCTTTGACTTTGTGTGCTGTTTTAGATGTATGGACAATGCTTGGATTTATGGCATGTGATAGTCCACTGGGCTCCAGACTACCTGGCCAGTACCTGGAATACCCAGTAGACGCAAATGATGCATTTTTATCACCCGAAAACCATTAAAACAGGTTTTATATCAGTTTTCTTGCTAGAAAGAGCTTTTCTAGGGTTTTCTGATGGGGAGAAAACAGAAAATTAGGGTTAGGTTAGAGTATTCATGGGAGACATAGACAGAGAAGAACAAGGGAGAGAGAGAGAGAGTTGTGGGGATAAGTCAACTCACCAATTATGAGTGTGTGACTCCCCTATCACACATGTATATTGCACTAGTACACATAGTGCACTTAGTACATTAAAAGTACTAAGTGTACTATGTACTATAACTTATGGGCTTGTACACACTATAAGGGTGGGCATAACGCCTTTACCCCAACAACCTCCCACTTAAAGGCAAAGTGCCCTTAAGTAAAGGAAAAGAAAAAATCAGCATGTACATGATAATATACAAGGCCATATCAAGGCTGAAACTGGCCTCATCCAATGCCCATCAAGTGTCTGCAATGAGCAAACCGCTCCGGAGGCAAACTCTTTGTCAACAGATCAGCCGGGTTGTCATCCGTGTGAATCTTAACAAGCTGAATTTGCTTGTTCTCTATCACCTCTCTGATGAAGTGATACTTCACATCCACATGCTTCGTCTTTGCATGAAAAACAGGGTTCTTTGCCAACTGAATGGCACTCTGACTGTCACAATGCAACAATGGAATATCCACTGAATAGCCCAAATCAACCACTAACCGAGATAGCCATAATGCCTCCTTGCAAGCCTCTGTGGCTGCAATATACTCGGCCTCTGTAGTAGATAAGGCAGTGCACTTCTGCATCCTGGATATCCATGACACAGCACCTCCTGTGAATGTAAACACATAACCGGTAGTAGACTTCCGGTTATCTGGATGACCAGCATAATCCGAATCCGTGTAACCATGCACTAATGCATCCTGTTTGCCAAAGCAAATGCATATATCCTGTGTGCCCTTCAGGTATCTCATGACACCTTTCACTGCTTCCCAATGCTTCTTGCCAGGGTTGGCCATGTATCTAGAAACCACTCCCACTGCAAATGCAATGTCCGGCCTAGTAGCAACCATGGCATACATGAGACTGCCACAAGCTGAAGCATACGGAATCTTGGCCATATCAGCCCTGTCTCTATCCGACTGTGGGCTGTCCATAGCACTGAGTTTCACATATGGAGGCAAAGGAGTACTAGCTTTCTTCCCCCCGTCCATATTGAACCTCTGCAAGACTTTGCCAATGTATTCCTTCTGAGACAAATACAACACATGCTGATTTCTGTCCCGAAGTATCCGCATACCCAAGATGTGATTTGCATCACCCAAATCCTTCATATCAAAGGTTTCATGCAGCCTCTTTTTCAATGCATCCATCTCTTTACGAGATTTCCCGGCAATCAACATATCATCAACATACAAGATGAGGATCAATAGACTGCCATCCAAAGCTTTCTTGGTGTACAACCAGTGATCTATGTCACTTCTCCTGAATTTCTGAGATTTCATGAATGTATTAAATTTATGATACCATTCTCTTGGTGCCTGTTTGAGCCCATAAAGACTCTTTTTCAGCTTGCATACAAGCTTCTCCTTTCCACTTACTGCGTAACCCTCTGGCTGCTGCATATGTATCTCCTCATGGAGATCACCGTGAAGAAAAGCAGTCTTCACACCCATCTGGATCAAGTCCAGATCATCATGCGCAACCAAAGCCAACACAGCTCTAAGTGTGGTCATTTTGACCACAGGAGAGAAGATCTCATCAAAGTCCACACCATATTCCTGCTTGAAGCCCTTAGCCACTAACCTGGCTTTGTATCTTGGCTTTGCATCAGGTGCAACTTTGAGCCTGTATACCCACTTGCATGGCAAAACTTTCTTGCCTGCAGGCGAAGGCACCAACTTCCATGTTCCATTTTTATGCAGAGAATCCATCTCTGACTTCATGGCACGCTCCCAAAGAGCCTTGTCTGCCCTCTGTAAAGCCTCCTTATAACATGAGGGCTCCCCACAGTTAGTGAGCATCAAGTAGTCAACCCCTGGAACAAACCTGTCAGGGACTCTGGAGGGTCTAGTGGACCTCCGTACCCAATGACCATCATTTGCAGGTTGCTGTCCAGCCTGCATATCATCCATTGGTGGCTCCTGTTCCATGCCATAAGGCTGAAATATCATGCCCGGTATCTCCTCTAACTGTGGTATATCCATAGGGATATCTTCTGCCATCTCTGGCTGTCCATTTGGACCATTTTCAGCACCATTTAAGGGCTGGTTTTCCTGCTGTAATGGCTGATTTACAGCCCTTTGTTGTTGTCCATGATGTCCATCATCATCAAAGATGACTCTGCCAGGCTCTTGTTGCCTTGCAGGCTCCTTATACATGCATGTTTCATCAAAAATGACATCATTGCTGCGTATGATCTTTCTATTCATGGGATCCCAAAGTCTATACCCCATTTCACCTCTGTCACCATATCCTAGGAATATGCATTTGTGAGACTTAGGATCAAGTTTGGTGCGCATTTCCCTGCGTATGTGCACGTACGCAACGCAACCAAACACTCTCAAGTGCTTGTATGACGGAGGCTTCCCTGTCCATACTTCTTCTGGCACTTTCCCACCAAGCCTCGTGTTAGGTGACCTGTTTATAAGGTGAACGGCTGTCATAACAGCTTCAGCCCAAAAACCATGAGGTAATGCAGCATGTGACAACATAGAACGGACCTTCTCCTGTATGGTCCTGTTCATCCTCTCTGCTGTCCCGTTTTGTGGAGGATCATAAGGAGTAGAGAGCTCCCTCTTGATGCCTTTAGCATCACAAAAGTCCTGAAACTGTTTGGACATATACTCTCCACCATTGTCGGAACGCAAAGCCTTCAGTGTTTTGCCAGTTTGGTTCTCAACAAGAGCAACAAACTTCTCAAACACTGAGAATGTATCACTCTTCAAACGAAGAGGATAAACCCACACCTTGCGTGTGGCATCCTCAATAAAAGACACAAAATATTTTGCCCCTCCCAAAGAAAGCTGAGGCATCTCACATACATCTGTATGCACAAGCTCTAACTGAGCATCTTTCTGTCCAAGAGCTTTCTTGTGGGGGCACTGTAGTTGCCTACCATATATACAATGCTCACAAAACTGAAAACTGGAAAACTTTAGAGAAGGCAAGTAACCCAAACGAGACAATTGCTCCATTCCTTTGACACTCATGTGTCCCAACCGGCTATGCCACATAGAAATTTCCGGCAGCTCGGTTGCATTTACATTAGCATGGTGACAAACACCTGCATGCATGAAATAAAGAGTGTCCACCTTAGAGCCTCTGGCAACAACCAGTGAGCCCTTACTAATTTTTCACTTTCCACTACCAAATGTGGTAACATAATCAGCATCATCAAGCTGTCCAGTAGAAAGCAGATTCTTCTTGATCTCAGGCACATGCCTGACATCATGGAGCATAAGCTGTGAGCCATCTGAAAATACAAGCCTCACATCACCTCTGCCAAGAATGTTGCATGCATGGTTATCACCCAAATAAACAACTCCTTCATTGCCAGCAGTATACCTGACAAACAAGTCTCTGCAACCTGTGACATGAAAGGAGGCACCTGAATCAATGATCCATGAGTGCATACCATGACCACCTGTAAGAAGTGAATGGGCATCAAGTGAAGAAGTAAATAGGACCTCATCCTCACTGCCACCTGCATGTGACACGTTGATTTCTTCAATCTTGACTCCACTTTTGCCCTTTGGCTTTACATCTTTGGCTTCATCCTTCTCTTTGTCTTTGCCTTTTCCCTTTTCTTTTTGATCATTTTTCCATTTGTAGCATTGCTTTTTAATGTGTCCCTTTTTGCCACAATAATGGCATTCCAAATCCTTTTTGGAGCGAGACTTGCTCCTTCCCCGTTCTTGGCTTTTACCCCTTTGTTGGGATCTCCCACGTGCATTCATTGCATTGGACTTTCCAACAGAGTTGTTTTTCCTGTTCATCTCTTCTTGAAGAAGAGCACCCTCAACATCTGCATATGACAGCATAGCATTCGAATTGCTAGTGGCTGTCCTGAATGTGTCCCAACTCTCTGGCAAAGTGCATAACAAAAAAGTGGCTTTGAACTCATCGTCCATTGCCAACTTTTGATTGATAACCTGGCTGACAATACCATTAAACTCATTTTGATGGGCTGTCATAGAAGCCCTTTCCTTCATCTGAAGGCCTATGAGTTTCTTCAACCAATACACTTTGCTTGAGGCACTTTGTTGGGCATACAAGTCCTGCAATCTCTGCCACATTCCCCAAGCTGTCTTCTCTTCACGAATGCTGAAAAGTAATGAGTCTGACACAGACAACATGATAGTAGATCTTGCCAGCTCATCCATATCTTCCCACTCTTCAGCAGTAAGAGAAGCGGGCATTACACCCCTTTCTTTGATAGGCTTGTGCTGCTTTTTCTGGAGCAACACATTGTAGCACTGGGTTTGCCAAATATCATAATTATGCGAGCCTTCAAGCTTCTTGATGTGAAGCAATGAAGAGCTCTCACCTGTGGTTGCCATAGCAATATGCAACCTTTAATGCCTGACTCCCTGCAAAATGTGCAAACACTGCACCAAAAGCACACAAAGTGCTCACAGTTTTTCTCCCAAGCTTTATCTCCCACTGCGGAAGCAAGAATGCAACTTTTCTCCCACTTTATGTGATGAAAACACCAAAATCTGGTTGCTGCAGATTTTGGACAGCACCTTAAATGTGCTCTTTTGCCCTTCCAAAGTACTGTACAGCAGTACCAAGTGCTCACCAATGATGTACCAAACCTGTCCCGGCAAGTACAGCAGCTGAAATTGAACCTTTTGGTCACTCAAAACAGTGTACAGCCATGCCAAAACATGCACAAAGCTGTGCCAAATCTGTACCAGCAGGTACAATAGCAATAAATGCTCTCCTGGCTGTCCAAATGAGTGAAAATCAGACTTTTACAGTCCCGAACACTGCATACAACAGTCCCGAACAGAAATTGGGCAAAAGCCCCTTGACTGCAAGCTGATTTTTGAGGATTCAAGGCATAAATGTCTTGCCTACTGTTTTGCCAAGCTCAACAAGCATACAAACTTGAAAAACCCCTTGATTTGAGATCAATTTCTGATCATACATGGTACATTGACGCACATGAAGGCATCCAGAGTGTTCACGATGCTTCCCCCTGGCCACATATACATCCAAATAATGAAAGCCCCTTGATTTACAGGCACATTGAGTGCTTGTAAGGCATCAACACATTATTCACAGCATCAAATGCGATTGCCTGCATGCAAATCAACCAAATCGGCACAAAAGCCCCTTGATTTGCACTGCAATTTGCTGCAATTTTGCCCAAATGTGCGATTTTTCACATCATACAGCATGTATGAGTGCTTAATTGCACAATTACATCAAAAGCCCCAAATTTCGACATTCAATTTCCTGCAAATTGATCCTGATTGTGACCAATGTCACCCAATTTCGCCAATTTTGCTCAAAAAATTGAGCAATTCGGCGCCTGTATTTGCTCAATTAATGATTGCACCTGCTCAATTGCAAATCCCCAAAAAAAATTTGAGGCAAATACCTTGATTTCTGATTTTCTGTTGCAGGAAAGGGGGGTGATGAATTTGGTGCTGCTCTGCAGAAATTTGATGGGCATTGGATGCTTTGGAATTGAGTAATGAATGTATCAGCCTCTTCAAGGCCTGCGTTTGCCCTTCCCGGGGACTACCATCGTTTTGTGGAGCCAGGAGCGCTTGCAGACGTGACTGAAGGAACTCGAAGAGGCGAACTACCAGTTGATGTGTCGCCTGTGTATTCGCTCGCTGCTCACGCTGAAGGGCCACCCGCTTTGCCTGGTTCACATGCTGCTGAGCGCCAACGCCTGCCTTCGCCTAGTAGTGCTGAACTGCAGATGACGTGATAGCCTTCGCTTCACGTTCGCCTGACGTATTCGCCTAGCGCTACTCGCCTAGGTGGCCGGCCGACTCCATATGCCCAGCAGCCTTCGCTCAACGCCGGGCGCTTCAGTTTCGCCCAGCGCTACACGCCTTGCCTTCGCCTAGCTTCGCCTAATTATGTTGACGCCCAGCCTACGGCTGCTGCCTTCGCTCGCTTTGTGGACCAGCCGATCAACTCGCCACTCCACGTTCACCGAACCAAGGCTTCTTTGTTACACTTTAAGGCCACCAGCGCCTTGCTGTAGCACCTGGTGTGGAGGTTGAAGCAGAGAGCTCGCCTTGCCTGGCGTTCAACACAAGCAGCACACTTGATTTGCTACCTAAGCCAGGAGAGAAATCAACGCCTGCACCTTCTTCTCCTCTACAGCAAATTCGACACAACCATGTTGGAAGTTGAGGCTCTGATACCAATTGATGGGGAGAAAACAGAAAATTAGGGTTAGGTTAGAGTATTCATGGGAGACATACACAGAGAAGAACAAGGGAGAGAGAGAGAGAGAGAGTTGTGGGGATAAGTCAACTCACCAATTATGAGTGTGTGACTCCCCTATCACACATGTATATTGCACTAGTACACATAGTGCACTTAGTACATTAAAAGTACTAAGTGTACTATGTACTATAACTTATGGGCTTGTACACACTATAAGGGTGGGCATAACGCCTTTACCCCAACAGTTTTCATCATCGACAAGGCTATAGGAGTTGTGGAGATTATTCATGGGATGAGCGAGTGGATTTAGAGCTTGGACATGGAACTTGGGCATAGACCTTGCACATGGAACATGAAGCTTGGACATGGAAGCTTGAACTTGAGCATAGACATGAAGAACTTAGACATAGAGCTTGGGCATGAAGCTTGGACATGAACATGGAACACAAAGGTTAAACATGGAGCTTGGATTTTGGATTGGGATTGGATTTGGATATTTGGATTTGGTACTAACCCGGTGAGAGATACTTGTGGGTCATCCCCATGGTGTGCTCGACATCAGAGATCTTGTACATCGACATCGACTTGGATATCCTACATCGGCATATTTGTTTGTTTTGTATTCATTGATTGTATTGATCCTGGCCAGCGTGCCCGTGGATTGTTCCTAAATAAATTTCTAAAAGGGGGCGGGGCCTGTTCCCCGCTCAATGTGGTGTACTGTGCAAGATCCCATTCCCTTTTCTCTCTCCCCCCCCTCTCTCTATATCTTTATATTTTTATTTCTTGGACACGTGGTTGAGTCTGTCATGGCACGCCCCGCTGGGCTTACAAGTAACTCATCAACAAAACAATCATCGTACTCTTGCAAGAATTTCAGCCTATCATTACTAGAGTGTTTACATGCATATTAGTTTCTTCGACATGATCCTGTACAAAAATCAAGTACGCAAAAACACTCTTTTTCATTACTTTCTTTATTTGTACATGAGATACAAGGGGAATGGTATCACCCTCTTCACCAGCATCAAACACATGCTCTCGGCCTTTATGCATGAAGGTGATCATGTTGGTCTTGTAAGCCTTACGCGGATCAATGTGCGTGTGCCAAGGCTTTCCAAACAATACATCACATCCATTCAAAGGCACTACAAGAAAGTTTACATGATCCACATAGCCTTGAATGTGTATGCGCAACTTGCCAATGATAGGTATAATCATACACAAAGTTAGTATATCAAATGGTCCAACCATCAACTGGTCTAGACATTCAGTCCAAGACCGAGAAGTTTCAAACTTCTCATCTCTCTCTTGTGCAATTCCGAGACTGCCTCGTGCATCAATATCATTTGGCCATCACGAGGGAGTATGTGATGAATCATAAAACTTATCACCCTACGAGTGACATGCCAATGCTCAGACAACCAAGAAGATACCTTATCTTGCTGTCAATCACAGACTAGCACTACTCCTCACAGTTCTGATTGGTAACTATGCCAAAGCATAGAGTGTCCCAAACAAGAAACCCACCAGGCCTCGCCTCAGGAGATCCTACATGGGAATACACTCTAGTATCCCATACCACCAGAACACACCCCACATTTAACCCCCGTTACACATGATCATAGGTGGAATGGCCAAGTTCACCTCCTACAACCCAGCCTTGAAGCGACCGAATACCTCTCTGAACACCAAGGTTAAACCTTAGGTCAACTTGAGGATCAATCTGATCCATGCAAAGTCAAGGATGATGAATACCACCATGTTCACACTCCAATCCTTCTTTCGGTCTCTCATAGTCAACACAATTGGTTGTTTGTAAGCCAGCCAAAAACCTTGGCCTAGACATCTTGGATTATGACTGTCACCACAAGACTACCTAACTTGGCACCCTATCCTAGGTTCTCCCAATTTCCTACAAGACTGTCTACCAATCTACCACCAAGTGGCTAACCAGATAACATGAAGAGTTCATGGTAAAACTAGGTATGATCTCTCCACCGTTTTTTTTTTTTACTTATGTGGAGAAGTAAGGGCATGCAGCAAATTAGATTCCATCACAGTTCGGCAAATACCTCGTAAAATTAAAAATTATTAATTAGGGGTTTTATAAAAAAAAGTACTTGAAAACAAGCGTCACAACTTAGGATATGTGCAGTCAAGACTATTGAGCTATTCTTGGATCCACCAATGTATGCGAATTCAGGCTTGAATCCCACTTAGCTAGAGCCTCTTGACACCACTTGACAACTCGATGGTAATCAGCGGTTGGCGAAGACATGGAGCACCCAACACTATCCTCCCTCAGGAGATCCTGGATAATGCGCTCCAATTTATCTTTCAACCTTACTACTAGTCACTACTTGAATGAGTGCAGAAAAAGGCTTGCAAAGGAAAAGAGAAAGGAAAGCGGCATGAATGTAGATTCTTCTTCAATACCTGCAGGGAAAGATGTTGCATCAGTAAATCTTGTGCAAGATAAGTGGACTTTCCTTCCAGTTATGATGCACCATTAGAGCATAGGCGGGTAAAATCCTAGTCATTTCACTTGCTCAAAGTTGCCGACTCCACGTCATTACTATTGGATGACTTGACAAAGTTACTACCCACTAACTCCATGCGTCTCTGGTGCACACGAAATCATTTGTGCTAACTTGGAGAAAAGTAGCGGCAAAAAGGAAACGAGTCCACGCCCAAGGATTATCTAACCTAGAACCGAAACCCTCACGATATTTCATAGATCCGACATCGTTGTACCCATCACATCGCCGTGATGGATTATGGCTAGCAACTCACCTCCCAACCTTAGGTTCAGTGCCTCGAACCATCCCTAAGCCTGAGTCTAATTACTGCAAGCCTGCTTGGTACTGATAGCCCCAACCTAGCTCCCATACCACTAGGCGAACCACTACCTTGCAGCTCCGTGGCTATGAGATCATGCATGCTTCCTTGGAGCCCCAGGCCACCACGTGACTTCTTGACCTCTTTTATCTACTAATAAGTGACCACAAGGACACTTTTCCGAAATCGGGGGACCCGGAACGATAGACCAACACTTCAAATACCAACCACAGCATGAAAGCACAGCGGAAGAACCATAAACAAGATAATAACACCACACTGAGCCGGAACGGCCACTCCCCCCTAGGAACTTCTTTATTCAAAGAGAAGCTTTTTACAATAAACCAAGGTGCGGGTGCATACAGCACCGAATTTTCCACACAGCATCAGCAAATCTCTTGCGCAGATATCCATCCAGTGCCAAGATAAAACACAACACCAAAAGCCATCCGAAAACTGCCTCAAAACAGTCCCATGAATCGGCTCATAAAACAGTCTATGAAACAACCCAGTACGGAGCCAAAAACAGCCCCAAACTCCGTGCCAAAACAGCCCCAAAACAGAGCCTCACATCAGCCCCAGAAGAGCTCTCAAAAATGTCCCAGATTCCCCCAAAACAGCCCTAAATCTGCCCATAACAAGGCTAGAAGAGAGAGAAAGTGCCGCCCTGTTGTAGAGCTGAAAACGATCCTGTCAAGTGGGAAAGACTCCGTTGGACACCCACACGCTTAATAGCACAACTTTAAAACCACAAATTTGAAATGGACGACTTAGTACAACTTGAAATTTAAATGAAATGAAATGGAAAGATGGACACCAGCACTGGGGCCGGAACGGGCCGACCCCCCCCTCAATATATGATATATTTATTGGGAGTATTTAAAGAATACAATGCTCCATGGGTTCCAAGAACCAGATAATGTCCATGTACATATGAAAACAGTACCAAACAAATAGGCTCGAAGTCGAATTTCGATGTAGAAGCTCGAAGCAGTACGACCACTAGTGTGGTCCAATCTCTACGGTCCTGTGCTTTCACTGGACTCCGCGGAGAGCGCCTCACTGGTGTTCCGAGACCACGCACAAACAGGCGCTCTCGTACTAACGCCTGGCTCTCCCGATCTCAGCACCTTTGGACCGAGGTTCGCCAATATAGCTTGGACAACCCGGCACCGATCGGGTGTTGACCGTATAGGGAGTCGGGAATCCCTTACCAGATTTAAACACAAAATACTTTACTTAAATCTGAAATTCACTTACTTGAAGGTTGCAGATTGTAGACCAATACCCGAGGCATTCGTATGTGTAGCTACTTGAGTGGGATACCAAGTTGTAGCCACAACAGCTTGACGAGGAGGTTGAGAAGGAGCTTCCTATGTAAAAGAGACACACAGCCTGTATGATTGCCAGGCTACATGGAGAAGAGAAGGCAGCTTGCAGCCACCGGCCTGTAGCGCATCGTTTGCGGGAGAGCGCACACACTTTGTGAACAGCCGCCTGCTGAAGAAAAGATGCGTTGCTAGCTGGAGAGGTGACCCACGATGGCCTGCAAAAAGAAACAAGCAGCGCAGCCAGCAGTGATTCTGTCGCCTGTAGGAGCAGAGGCAGTACGCTGAGTAGAAACAGTCGCCTCTGTGCTGCTGTAATGGCCTGGCTGCAGTATACAGTCGCCTGTGGGAGCAGCTGCAGCACTTCAGTGTCGCCTGGAAGGGTTAGGCGCAGCAGTACATCAGCCACCTGGTAGGAGAGGGAGAAGCAATCGCTTGTGTGGGTGGTGAAGCAGCCGCCTGGCGATGCAGATGATAGAACAGCCAGCCAAGGTGATCACCGGGTCATGACCAAACGCCAGGTAGAAGCGATGGATCCCCACGCTTGAAAGAGGGAGTCTTTTTTAATAAAATTAAAGTGCAGTTAAAACTAGAGATTTCCACGCATGCATGTGGGGGAAACTAGTGTGGGTAGGTGACCATGCCCACCCCCACACTCACTTAAAAGTGGGGCTCCCCACCTTGGCCCCTAAGTGGGTGCCCAAAGGGGGTGCCCACTTTTAAATGAATGTGAACACTTAACCTTATAAAACAAAGGTTAGGAATAAAATATTAAAAACAACAAGTGCCGCATACTTACCACCTGTTCACATGCACCAAAACTCGTCAGAATACAGAGCAGACTTCACGACTCACTGGCAGGCGTCCCCACTCAGTAAGTAACACGTCGAGCAGGCAAACACACAAATACATGTCGTGCGAAAACAGTTTCAAACATGCAAAATATGTGTGCATGTGCAAATAGTAACATGGACATATCTCCCGTTCATGGAACAAGTACAAAATATCTGTCGGCACAAAACTGGCACGACATAAAAACATAAAAACCTGGTCTTCCTATGGAGTGACAGTCCCATAGGTAAGACACAGTTCCAAGCACGAGTCTCCCTATGATGTGACAGTCCCATAGGCAAAACACGGCACGAATACTGGCTCTTCCATGGCGTGACAATCCCATGGATCGAACACAGTCCAGGTCATACACGGGTGGCACTGGTCTGGCTCCCGTCCATACGACACCATCCTGCTAACACACGGGTGGCACCAGTCTGGCTCCCGTCCATGTCAGCAAAATACTGGCCTCTTCACATGAGACACCGGCCTGGCCTCAAGTGAACGAGACGCAAAAACTGGAGATGGACCAAATGGTCGGCCAATTGGTGACATCCCCCCGGGCTTCTAAAGAGTTGACCTCAACTGAAAAGCCTCAAGATATGCCTGCAACAACTGAGGATAATCTGCAAAATAATCCTCATTTACCCACTTGGCATCAATAGGCAAATAATTTTTAAACTTCACAAGGTATCTCCTGGAAAGCTTTCCTGCAGGTAGCTTTCTCTCCTTGTGAAAAACAATCTGTTCTGGCTGGAGGATCTCCTCAAGCTCTTCAATCTCTGGCGGATCTTCTGTGACAGGCTCATCAGGATCTGGCCCCACATATTTCCGAAATAGACTCACATGAAAAGCATTGCGAATCTTCCAATGACTAGGTAAAGCAAGCCTGTAGGACACTTCATTGATTTTGTGAATCACCTTGAAGGGTCCATAATAGCGAGGAGAAAGCTTAGGATATGATCCTTCTCGTCCTGGCCTCTTCCGAAGCCTAGCCTTCTCAAATTTCAGCAATACCTAATCACCTTCTTTGACTTCCATGTCCCTTCTATGCTTGTCAGCAGCCATTTTATGCTTATCCTGAGATCTTGCAATGGCTGTCCGCACCTGACCAAAGGCAACATCCAAGTCACGAACATATTCATCAGCTGCAAAAATCTCATCCTTAGTACGAAGGATGGGTGGCAATACCACTCTGCCATAAATAATCTCAAACGGAGCCTTTCCTGTGGAAGCATGGATTGTATTGTTGTAGGCAAACTCAACAAGTGGAAGATACTTCTCCCATGCACTCTTTTGATCTGCCACATAACACTTCAACAAATCCAACAAGGCTGAATTTGCAGCTTCACTTTGGCCATCCGTTTGGGGATGATAAGCTGATGAAAACTCAAGCTTAGTACCCATATTATCAAACAACGCCCTCCAAAATAGGCTTGTAGTCCTGGGATCTCTATCCCCAACAATGGATTTAGGCATACCATGATGCTTGAAAATATTAGCAAGAAAAAGCTTTACCATATGATCAGCTTTAATGGTTTTCTTGATGGGCAAGAAATGAGCTTGCTTGCTAAACCTGTCCACAATAGTCCAAATAGCATCATTCCCATGCTGGGATCTAGGCAAATCCATAATAAAATCCATCGTGATACTTTCCCAAGGTTGCGAGGGAATAGGCAATGGCTAAAGCAAACCTGGAGGCTTTTGCCTGTCAAATTTCACCTTTTGGCAAGTAATACATGCACGCACATAAGCCTCAATGTCTTTACGCATGCTTGGCCAAAAGAAATACCTCTGAATCATGCGAGTAGTAGGCATAATACCTCTATGACCAGCATATGGTGGAGCGTGACATTCGTCCATAACCTTTGGACGCAAATCCTTCACCACACATAGGCAATTATCCTTCATGAGATAACCCTCGTTGATAAGATAAGAGGCATGTGAATGACCAGCCATCAAATCAGTCCATATATGGCAAAAATCAGCATCCAAATGATACAAATCTCTCATAGCAGATAGATCTCCATGAGAGGCCACTGAGATTGCAGCAACATAAGGTCTCCTAGATAGTGCATCGGCCACCACATTTTTCTTTCCTTGAGTATGCACAATCTGAAAATAAAACATGGAAAGAAAATTTGCCATTCTCATCTGCTTCTCTGAAAGCTTTGTTTGAGATAGAAAGTATCTCAAGCTTTGATGATCTATCTTGACTACAAATTCAACCCCAAGAAGGTAATGTTTCCAAATCTTTAAGGCGTGAATTACAGCCAAGAGCTCTTTCTCATAGATATCCATATGAAGCTCAGCATCATGCAAACGACGGCTCTCGTATGCAACTGCATGCCCTTCTTGATTTAGGACAGCTCCTATGCAATCACCACAAGCATCACATTCAACCACAAATGACTTGTGCAAGTCAAGAACAATCAATACTGGACCACATATGATCGCATGCTTGAGCTGCAAGAAAGCATCCTGTTCCTTTGAAGTCCATTTGAAGGCAGTTTTCTTCTTCGTGAGATCATGTAGAGGAGTGGCAATCATAGCAAAATGCCTTATGAAACGCCTATAGTACGAACATAATCCCAAAAAACTACGTACTTGATGTACGTTTTGCAATTCGGGCCAATTCCGAATAGTCTCTATCTTTGCAGGATCCATTGTAACTCCATCTTTGGATACAATATGCCCCAGATAATGAATCTCTGAAAGGAATCTTGGCATTGACGAAAAGTTTATGCTTCCGCAACTCTTCGAACACTGTGACCAAATGAGTTCTGTGTTCCTGCTCATTCTTGGAGAAAACCAAGATATCATCAGTCTACACACATACGGAATGATCCGTCCTTCTTTTGAACAAGAAGCACAGGAGAGCAGTAAGGTGAGGAACTGGGCTGAACCAAACCTTTCTCTAAAAGCTCGTTTACCTGCTTCATAATTTCTTCTTGTTGTGCAGCACTCACTCGGTATGCGGGTTTGTTAGGTGGAGAACTACCTGGCACAAGATCTATACGGTGATCTTCGGGCCTTTGGGGAGGTAATTCACCTGGCAACGAGTCAGCAAAACAGTCGTTGAATGCATTTAAAAAAATTCAGCCTATCATTAGACATAGCATCCACATTTTGATGATTTGGCACAAGACTATCACGAACAAAAACCAAGTACGCTGAAAGACTCTTTTTCATTGCTTTATTAATTTGGATGTGTGATACAAGTGGGATGGAATCCCCTTCTTTGCCAGCATCAATAAAATGCATGCGGTCTTTATGCATAAAAGAAATCATATTGGACTTGTAGTCTTTGCGGAGCTCAAGCCTATGGTGCCACGGCTTGCCCAACAATACATCACATCCATTCAGTGGAGCAACTAGGAAATGCTCATTATCAAGGTAGCCCTGGATATGGATACGCAACTTCCCAATCAAAGGGGTAACCTGCACCTCTTTACCAATAAATGCAGCTTCGGCTTCAATCTGAGGTCACATGTTTTCAACCTCAATACCCAATGCAGCTGCCATTTGCATAGAGATGAAATTGTCAGTTACACAGTCATCAAACATGAAGAGTGCGGGCTGATCCTTGATTTGCCCCCAAGCCTTGCAAACCATACGCTCTTTTGCATCATGACCTGTATTTCCTTGCACATCAGGAACTGCATGTACATTAGCTTTGGTGTGCTTGTCCTCGTGCTTTGATTTGCGATCTGGGCATTGTCGAAACATGTGGTCTTTGCTACCACAAGAAAAGCATTTTCCATCCTTAGCATATTGCTCTCTTTGCTCCGGGGTTAAGCCGAATTTGTTCTTCCTTGGGCCCTGTTCTTTAGATGTGTTATTTTCAGCTTTACCACCCTTGTAGGACTCCCGGAAGTTCTTTTTAGGTGGTTGTCCACCCTTTTGCTGATTTGGGACAGCCTTGTCCTTCCCTTTGGAACCTCCTTGATCCTGCTTAATCTTGAGCACCAATTGCTCCATAGCAAGAGCAGAAGCTGTGAGTTGTTGCAACGTATGTTTCGGGTGCAATTCAATACCCGATCTATATGCTGGTTGCAGTCCAGAACAAAACTTCCTCTTTCTTTCATCTTCAGTGATTTGCATAAAGGGAGTCACTTCCAGCAACACTTTCCAGAATTTATTAACATACTGTTGCACACTTTCATTGTCTCTTTGCTCCAACCTGTCCCACTTTTGAGTGAGAGTTTGCTCTGCATTGGGTGGCAAGAACTGAGCATAAAATCTATCCTTGAATTCCTTCCAAGTAGAAATGGGATCCTTGGTGATCTTTTCACTGATCCACCAATGAGCAGCAGTCCCTTTCAAAAACATGCTAGCATGGCGCACCTTTGACTTTTCTGTGAAATCCTCATCGCTAAAAGCAATGTCAAACTGTGCCACAAATGCTAACACCTTAGAAGCATCATGTTCACCATGAAAGACATCAAATTTGACAGATTTATCACCTGCTTTGAATTCCTTGAGCTTCCTGGCATGAGGCTCATGGTCTTCTCTTTTTCTTTTCCCCTTATCCAACAGGGTAGCCCTGTTTGCATGGGCTCCATGGGCCGTCATAGAAGCTTCATGGGGCACGGTGGCATGTGCTCCACGAACTCGAAACTCAGATGCATGTGACTTACCTGCATATGGCAAGGTCTCTCCATGAGACAACTCAGAAGGCAAATTTTTTCTGGAAGTAGACCTGTCACCATGAGATACATGTCTGGCATGCATGTGACTTTCATGCCCTCCATGAGCACTGGCATACATATATCTGCCAGGCTTAGTGCCTTGGGGAGAAGATGCATGTCGAGAGGTGACAGTCACCTCTTCCTTTTGCATAAAAGATTTCAGCCTCTGGGATGCGGGATCTCCATGCTTCAAACGAGGTGGATTTCTGAAATTCAGCTCTCCGTCATCCCCCTCTTTGATATCACCTTTGCGAAGGAGATAGGCAAGTGCCAACTCCCTTGGTTTCTTGCCCACTTCACGAGCCATTGATTCAAAAGTTACATCAACCATAGCATCAGCCTTCCTGGCTTCAATAGCACTTTGCAGATGGGGATCTTCATGCAAAAACTTTAACTCTTGCTCTTGAGCCTGCAAAAGTTTTCTCATATGTTCCATTTCAGCCCTCATAGCATCAGGCTCTTGTTCAAGCATAACTGTCTTCCCTGGAGACAGTTGACCCTTGGATTCACTATCAATAACCCTTTCATGGGGCTTGTGTCTACCTCGCAGGGCATCAGACCCACGAGAGGCACTAGATGGACCCCTCGAATTTGGTACTTCCAAAGGGTTGCCTTGGCTGTCCATTGTGTTTAAAGTTTGCTAAAAGCGGGATGTCCAGTACACAGGTTCGTTTTTTTTTTTTTTCTTGGAAAAACGATCCTTCTATTAGTTAATGAGAAAACGCCATAAGGCTACAAAGCTCACCTCACAAGGAGGGATAAAAAACACACAATGAACACCTGAGCTCCACCCCCGTGGCTGGCCGCTCTCTGGGGGGGGGCTACCTAGTAGTACATGTGGGAGGTGAGAAAAGCCAAACTGGAGGCCTATAGTGCCAAGTGACATCCTCGCCCCTCGCGATGAGGAAAGGGCCAGGCTGCCAAATGCGGAGGAAAGCCTTGCGGCGACCTCTCATGCGATCCGAGTCGCCCTGAAGCTTCCCCCAGTGTCCTCTCAAGGTGTGAATGATGTCCACCCAGAGGGCCTGTATGACCTCCGCCGGTGGAGTCGCCTGGCCGTCAATGGCCTCCCTGCATCGGGCTCTCCATATGTGCCAAGCCGTCATGCTGCTGATCATCTCCCATCTGTGCCCGTCCCCCTCCTGAGGGACTGCCGAAGAGAAGTCTGGTGTCGGAACCACCGCCATCGCCCTGTCAGAGACATGGATGGTCCCACTACCAGGGACGTCCTCATATCCAAGGGCCGGGCCGCTGTCCGTGGCCCAAGCCACCGCACCCCACGTCACCAGCATCTCACTTGGCGAGCCTGCAAAAACCAACCTGAGAGCGCGCTGCCAGACCTGTTGTGCCTGTGGGCAATCCCATAAGCAGTGCCGCTGCGACTCCTGTGCATGGCCGCACCGAGCGCAGGACGTTGGGTGTCTGCCAAAAGCTAGCCAAGCCCCCACAGCCAGTCCTCTATGCGCTGTGAGCCAGAGAAAAAGCGTCACCTTCCGGGGCCGGAAGCTGGCCCAAAGGCGCTGCCAGAAGTCCCTAAGAAAGGCAGGAGAGCCCCTGTCGCCGCCAATGCTCGGCCGCCGCCAGGGTGCTCGCTATCTTGTGCCTCTGAATCCGCCGCCCTAGCCTCGCTGTGTACTGAAAAAAGGGGATGCCTGGGCTGGTAGGAGCCGAGTAGGGATCTCGCCAAAACCACTCACCTGGATCCCACTGAAGGCGAATAAGAGGCCTGCTGTCCCAAGCCCATAATCTCCAAGAATAGTCCTCCCCTATCGAGGCCGGTGAGGGGTCTACATGCCACTGTCTCTGATGAAAGCCGACCACCCGCACCCTCTGAAAAATACAACCCTGGAGCTCATCCAAATCTAGTCGTGTGCGAAGCGGCGGAGGTTCTCCTCTCCTCCCTGAAGATAGACAGCAGTGTCATCCACAAACTCCGAGTCTAGGAGCTCCTCTGAGGTGCGGATGGGGAGCTGGAGGCCCCGCAAACCTGTATCCTGTGCCGTCAAAAAAGTGCTCATGGCCTCCGCCACAAAAAGAAAAAGAAAGGGCGCCAAGGGGCACCCCTGCCGCACCGAGCGCTGGAACCTCTCTCCGCGCACGCCCTGTATCAGCACCTGGCTATGAGCCGATGTGTAGAGTGCAGAGACCCCACGGATCCACTGAGGGGGGAAGCCCATCCTCTCCATAGTGCCTTCCAAGAAGGCCCAGTCCACCCGATCATATGCCTTCTCGAAGTCGAGAAGGAGCACTGCCAAGTCCTCCTGCCGAAATCTAGCCAAAGCCGTAGCCTCCCAGAAAGAGAAGATGTTATCCAGGATGCTCCTATCCTGGATGAAGCCTGTCTGCGTGGAGTGGATGATGTCCGGAAGGTGAGGCTGAAGCCGCGTGCTGATCGCCTTAGCTAGGACCTTGTAGGCCGTGCCTAGCAAGGTGATCGGTCTCCACTGGCTAATCTCCAGTCTGTCTCCTCCCTCTTTGGGGATCAAGTGAATCAACCCCTCTGCCATGCTGTCCGGCATGACTCCCAACTCCATAATCTCCTGGAATGCCAATCTGAAACCCCTATGTAAGAGACCCTAGTACCTCTGGAAGAAATCCACTGAGAGACCGTCCTCTCCTGGGCATTTGCCCCGAGGAAGTGCCTGAAGAGCCTCCTCCAGTTCCGTATCCGAGAAGGGGGAGAGAAGGGAGTGCTGCAAATGGGCCGGCACAACCGGTCTCGTGAAGCTCCAGACTGCCTCCCGAGCCTCTCTCACCCTGTCATCTGCTGGCTCAGCAGAGAGCAGATCCCTGTAAAAATCTGTGGCTATCGCCCGAACCCTGGGGGGATCCACCACAACCTGGCCATCAGCCTGCCGAAGACGCCTGAGACCCTCTCGTCTGAAGCGAGGCCCTGTCGCCTCATAGAAATCTCGAGTCACTCTGTCTCCAGCCTGTGTCCAAAAAGAAGCCCGAGCATGGAATCGGAACTCCACCCTCCTCTCCTCAATGGATCTGATCTCTGTGCGAGCTGACTCCATCTGCTTTGAGATCCAAGGACTCGTAGGATCCCTCTCCTGGAGTCTCTGAAGGGACGCTAGACTCCTCCGCAGGCTCCTCTCCTGCTCTCTGAAGGCCTCCAGACGGTCCAGGGCAGCCTGTCTGAGCATCCGACTGATCTCCTGCAAGCCCCTGGCAAGATCGCTGGCTGCCGATCCTCTCCTGAACTGCAGCTCCTGCCAGACCTGCTCAACTCTGGTCGCAATCTCGGGCTCCTCTATGAGACAATCTGGGATCCGGCGCTCTGGCCTCGCTCTCCTCTCATAGGGTCCTCGATCTGGAGAAGCACTGGAAAGTGGTCTGAAACCGAGGAGCCTGCAAGTATGCCCACAGTGCCACCTCTATCACCAGCCCACTCATCAATGTAAAACCTGTCGATGCGGGAAAGGTTTACTCCTGTGGCCCGTCTATCCGAGCGCGAGAAAGATAAACTCCCCTGCAACCTGCCAAACTCCGAGAGAGTCCACGGATCCTGGCCTCTCACCTGCGGCACTAGTTCCTCCCAGGTAGCGAGCTCCGGCCCATGAATGGTCTCCTGGCTGCCCCCCATCCTGTCCTCTGCATCCCCCCCTAGGGGCCAGTGGTCAGCCAAGGGGAGGGACTGCCTAATGGTGCTCCAGAACTCGGCTCTCCTGGTCGCCCCATTAGGGGCGTAGAAGTTGACAAAGCCAATGCGGTTTCCCCAACCCGAAGGATGATCCACTGCGCTCGACCCTGGACCAGAGTGCCAAAATCCACAACCACAGGTTCGTTTCCCCACTAGGAAGAGGGAAACAACCTGGCTCTGATACCAATGAAACCGATCCCGTCAAGTGGGAAAGACTCCGTTGGACACCCACACGCTTAATAGCACAACTTTAAAACCACAAATTTGAAATGGACAACTTAATACAACTTGAAATTTAAATGAAATGAAATGGAAAGATGGACACCAGCACTGGGGCCGGAACGGGCCGACCCCCCCCTCAATATATGATATATTTATTGGGAGTATTTAAAGAATACAATGCTCCATGGGTTCCAAGAACCAGATAATGTCCATGTACATATGAAAACAGTACCAAACAAATAGGCTCGAAGTCGAATTTCGATGTAGAAGCTCGAAGCAGTACGACCACTAGTGTGGTCCAATCTCTACGGTCCTGTGCTTTCACTGGACTCCGCGGAGAGCGCCTCACTGGTGTTCCGAGACCACGCACAAACAGGCGCTCTCGTACTAACGCCTGGCTCTCCCGATCTCAGCACCTTTGGACCGAGGTTCGCCAATATAGCTTGGACAACCCGGCACCGATCGGGTGTTGACCGTATAGGGAGTCGGGAATCCCTTACTTAAACACAAAATACTTTACTCATAGTCACAAGGGACGGGGGACGGTGACGGGGGACGGGGACGGGGACGGGACGGGGGACGGCCATAAGTAGGGAACGGGGACGGGGGAGGGAACGGCACTCAAAAAATAATTTTTTTTAAAAATTTTCTACTCTGCACTTATTCTACTTTGGAAGCACATCAAAATGAGCACAAGTTTACACTAAAATGCTAAGATTTTGAGTCAAAGATAATAATTAAGTAGATATCTGATACAAAATGAGTCATGACTCAAGAGTCAGGACTCAGGAGCCTTAAGGAGGCAAAATGAAAATACAAGGACGGACTCAAATGAGTCAATGACAAAAAAGTGCTGAAGACTGGAGGCTAGAGGCTAGAGCTAAGTGTAAGGCCCATGAATCATGATCCATGAATGATCATCCACGTGAAGTGCTCGCCTCATGGTCATGGGTAGCTTGTGCGGCTGCCAAAGAAGCATCAAGCTCATCCTCAGTCTCATCCTCACTGGCATGCTGCTCCTGCACCTCATCCTCCCGTTGCTCTTCTTGTTGACTCATCTCCCACTCGGTGAAGGAATCTGCCTTCTTGGTCATGCTCTTGCAAAGCATTCGCAAGTTCGCACTGACGAAGACAAGGTCATTGGCACGCTCTACCCCGAGTCGGTTCCTCTTCCTAGAGGCAATGTGGCTGTAGGTACTCCAAAGTTGCTCCAAGCAAGAGGAGCTGACGGCCTGGCTAAGTATGCGGATGGCAAGCTGCTGCAGCTCCGGTCCATCTGAACCAAAGTCCTCCCACCATAGAGCAGCACCAACTTTGGAGCGGTCAACCTGTGCATCATGACAGCCATAGGAGCCATGAAACGACCTGTACATCGAAAGCTGGTCCCTGATCTTGCGCCTAACCGATGCATCAGGCACAAGACGATCCAAGATGATCCTCCATCCAGCGCTCACCTCCCGGTCGCTCTCCTGCTTGTTGCCTTGGAATTCTGGGTCCACCACATAAGCTGCTGCATGCAATGGAGAGTAGTAGGAATTCCACCTTCCTAGACACAAGGCATGGATCTCCTCGTATCTGTCTTCGTCAGGCACGAAGTCTTTCAACTTCTCTATCATGCGATCCATGGCCTCGTAGACCTTGCCTATGCATGGCTGCATAGCGTCTACAATCCTCAACAGGTGGACTATGGGCCTCACCATAGCATCTGTGGTCTTCACACGCTCCCACCAAGAGGCGTCATCCGCCCGTAGCCTACACTCTTGGCCAGTGTTTGTATGGGACTCTTGCATGGCGACAAACTCGTCGCTAAGGAAAAGCCCCCTCAAAGCACCACTACAATCCTTCAACCGGCCCAACATGAGAAAGTTGTAGGCGAACCGGGTGTCGGAATATTTGAGAAGAGAGAGACAGGACCTCTTGTTGAACTCATGCCGAAGTCTTTGGTGGTTGAGGACAAAGGAGACCATGGTGTTGGCCTCCTCAATGAGCGGGCTGATCCATGGTAATGCCCCGATGTCCTTGAGGAGGTTGTTTAGGCAATGAGCCATACAAAAGGACACCGTGACATGTCCATACATACCTTGGAGAATAGCTCCCGCCGCCCTATTGGAAGGCTCCCCATCCGCAACAAAGCCGACTACATGCTCGGGGCCAACGATCTCCATGGTGGTAGCCCACTCCGCCGCAAGCACATCCGCGCTCTTCCCAGTGCCGGATGCATCATGAGATGAGATGAAGTACATCTCTCCACGGGAATATGCAACCATGCCGTGAATACTCCTCTTGCGGGTGTCACTCCATCCATCCACAATGAGGGAGACTCCGTTCCTCTCCCATTGCCGCTTTGTGTTGTCGGCCGCTTGCTCTACAATGCGCTTCTCCTTGTCGAGCAATGTAGTGCGCAAGCTCTCGGATGAGGGGGGCGTATAGGTTGAGCCATACTCCCCAATCTTCTTAACCATTACCTTGAAGTATTCCGACCTATTCAAGAAAGTAATTTACTAATGAGAAGGAGACTAGGATGATGAAAACATGAATGATGAATTGGCAATGATCGATTGCACTTACCTAGCCGCTTGAAAGGCAATGTGGTCGTGGAAGAAGAAGCGGGCCACCGCCATATCCACCTCCTCCTTCAACTTGGGGTTCCAATTCTCCCCAAGTGTAGATTGTCGCCGTGGGCCACGTAATGATTGAGAGGCCGTGGAGATGGAGGGTGCCGGTGTCGTGGATGGAGTAACATTCCGACTTGATGGCGAAGGTGATGGTGTGCATGATCCCGATCCACCACATGACTCCATGGTAGAGGCTTGAGTTCCTCTCCCCATCGTCGCGGGATCCACGGCCACTCGTGGTGTCCTTCTTGTCGCTTCGACCGCTTCGTAGACGCTAAGCTTGTCAAGAAGTTCCCGTCTCTTCTCGGGCGTGACATTCGTGCAAAACCTCACCTCATGCCCACTCTCATGCAAGAGGTGGGCTCGCACTTTGTCGGCGCCACCCGTTCGCCGGTACGGGCAAAGCTTGCATACCCATGGCCGAGAACCGCCTCCATGAACGGATGTGGTGTAGTTTACCTCCTCCCACCATGTCCATCCCGTTGTCCTTCTACGAGAAGCCCCGGCACGTGAGGAGGATGCCATGGTTGAAGATGGCTTGCCGCTTGACTCTTGAGCCTTGAGGAGTGTGAGAGAGAGAGAGAGAGAGAGAGAGAGAGCCTTGAGGAATGAGAGAGAGAGAGAGAGAGAGAGAGAGAGAGAGAGCCTAGAGGCTTGGAAGTTGGAAGAGTCAAGACTCAAGAGGCTTGAGGGAGAGGTGAGAGCCTAGGCCCTAGAGCTTGAGCAATGAGCAATGAGCAATGAAGCTTGAGCAATGAAGCTTGAGCAATGAGCAATGAGCAATGAACTTGTGTGTGGCAGCTTGTAGCCTTGTGGGCTCTTATATAGATAGGCAAGAGAGAGAGAGGGCCAAGGCCCAACAGCCATAAACGGCTAGTAGTGCCCAAGCCCAACAGCCATAAACGGCTACAGTGGGGCAGGCACGCGGCACACAGGCGCAACGGCCAGAAACGGGCGCAACGGCCACAAACGGGCCGGCGCAACGGCTATCTGCCGTCCCCCGACAGCCGTCCCCCGTCCCTACGGCGTCCCCTGCGCCGTCCCCGGTTTGAAACGCCAGACAGGGGACGTCCGTCCGTCCCCGTCCGTCCCCGTCCCTGCGCCGTAGCGTGACGGCGTCCCCGCGTTCCTAGGCGCCGTCCCCGCCGTCCCCTGTGACTATGACTTTACTTAAATTTGAAATTCACTTACTTGAAGGTTGCAGATTGTAGACCAATACCCGAGGCATTCGTATGTGTAGCTACTTGAGTGGGATACCAAGTTGTAGCCACAACAGCTTGACGAGGAGGTTGAGAAGGAGCTTCCTGTGTAAAAGAGACACACAGCCTGTATGATTGCCAGGCTACATGGAGAAGAGAAGGCAGCTTGCAGCCACCGGCCTGTAGCGCATCGTTTGCGGGAGAGCACACACACTTTGTGAACAGCCGCCTGCTGAAGAAAAGATGCGTTGCTAGCTGGAGAGGTGACCCACGATGGCCTGCAAAAAGAAACAAGCAGCGCAGCCAGCAGTGATTCTGTCGCCTGTAGGAGCAGAGGCAGTACGCTGAGTAGAAACAGTCGCCTCTGTGCTGCTGTAATGGCCTGGCTGCAGTATACAGTCGCCTGTGGGAGCAGCTGCAGCACTTCAGTGTCGCCTGGAAGGGTTAGGCGCAGCAGTACATCAGCCACCTGGTAGGAGAGGGAGAAGCAATCGCTTATGTGGGTGGTGAAGCAGCCGCCTGGCGATGCAGATGATAGAACAGCCAGCCAAGGTGATCACCGGGTGATGAACAAACGCCAGGTAGAAGCGATGGATCCCCACGCTTGAAAGAGGGAGTCTTTTTTAATAAAATTAAAGTGAAGTTACAACTAGAGATTTCCACGCATGCATGTGGGGGAAACTAGTGTGGGTAGGTGACCATGCCCACCCCCACACTCACTTAAAAGTGGGGCTCCCCACCTTGGCCCCTAAGTGGGTGCCCAAAGGGGGTGCCCACTTTTAAATGAATGTGAACACTTAACCTTATAAAACAAAGGTTAGGAATAAAATATTAAAAACAACAAGTGCGACATACTTACGACATGTTCACATGCACCAAAACTCGTCAGAATACAGAGCAGACTTCACGACTCACTGGTAGGCGTCCCCGCTCAGTAAGTAACACGTCAAGCAGGCAAACACACAAATACATGTCATACGAAAACAGTTTCAAACATGCAAAATATGTGTGCATGTGCAAATAGTAACATGGACATATCTCCCGTTCATGGAACAAGTACAAAATATCTGTCGGCACAAAACTGGCACGACATAAAAACATAAAAACCTGGTCTTCCTATGGAGTGACAGTCCCATAGGTAAGACACAGTTCCAGGCACGAGTCTCCCTATGGTGTGACAGTCCCATAGGCAAAACACGGCACGAATACTGGCTCTTCCATGGCGTGACAATCCCATGGGTCGAACACAGTCCAGGTCATACACGGGTGGCACTGGTCTGGCTCCCGTCCATACGACACCATCCTGCTAACACACGGGTGGCACCAGTCTGGCTCCCGTCCATGTCAGCAAAATACTGGCCTCTTCACATGAGACACCGGCCTGGCCTCAAGTGAACGAGACGCAAAAACTGGAGATGGACCAAATGGTCGGCCAATTGGTGACAAGAGCCAGCGCATCAAGAGAGAGAGAGAGAGAGAGAGAGAGAGAGAGAGAGATGTCATGCTGTACGGCCAGCACATCTGAAGGGAGAGAAAGCTGTTGCACGGCCAACACAAGAGGAACCACCAGAAGGTTTGTTGTACGGCCAGCGCAGAGAGAGGGGGGAGAGAGAGAGAGAGAGAGAGAGTTGCAGCGGGCCGGGAGAGATGAGCGCTTGATGATAAAAACCATGATAAAAACAACCCCCTTAATAGAGTTGACCAGCTCTATAATAGCTGTGCTTTTTCCTTTTTGCCCAAAATAGCTGAGCTTGCCCAAAAATATCGACTTTATGGTTTTCCCAAGCTTGTTGGCCAAGTTTCATGTAGGCGCCTCCTTTTGTCCACCTGCCCATACCCAAAATAATAATATGTCCAACCTGGTTTTAATGATGTGTGAACACACTGACTTTATAGACCTTATAAATCACTTAAATGATAAAAATCCCATGCTGCTTATGCTCAGAAGCCATCTTTCAGGCCAAACTTTGCCGGTAAATGCTTCAGCTTTCTTCTGTGGAAAATCCTCGTTCACACCTTGGTTTCTCTCAATGCATGAAACACTAGTTAAGACTGGTGAAGGTACCAAATGGTAACAATAACCGGCTATTATTGACCCTTGTTTTAGCTTTCCTACTTTATTTATAAGCTTTTGCCATTATTAACCTAGACTATTAATTACAAGCTCTTAGCCAATCTAGACCTCTTCCTGCTAGTGCTCTTGGCCCACATGTGAACCCTCTGTCCCCAATGCCCATGCCCTAGCTAAGCCTTAACCCTAACCCTAATCCTAGGCCTATCCAGACGTAACAACAACCATTCCATTACAGAGAAGTGTAAGGCAAGGATGCATTAGCACACGCCCCAAGCCCTAATCCTAGGCTTGTCGGGACGTAACAACAACCATTCCATTACAAAGAAGTGTACACTATAAAGCAAGGATGCTCACTCACTCCTACGCTCTTTCATTTGGTTATAAATGCTTTGGAAAGGGATTTGCAAAATAAGCTTAAAAAAGAAATTATAATAGGAGGATTCAAATTGCCCAGTGGGACAACACCGTTCTTAGAACCATTCACAGTGATATAACGCTACTTTGGGTAGTAACATCCCAAAGTTCATGGAAGCTAGAAGTCAATGATGGACTTTTATGTCATTTCAGGTTCTATGGTCAAGAAATGCTAAGACATATATTTGGGGTTACAATTGCCAAATTGAAGCTCTATGTGCTACCATGGGCTTTCAATAAGTAGAGAGAGGACTAATTATCAGAATGGTGGGTATCCCTACGGGGGAAGGAGTATTCATGGTTAACAGTGGGTGCAACAAAGAATCATTAAAAAATGCTCTAAATAGTATTGTCTAATTCTTGAGTTTATAAGGAAAATTCTTCCTCCTCAACCGTATTTTGATTTCCAGTGTCATTCATTTCATATGCTGGTGGAGGCCAAAGGAGCAACAAATTCTTAAACTTCAAAAGATTCTTAGGGAGGTGTTATGGGGGAGGCACAACGGCAAAAGAACGATGGCTAAAGTCGAATGGGAAATATGTTGTCTTTCAATATCTATTGGAGGTCCAGAAACTCTCAATATTAGGGCCTTGGGTATTAGAATAGGGGCCAAGTGGATGGTTAGAGCATTAGACAATCATCATGAGGGCATGGGCCAATCTGCTATTACACAATACTTCTTTGATTAGTCCTCGAAGTTGTCCAGCTTGGAAGGGGTTGCAACCCTGGTCTGTATTGTTTGCTACGTTTGAAGCCCTTGCCAAAGAATCTGATCTTTGGAAAGCATGGGAAGCTCATAAGACTCTCCTCTCATGGAAAGGGACGAAAGAGAGGTTTAGTGGTGTTGCGGTGGATTCATTTTTCTTGGGGTAAAGGCATAATGCCCACCCTTATAGTGTGTACAAGCCCATAAGTTATAGTACATAGTACACTTAGTACTTTTAATGTACTAAGTGCACTATGTGTACTAGTGCAATATACATGTGTGTTAGGGGAGTCACACACTCAATATCATGAGTTGACTTATCCCCACAACTCTCTCTCTCCCTTCTTCTCTGTGTATGTCTCCCACACATGAACTCTTAACCCTAATTCCTGGTTTCTCCCATTCAACTGGTATCAGAGCACAGGCAAAGGCAAGAGCAATTGCGGTTGAATTTCAGTCGCAGCTGTTGGGTAGAGTCGCTGCAAAACCATACAGGCGCTGATTTCTCTCCTGGCTGCTGAGCTATGCAACAAGTGTGGCATGCAGTGCAAGAGTAGCAGCGCACAGTGTGCAGACAGCCAACAGCCAGTCGTAGGCTTGCAGCAAGGCGCCTGGCCACATAAAGCGTAAAGCTACTAGGAAGGCGGCGAAGGCAACTGGGAGCGATGGCGTAGAAGGTCGTAGGCAGGCTAGCGAAGGAGGAGTTCAGCGGTGTATTTCTGCGTTGAATCACACGCTGTGCGGCGCCAGCGCTACACGGCTCTCCGAAGGTGCAGTCCGCCAAGGCCCGCCTCATCGTCACCAGGCGGCCTATGTCGCTTCGCTCCACTGGTGTCGAGCGTGGACACATAACTGGCCTCTGATGCAGCCATCACTATCGACGGTTCGCTAACGGACGAGGAGCGACATTCAATGGGTAGCCTCGCGAATATCTGGGAACACGTAGGAGTTGGGCGCCGTGAGGATACAGCCATCGCTATCACCATCGCTTTGGTGACCGCTCCGGCCCATCTCCATCGTGCAGTTGAGCACTGCACACTCTCTGTTGCAGTCTCGTACTCCCTTCGTCTCCAACAATCGATTAAGCACAGGAGTTGGGGACGCTTGAAGTGCATTTGGGCGATCCATTCTCAGCAGCAAGCATACCACAGTGCGGAGCTGAGAGCATAGGTTGCTGTTTTGATCCTCTGTACATCAGCAGCTTCATCACCCCCCTTCTGCAACAGCATCAAATTTTCTGCAACACCAAAAATCATCAACCCCTTTTCCTGCAACAAAAAGAAATTCAGCCTGCAAATCTCATAGAAATTCAAAAATTAAGAGGTATTTGCCTTCAATTTTGGGAATTTCTTATCAATTCAATCAATTGAGCAAGTACAGGCGCCGAATTGCTCAATTTCTGAGCAAAATTGGCAAAATTGAGTGACATTGGTCACAATCAGGATTAATTTGCAGGAAATTGCATGTCGAAATTTGGGGCTTTTGATGTAATTGTGCAATTAAGCAGTCATACATGCTGTATGATGTGAGAAATCGCACATTTGGGCAAAATTGCAGCAAATTGCAGTGCAAATCAAGGGGCTTTTGTGCCGATTGTATTGATTTGCAAAATTTGCAGCAAATTGCAGTGCAAATCAAGGGGCTTTTGTGCCGATTGGATTGATTTGCATGCAGGCAATCGCATTTGATGCTGTGGATAACGTGTTGATGCCTTACAAGGACTCAATGTGCTTGTAAATCAAGGGGCTTTCATGTATTGGATGTATATGTGGCCAGGGGGAAGCATCGCAAAGACTTTGGATGCCTTCATGTGCGTCAATGTACCATGTATGATCAGCAATTGATCTTAAATCAAGGGGCTTTTCAAAATTTTATGCTTGTTGAGCTTGGCAAAGCAGCAGGCAAGACTCTTATGCCTTGAATCCTCAGAAATCAGCTTGCAGTCAAGGGGCTTTTGCCCAATTTCTGTTCGGAACTGTTGTATGCAGTATTCGGGACTGTAAAAGTCTGATTTTCACTCATTTGGACAGCCAGGAGAGCATTTATTGCTACTGTACCTGCTGGTACAGATTTGGCACAGCTTTGTGCAAGTTTTGTCATGGCTATACACTGATTAGAGTGAGGAAAAGGTTCAATTTCAGCTGCTGTACTTGCCGGTACAGGTTTGGTACATCACAGGTGAGCACTTGGTACTGCTGTACAGTACTTTGGAAGGGGAACAGAGCACATTTAAGGTGTTGTCCTAAATCTGCAGCAACCAGATTTTGCTGATTTCATCACATACAGTGGGAGTAGAAAAGTTGCATTTGTGCTTCCGCAGTGGGAGATAAAGCTTGGGAGAACAACTGTGAGCACTTTGTGTGCTTTTTGGTGCAGTGTTTGCACATTTTGCAGGGAGTCAGGCATTGACAGGTTGCATATTGCTATGGCAACCACAGGTGAGAGCTCTTCATTGCTTCACATCAAGAAGCTTGAAGGCTCACATAACTATGATATTTGGCAAACCCAGTGCTACAATGTGTTGCTCCAGAAAAAGCAGCACAAGCCTATCAAAGAAAGGGGTGTAATGCCCGCTTCTCTTACTGCTGAAGAGTGGGAAGATATGGATGAGCTGGCAAGATCTACTATCATGTTGTCTGTGTCAGACTCATTACTTTTCAGCATTCGTGAAGAGAAGACAGCTTGGGGAATGTGGCAGAGATTGCAGGACTTGTATGCCCAACAAAGTGCCTCAAGCAAAGTGTATTGGTTGAAGAAACTCATAGGTCTTCAGATGAAGGAAGGGGCGTCTATGACAGCCCATTTAAATGAGTTTAATGGTATTGTCAGCCAAGTTATAAATCAAAAGTTGGCAATGGACGATGAGTTCAAAGCCACTTTTCTGTTATGCACTTTGCCAGAGAGTTGGGACACATTCAGGACAGCCACTAGCAATTCGCATGCTATGCTGTCATATGCAGATGTTGAGGGTGCTCTTCTTCAAGAAGAGATGAACAGAAAAAACAACTCTGTTGGAAAGTCCAATGCAATGAATGCACGTGGGAGATCCCAGCAAAGGGGAAAAAGACAAGAAAGGGGAAGGAGCAAGTCTCGCTCCAAAAAGGATTTGGAATGCCATTATTGTGGCAAGAAGGGACACATTAAAAAGCAATGCTACAAATGGAAAAATGATCAAAAGAAAAAGGGCAAAGGAAAAGACAAAGAGAAAGATGAAGCCAAAGATGTAAAGCCAAAGGGCAAAAGTGGAGTCAAGATTGAAGAAATCAATGTGTCACATGCAGGTCGCAGTGAGGATGAGGTCCTATTTACGTCTTCACTTGATGCCCATTCACTTCTTACAGGTGGTCATGGTATGCACTCATGGATCATTGATTCAGGTGCCTCCTTTCATGTCACAGGTTGCAGAGACTTGTTTGTCAGGTATACTGCTGGCAATGAAGGAGTGGTTTATTTGGGTGATAACCATGCATGCAAGATTCTTGGCAGAGGTGATGTGAGGCTTGTGTTTTCAGATGGCTCACAGCTTATGCTCCATGATGTCAGGCATGTGCCTGAGATCAAGAAGAACCTGCTTTCTACTGGACAGCTTGATAATGCTGATTATGTTACCACATTTGGTCGTGGAAAGTGGAAAATTAGTAAGGGCTCACTGGTTGTTGCCAGAGGCTCTAAGGTGGACACTCTTTACTTTATGCATGCAGGTGTTTGTCACCATGCTAATGTAAATGCAACCGAGCTGCCAGAAATTTCTATGTGGCATAGCCGGTTGGGACACATGAGTGTCAAGGGAATGGAGTAATTGTCTCGTTTGGGTTACTTGCCTTCTCTAAAGTTTTCAAGTTTTCAGTTTTGTGAGCATTGTATATATGGCAGGCAACTGCAGTGCCCCCACAAGAAAGCTCTTGGACAGAAAGATGCTCAGTTAGAGCTTGTGCATACAGATGTATGTGAGATGCCTCAGCTTTCTTTGGGAGGGGCAAAATATTTTGTGTGTTTCATTGATGATGCCACACGCAAGGTGTGGGTTTATCCTCTTCGTTTGAAGAGTGATACATTCTCAGTGTTTGAGAAGTTTGTTGCTCTTGTTGAGAATCAAACTGGCAAAACACTGAAGGCTTTGCGTTCCGACAATGGTGGAGAGTATACATCCAAACAGTTTCAGGACTTTTGTGATGCTAAAGGCATCAAGAAAGAGCTCTCTACTCCTTATGATCCTCCACAAAACGAGACAGCAGAGAGGATGAACAGGACCATTCAGGAGAAAGTCCGTTCTATGTTGTCACATGCTGCATTACCTCATGGTTTTTGGGCTGAAGCTGTTATGACAGCCGTTCACCTTATAAACAGGTCACCTAACACGAGGCTTGGTGGGAAAGTGCCAGAGGAAGTATGGACAGGGAAGCCTCCGTCATACAAGCACTTGAGAGTGTTTGGTTGCGTTGCGTACGTGCACATACGCAGGGAAATGCGCACCAAACTTGATCCTAAGTCTCACAAATGCATATTCCTAGGATATGGTGACAGAGGTGAAATGGGGTATAGACTTTGGGATCCCGTGAATAGAAAGATTATACGCAGCACTGATGTCATGTTTGATGAAACATGCATGTATAAGGAGCCTGCAAGGCAACAGGAGCCTGGCAGAGTCATCTTTGATGATGATGGACATCATGGACAACAACAAAGGGTTGTAAATCAGCCATTACAGCAGGAAAACCAGCCCTTAAATGGTGCTGAAAATGGTCCAAATGGACAGCCAGAGATGGCAGAAGATATCCCTATGGATATACCACAGTTAGAGGAGATACCGGGCATGATATTTCAGCCTTATGGCATGGAACAGGAGCCACCAATGGGTGATATGCAGGCTGGACAGCAACCTGCAAATGATGGTCATTGGGTACGGAGGTCCACTAGACCCTCCAGAGCCCCTGACATGTTTGTTCCAGGGGTTGACTACTTGATGCTCACTGACTGTGGGGAGCCCTCATGTTATAAGGAGGCTTTACAGAGGGCAGACAAAGCTCTATGGGAGCGTGCCATGAAGTCAGAGATGGATTCTCTGCACAAAAATGGAACATGGAAGTTGGTGCATTTGCCTGCAGGCAAGAAGGTTTTGCCATGCAAGTGGGTTTACAGGCTCAAAGTTGCACCTGATGCAAAGCCAAGATACAAAGCCAGGTTAGTGGCTAAGGGCTTCAAGCAGGAATATGGTGTGGACTTTGATGAGATCTTCTCTCCAGTGGTCAAAATGACCACACTTAGAGCTGTGTTAGCTTTGGTTGCACATGATGATCTGGACTTGATTCAGATGGATGTGAAGGCTGCTTTTCTTCACGGTGATCTCCATGAGGAGATATATATGCAACAACCAGAGGGTTATGCAGTGAGTGGAAAGGAGAAGCTTGTATGCAAGCTGAAAAAGAGTCTTTATGGTCTCAAACAGGCACCAAGGGAATGGTATCATAAATTTGATACATTCATGAAATCCCAAAAATTCAGGAGAAGTGACATAGATCACTGCTTATACACCAAGAAAGCTTTGGATGGCAGTCTATTGATCCTCATCTTGTATGTTGATGATATGTTGATTGCCGGGATATCTCGTAAGGAGATGGATGCCTTGAAGCAGAGGCTGCATGAAACCTTTGATATGAAGGATTTGGGTGATGCAAATCACATTTTGGGTATGCAGATACTTCGGGACAGAAATCAGCATGTGTTGTATTAGTCTCAGAAGGAATACATTGGCAAAGTTTTGCAGAGATTCAATATGGACGGAGGGAAGAAGACTAGTACTCCTTTGCCTCCATATGTGAAACTCAGTGCTATGGACAGCCCACAGTCGGATAGAGACAGGGCTGATATGGCCAAGGTTTCGTATGCTTCAGCTTGTGGCAGTCTCATGTATGCCATGGTTGCTACTAGGCCGGACATTGCATTTGCAGTGGGACTGATCTATTGACAAAAAGTTTGCCTCCGGAGCGGTTTGCTCATTGCAGACACTTGATGGGCATTGGATGAGGCCAGTTTCAGCCTTGACATGGCCTTGTATATTATCATGTACCTGCTGATTTTTCTTTTCCTTTACTTAAGGGCACTTTGCCTTTAAGTGGGAGGTTGTTGGGGTAAAGGCATAATGCCCACCCTTATAGTGTGTACAAGCCCATAAGTTATAGTACATAGTACACTTAGTACTTTTAATGTACTAAGTGCACTATGTGTACTAGTGCAATATACATGTGTGTTAGGGGAGTCACACACTCAATATCATGAGTTGACTTATCCCCACAACTCTCTCTCTCCCTTCTTCTCTGTGTATGTCTCCCACACATGAACTCTTAACCCTAATTCCTGGTTTCTCCCATTCAATTTTGCGTGTTAGCTTGCAATCCAAGTGAGGGCATTGACATGAAGAGTGTGTGGGAGAGTTAGGGTTAGGTCATGTGGGAGACATACACAGAGAAGCAAGGCAGAGAGAGAGAGAGAGTTGTGGGGGATAAGTCAACTCATGAGGCATGAGTGTGTGACTCCCCTATCACACATGTATATTGCACTAGTACACATAGTGCACTTAGTACATTAAAAGTACTAAGTGTACTATGTACTATAACTTATGGGCTTGTACACACTATAAGGGTGGGCATAACGCCTTTACCCCAACAACCTCCCACTTAAAGGCAAAGTGCCCTTAAATGAAGGAAAAGAAAAATCAGCATGTACATGATAATATACAAGGCCATATCAAGGCTGAAACTGGCCTCATCCAATGCCCATCAAGTGTCTGCAATGAGCAAACCGCTCCGGAGGCAAACTCTTTGTCAACAGATCAGCCGGGTTGTCATCTGTATGAATCTTAACAAGCTGAATTTGCTTGTTCTCTATCACCTCTCTGATGAAGTGATACTTCACATCCACATGCTTCGTCTTTGCATGAAAGACAGGGTTCTTTGCCAATTGAATGGCACTCTGACTGTCACAATGCAACAATGGAATATCCCCTGTATAACCCAAATCAACCACTAACCGAGATAGCCATAATGCCTCCTTGCAAGCCTCTGTGGCTGCAATATACTCGGCCTCTGTAGTAGATAAGGCTGTGCAGTTCTGCATCCTGGATATCCATGACACAGCACCTCCTGTGAATGTAAACACATAACCGGTAGTAGACTTCCGGTTATCTGGATGACCGGCATAATCCGAATCCGTGTAACCATGCACTAATGCATCCTTTTTGCCAAAGCAAATGCACATATCCTGTGTGCCCTTCAGGTATCTCATGACACCTTTCACTGCTTCCCAATGCTTCTTGCCAGGGTTGGCCATGTATCTAGAAACCACTCCCACTGCAAATGCAATGTCCGGCCTAGTAGCAACCATGGCATACATGAGACTGCCACAAGCTGAAGCATACGGAATCTTGGCCATATCAGCCCTGTCACTATCTGACTGTGGGCTGTCCATAGCACTGAGTTTCACATATGGAGGCAAAGGAGTAGTAGTCTTCTTCCCCCCGTCCATATTGAACCTCTGCAAAACTTTGCCAATATATTCCTTCTGAGACAAATACAACACATGCTGATTTCTGTCCCGAAGTATCCGCATACCCAAAATGTGATTTGCATCACCCAAGTCCTTCATATCAAAGGTTTGATGCAGCCTCTGTTTCAAGGCATCCATCTCTTTATGAGATTTTCCGGCAATCAACATATCATCAACATACAAGATGAGGATCAATAGACTGCCATCCAAAGCTTTCTTGGTGTACAAGCAGTGATCTATGTCACTTCTCCTGAATTTCTGAGATTTCATGAATGTATCAAATTTATGATACCATTCTCTTGGTGCCTGTTTGAGCCCATAAAGACTCTTTTTCAGCTTGCATACAAGCTTCTCCTTTCCACTCACTGCATAACCCTCTAGCTGCTGCATATATATCTCCTCATGGAGATCACCGTGAAGAAAAGCAGTCTTCACATCCATCTGAATCAAGTCCAGATCATCATGCGCAACCAAAGCTAACACAGCTCTAAGTGTGGTCATTTTGACCACTGGAGAGAAGATCTCATCAAAGTCCACACCATATTCTTGCTTGAAGCCCTTAGCCACTAACCTGGCTTTGTATCTTGGCTTTGCATCTGGTGCAACTTTGAGCCTGTAAACCCACTTGCATGGCAAAACCTTCTTGCCTGCAGGCAAATGCACCAACTTCCAAGTTCCATTTTTCTGCAGAGAATCCATCTCTGACTTCATGGCACGCTCCCATAGAGCTTTGTCTGCCCTCTGTAAAGCCTCCTTATAACATGAGGGCTCCCCACAGTCAGTAAGCATCAAGTAGTCAACCCCTGGAACAAACCTGTCAGGGGCTCTGGAGGGTCTAGTGGACCTCCGTACCCAATGACCATCATTTGCAGGTTGCTGTCCAGCCTGCATATCACCCATTGGTGGCTCATGTTCCATGCCATAAGGCTGAAAAATCATGCCCAGTATCTCCTCTAACTGTGGTATATCCATAGGGATATCTTCTGCCATCTCTGGCTGTCCATTTGGACCATTTTCAGCACCATTTAAGGGCTGGTTTTGCTGCTGTAATGGCTGATTTACAGCCCTTGGTTGTTGTCCATGATGTCCATCATCATCAAAGATGACTCTGCTAGGCTCCTGTTGCCTTGCAGGCTCCTTATACATGCATGTTTCATCAAAAATGACATCATTGCTGCGTATGATCTTTCTATTCATGGGATCCCAAAGTCTATACCCCATTTCACCTCTGTCACCATATCCTAGGAATATGCATTTGTGAGACTTAGGATCAAGTTTGGTGCGCATTTCCCTGCGTATGTGCACGTACGCAACGCAACCAAACACTCTCAAGTGCTTGTATGACGGAGGCTTCCCTGTCCATACTTCTTCTGGCACTTTCTCACCAAGCCTCGTGTTAGGTGACCTGTTTATAAGGTGAACGGCTGTCATAACAGCTTCAGCCCAAAAACCATGAGGTATGTGACAACATAGAACAGACCTTCTCCTGTATGGTCCTGTTCATCCTCTCTGCTGTCCCGTTTTGTGGAGGATCATAAGGAGTAGAGAGCTCCCTCTTGATGCCTTTAGCATCACAAAAGTCCTGAAACTGTTTGGACATGTACTCTCCACCATTGTCGGAACGCAAAGCCTTCAGTGTTTTGCCAGTTTGATTCTCAACAAGAGCAACAAACTTCTGAAACACTGAGAATGTATCACTCTTCAAACGAAGAGGATAGACCCGCACCTTACGTGTGGCATCATCAATAAAAGACACAAAATATTTTGCCCCTCCCAAAGAAAGCTGAGGCATCTCACATACATCTGTATGCACAAGCTCTAACTGAGCATCTTTCTGTCCAAGAGCTTTCTTGTGGGAGCACTGTAGTTGCCTACCATATATACAATGCTCACAAAACTGAAAACTTGAAAACTTTAGAGAAGGCAAGTAACCCAAACGAGACAATTGCTCCATTCCTTTGACACTCATGTGTCCCAACCGGCTATGCCACATAGAAATTTCCGGCAGCTCGGTTGCATTTACATTAGCATGGTGACAAACACCTGCATGCATGAAATAAAGAGTGTCCACCTTAGAGCCTCTGGCAACAACCAGTGAGCCCTTACTAATTTTCCACTTTCCACTACCAAATGTGGTAACATAATCAGCATCATCAAGCTGTCCAGTAGAAAGCAGATTCTTCTTGATCTCAGGCACATGCCTGACATCATGGAGCATAAGCTGTGAGCCATCTGAAAACACAAGCCTCACATCACCTCTGCCAAGAATGTTGCATGCATGGTTATCACCCAAATAAACAACTCCTTCATTGCCAGCAGTATACCTAACAAACAAGTCTCTGCAACCTGTGACATGAAAAGAGGCACCTGAATCAATGATCCATGAGTGCATACCATGACCACCTGTAAGAAGTGAATGGGCATCAAGTGAAGACGTAAATAGGACCTCATCCTCACTGCCACCTGCATGTGACACATTGATTTCTTCGATCTTGACTCCACTTTTGCCCTTTGGCTTTACATCTTTGGCTTCATCTTTCTCTTTGTCTTTGCCTTTTCCCTTTTCCTTTTGATAATTCTTCCATTTGTAGCATTGTTTTTTAATGTGTCCCTTCTTGCCACAATAATGGCATTCCAAATCCTTTTTGGAGCGAGACTTGCTCCTTCCCCGTTCTTGGCTTTTTCCCCTTTGCTGGGATCTCCCACGTGCATTCATTGCATTGGACTTTCCAATAGAGTTGTTTTTCCTGTTCATCTCTTCTTGAAGAAGAGCACCCTCAACATCTGCATATGACAGCATAGCATGCGAATTGCTAGTGGCTGTCCTGAATGTGTCCCAACTCTCTGGCAAAGTGCATAACAAAAAAGTGGCTTTGAACTCATCGTCCATTGCCAACTTTTGATTGATGACCTCGCTGACAATACCATTAAACTCATTTAGATGGGCTGTCATAGACGCCCCTTCCTTCATCTGAAGACCTATGAGTTTCTTCAACCAATACACTTTCCTTGAGGCACTTTGCTGGGCATACAAGTCCTGCAATCTCTGCCACATTCCCCAAGCTGTTTTCTCTTCACGAATGCTGAAAAGTAAAGAGTCTGACACAGACAACATGATAGTAGATCTTGCCAGCTCATCCATATCTTCCCACTCTTCAGCAGTAAGAGAAGCGGGCATTACACCCCTTTCTTTGATAGGCTTGTGCTGCTTTTTCTGGAGCAACACATTGTAGCACTGGGTTTGCCAAATATCATAATTATGCGAGCCTTCAAGCTTCTTGATGTGAAGCAATGAAGAGCTCTCACCTGTGGTTGCCATAGCAAAATGCAACCTGTCAATGCCTGACTCCCTGCAAAAATGTGCAAACACTGCACCAACCAAAAGCACACAAAGTGCTCACAGTTTTTCTCCCAAGCTTTATCTCCCACTGCGGAAGCACAAATGCAACTTTTCTCCCACTTTACGTGATGAAATCACCAAAATCTGGTTGCTGCAGATTTTGGACAGCACCTTAAATGTGCTCTATTGCCCTTCCAAAGTACTGTACAACAGTACCAAGTGCTCACCAATGATGTACCAAACCTGTACCGGGAAGTACAGCAGCTGAAATTGAACCTTTTGGTCACTCAAAACAGTGTACAGCCATGCCAAAACTTGTACAAAACTGTACCAAATCTGTACCAACAGGTACAGTAGCAATAAATGCTATCTTGGCTGTCCAAATGAGTGAAAATCAGACTTTTACAGTCCCGAACACTGCATACAACAGTTCCGAACAGAAATTGGGCAAAAGCCCCTTGACTGCAAGCTGATTTTTGAGGATTCAAGGCATAAATGTCTTGCCTGCTGCTTTGCCAAGCTCAACAAACATACGAACTTGAAAAGCCCCTTGATTTAAGATCAATTTTTGATCATACATGGTACATTGACGCACATAAAGGCATCCAGAGTGTTCACGATGCTTCCCCTTGGCCACATATACATCAAATACATGAAAGCCCCTTGATTTACAGGCACATTGAGTGCTTGTAAGGCATCAGCACATTATCCACAGCATCAAATGCGATTGCCTGCATGCAAATCAACTCAATCGGCACAAAAGCCCCTTGATTTGAACTGCAATTTGCTGCAATTTTGCCCAAATGTGCGATTTTTCACATCATACAGCATGTATGAGTGCTTAATTGCACAATTACATCAAAAGCCCCAAATTTTGACATTCAATTTCCTGCAAATTGATCCTGATTTGGCCAATTTTCTGCAAATTGATCCTGATTGTGACCAATTTCACCCAATTTTGCCAATTTTGCTCAAAAATTGAGCAATTGGGCACCTGTACCTGCTCAATTGATTACTGTACTTGCTCAATTGCAAATCCCAAAAAAAATTTGAGAAAAATACCTTGTAATTTTCTGATTTTTTCTCTGATTTGCAGGCGGGTTTTTGTTGTTGCAGGAAAAGAGGGGTTGATGATTGCTGCTTCTGTTCTGTGCAGGTGAGGGGGGCGAAACTTGCTGATGTTGAATGCTTTGATGTTTACTTTAATGCTGCTGAGACCTGCTTCTCTGCGTGTGCTGAAAATACAGCTACTGTGTGCTGAAAATGACTCTGCAGGGCTGCTCGTGGCTGCTGGGCAGCCCGCCTGGCTGCTGGGCAGCCCTCGCTTGGCTGCTGGGCAGCTGGGGCAGCCCACGCTGCTGGCTGGGCAGCAGCTGAGCAGCCCACAATGGCTGGGCTGCCTATGCCCAGCTGCTGGGCAGCAGCTGAGCCAGCCCACGCCTACTGGTGGCTGGGCAGAAAAAAAAAGGCGACCAGAAAGGATACAGGCAGCTCCAAGAGGGATTCAGCAGGCGACTAGCATGACAGGGCTGAATACGACCAGAACAGAAGGACAGAAATCAGCAAGAGCCATCAAGGAGAAGAGGGAGGGACCAAAGCTCTGATACCAGTTGTGTGGGAAAGTTTGGGTTAGGTCATGTGGGAGACATACACAGAGAAGCAAGGGAGGGAGAGAGAGAGAGTTGTGGGGATAAGTCAACTCATGAGGCATGAGTGTGTGACTCCCCTATCACACATGTATATTGCACTAGTACACATAGTGCACTTAGTACATTAAAAGTACTAAGTGTACTATGTACTATAACTTATGGGCTTGTACACACTATAAGGGTGGGCATAACGCCTTCACCCCAACAAAGAGGGCATATGGTCTACAAAAAAAGGGGGTTCAAGTATGGGGTGTGATCTATGGGATTTTGAGGCTTGGAATACTAAGGTCTTGTCAAGGACCAATTCCATTTGCAAATTTTTAATAAACACTGCTCGGTGAATTTTACGTACCAATTCTAATCCTCAAGATTAGTGGCCTAATCTAGCAAGGTTAGGGGAGCCCTAGGATTAGGTACAGCAAGCTGCTACAAGCGGCCCAAGCTCACGGTTAATTGTTCCGGAATTATAGAGTCTATATGCCAGTTGTGCTGAGATTAGGGGAGAATTATTATGATTGTCAACACTCCTAAAGCAGGTCATCAAGAGGATTGACGGACTTGTGTTTTTCTAATACCAACTGTAAGATCCACCAAGATCTCCCTAAACATGAACAGCTAGCTTAGTACCAAATAGAAGGGGTGCAAACTAGCCACCTCCCAACCATAGATTCCATCCGGAACCACCCCCAAGCCGGAGGCTGAGGCTTCAATCCCACGAACCATGCCAGTCAACACTCATACACCACCAACGCCTGCCTGTGCTGAGGCCTTCAGCATGACCATATGGGATCCGTCAAATCCCATCATGTTCCTGATGGTAATCCTAGTCCATCAGAGACCACAGAATGAATAACTCTGTGAACAATAATAACCAAGTCTCACTTATATAGTGACTCCTGCTGCTATAAATAATTGTTCGGTCATAAATAGCCAGTATACTTGGTATTATTGACCATGAGCGTTAGCCGCATGTATCAACTTGCTTTTCCTAATCCTAGGGCTCCCCTAACCCTACCGGATTAGGCCACTCATCCCGAGGATTAGCATTAGGTACGTACCAATGAAGGGGATGAGTAGCCTGCCATGCTACTCTCTCTGGTTGCATACAAATGCCCTAGTGTTTGAGGCTACAAAATATCCATTATGTATTACATTTAATCCTTATTGCGGCTAGAATTAAACACTTCTCAAACACAGGTTTATGTTCTTTATTGAGAACATTAATTTTTCATGTTGTTGAAAACACTAAAATTGATCTTTAGTGGTGTTACAAACATCTCCATCACGGATTTTGAAGTGGTGCAGAATAATAAGTCTGTTCTGTTGAGGCTCGCGGCTCGCCTTCAACTTAGGATGCAGACAAGTAGAAGCAGAGGAAGCTCTAGGTCACCCTAATCATTTCCTATGAAATCCTCGATTGCAGAGATCCAAGTAAAGAATTATTGACCCACACTATAGATGGAGATGCTTTGGTCTATGGTTGGAAAGCTAAGAGCTATGGCGGGTCTGCTGACTGCAGACGCAGTTAACTCACGGTAAATCTGTCAATACATGTCAAATATGGAAGCCAATTGCAGACAGTACCAAGCTTCAATGTCTAGAATGAGGCAGTGTTGGGAAGTAGACCGTCTTCATGGCCAGGACTACTCACAATCACTTGGAGGAGAGATGCACAACTTGGCTTCAGAGGTCTACTTGATGATTACTGGGAGGAACTTTAGGGCTCCTTTATGGTTGTATCTTTTTGGTTACTGTACTAGTAGCAGGTTAGATTTACTGGCCACTGGCCAATGTAATAGACTTTTTATTTTGTATCTGGTTTGATAAAGACTTGATATAAGTTCTACTGTTTCACCCAAAAAAACTCTATTATGTGTACTCACCATTGCATTTAACACCATGAACGGCTAGAAGACGCAAAATGGATGCAAATGCTGCTCTCCCAAGTGATACAGGTAACAGCATCACAACTGAATTGAAAATAAGAAGTGTAACCCATGCTCCAAAAAGCAGCAAGCCAATACGTAACACAAACATGTACCTATTGATCACCATTCCCACAAAAATTTAGATATATAAACAAACCAGACCACATAGCTCTGACTAAATCCTCCGCAGGGAAAAGAGCTTACTCTTCTGAGTTGTTTTGATCATCAGCATCAAGCTCATCGTGAACACCAGGAGGTAGAATTAGCCTGACTTGATTGAGGCCTGGAGCAGCACCACCCCGTACAACCCTTTGTGCTTCCCTTCCCTGTTCTTCTATTTCTGCTGGACCAGGAAGCAAGAACTCATGGAGTCCCAATATCCTGCCAACTATCGAGAACCAATGCAAGAAAATAGCCTTTACTGTGACCCTGGGTCTGACATGCTCAACAGCAAAAGGGATGCAGATGTGGAACAAAAGCATATCGGCTGGTATTTCCGTGAAGGGATCAGAAATGCTGCACCAAGGATGCACATCATCATCCAACCTCAAATCTCAAAAGAAATGTCACTTAACCAAATGACTAGTAACATACCTGATATCAAGAGGGAGTATTGCTGGGGCAAAGCATAATGCAAGTTTGACTGGTACAAATATAAGCATTACTATGAGACTGCCATAAACCACCAATGATAGGAGTACACGGCGAGCATGCTTGTGAATGGGATCGTTGACAAGATCCTGAAAGGGATTATAATTTGGATCTGCTGGATCACGCAAAAAGTACAGAATTCCTGGTCGGAGGACCTGTAAAATAATCAGAAGACATAAACCACCACATAGATTTTCGAACGCTTAAAAAAGGAAAATATAAAAAAAGATCGTACCTCTCGAAGCAAGCTTACAAACATGCTGATTTGAAGCATATAGACAATTCCCGTAAGCCAATGCAGAAGAGAGCTCATAAGAGGTGAAGCCCAAAAGAAGGCAACCCGGTTTGCAACACTGCCTCCTAGCATACTGAGTGTGCATATGTCTAGCCACCACCCACACATGAGGGGAAATACTCCAAGCTCAACCAACAAGAGAAAAGCAACTTTGAACATTGTCAATAAATACTTCAATCCTGCAATAACCTGCCTGGCAAAGGAAGGACCAGCCTCCACCACTGATGCTAAACCATGGATTCGACCTACTGTTAAAGGCTGTCCCTTGCTCAATCTGACTAAGGCTATGAGGCCAAGATAGAAACTAACGGCCATTACAATAACACTGTAACCAACTGCGACAGTGGCAGAATCAGAAAATTTCAATGAGGCCACTGCCAAAGCTTCTGCAGCCACCTCTGTGCCTGGAAAGGTCTCTATGCTGCCTTGAGCTGATATTCCCTCAAATTTCAATGTTGCTGTAGTAAGAATTTGCATAGCATTATGTATACTCCCCGATACATTCTCAAAAGGAACTGTGTGATTGACATTGAGAACAGCTGTGGCTGCAAGCTTTGCACCGAAAGAGCCAGCACTTATCTTGTTAGAGGCAGCAGAGAGGACTATGCGCCCAAGACTGAAAGGAACAAAAACAACGAGACCCAGAAAAAGTGCATTGCTTGCTAGAACCTGTAAAGGTAACCAAAACACCCTTGCTTAGTAGTTCAAAAAAGGTACAAATTGGATACAAACACTCAATCATCAAAGTGAGATTAAAGGAGTGAATACTCACAGTAACGGCATTCTCTAACAAATGAAAAACTGGACCTTGCATACCAACAAGCTCATCAAAAGGCACATCTTCTGCCCCATCTACGTCATCTGCTCCATCAAACATTTGCTCCACATGTGCTTCTAGACGAGCAGCCTGCAGTTCCAGGCGAACAGCCACGTTCTCTGCATTTCTTCGGATTATCTGTCCAGCGCCTGCAGCCAAGCCCTGGCCTTCTCTATTTCCTCCTCCAGGCTGTGCTTGACCAGCAGCACCAACAGGCCTTTCTCCTAATACGGGACCACCTTGCCCTTGCCTCCTCCCCGCCCTAGCACCAGCTTGTCTCTCAATAACATCATCTTCTCCTTCAAGACCATGACCACCTATTTCTCTCAGGTGACGAAAGTATTCTCTCAGAGAAGTGGCACCCAGAAATATGAACACAATACCAGCAGACAAAAGAAATCCATGTAGGCAGTCCGTGAAGAGTAAGACTGGTGTAAAGCGATTAAGAAACAAGTTTTGAGCTTCCAAAATGCTTCGAACAAAAGTAAACCGCCATATCCAGAAGGTTGTGAAAGGAATGAAGATCAACCACACTGAGATTACGCAGGCAAGTCGGAAAAAGAAGTGCATGCCTTTGCCGGCCTTAACTACCATTCCAAGTAAAAACTCCTGAAAAGATAGCCGTGTTGGTGCGTTGTCCGCGTAGACAGGGGAAAATGCAAAAGGATGTTTACAAACCTGCCATCAGAAAACATCAAATTTACTTAAAAATTTACTTAAAACACATGAAATTTGAGTTCCCCATCAAGACACTCTAATCACAATTTCATTAGAAAAATCACAAATATCTTAAGCGAAGCAGAATTAGTTCAAATTGTCACGCAATCAGCTCCAAGTGCTTGACTCCACCGGGAGCATAGTTGCATGAAAACACAGCCAAAAATATGTTTTCACCTTTTTTCGACATTGTCAAACATTTTTGGCATGAAAACCTCCTATCAACTCACCTAAACATATACAAAAGGCCATCGGAAACTCATTTTTATGAGAACAGAAAATCAGTCATAAAATTCAGACCAGTCTGTTGCGCCACACTTGCAAGCAATGTAAACACAACTTCGTCATGCTCCATTACCTACCTGCCATGCATCAAACCTCAGAGGCATGTGCTATGACGACCAAGACCACATACAGGGTAGAATAGCTGAGATGGGTGACCATTGTGAGCCCTATTTGATAAAGACAGGGTTGGAGAATGATTGTGAGGCTAAGATATATACCTAGATGAATCCAGGAACATGGTAGTCATCCACAAGACAATAAACCATCAACTTCATCATGCATAGTATGGACTAGATACTACAACATCCCCACCACTAACGTCATCAGTGCCCAATAGTGGTTGTAGAACTTGGTATCAATATATGCTCCCACACACACACACCCCACGCACACACACACACATAAGAGCATACATTCATACAAAGGTATGCGTATTGTGTTTCTGTCAAAACTCCGGAGATGCAAGGCAGACTCGGCCATAATGAAGCCTAGCACTAAGCATCATAACAAATAGAAAGAATTACTACAACAACAAGGTAGTTGATAAGGGCATATGCACCACTAAAGATAGAAAAAATTAACACAATATCAACTGGTTGCAACTTGGACGAAAACTTCACAACGTAAAATTTGCATGTCTGCTAATATAGCATAAAGATACGCCTAGATGAATCCAAGAACATGCCCAAATTCACCTTATAAGAAAGTGCAATTTATAACCTCATGGTAGTCATCCACAAGACGATAAACCATCAACTTCATCATGCATAGTATGGACTAGACACTACAACATCCCCACTAATGTCATCAGTGCCCAATAGTGGCTATAGAACTTGGTATCAATATATGCTCCCACACACACACACACACACATAAGAGCATACATTCATGCAAAGGTCTGTGTACTGAGTTTCTGTCAAAGCTCTAGAGATGCAGATTAGACTTAGCCATAATGAGACCTAGCACTAAGGATCATAACAAATAGAAAGAATTATTACAACAACAAGGGAGTTGATAGGACATATACACCACTAAAAAGATAGAAAGAATGAACACAATATCAACTGGCTGCAACTTGGATGAAAACTTCACAATGTAAAATCTGCATGTCCGCTAATACAGCATACAGATATACCTAGATGAATCCAGGAACATGCCCAAATTCACCTTATAAGAAAGTGCAATTTATAACCTCATGGTAGTCATCCACAAGACAATAAACCATCAACTTCATCATGCATAGTATGGACTAGATACTACAACATCCCCACTAACGTCATCAGTGCCCAGTAGTGGCTGTAGAACTTAGTATCAATATATGCTCCCACACACACACCCCACGCACACACACACATAAGAGCATACATTCATACAAAGGTGTGCGTACTGAGTTTCTATCAAAGCTCCGGAGATGCAAGGTAGACTCAGCCATAATGAAGCCTAGCACTAAGGATCGTAACAAATAGAAAGAATTATTACAACAACAAGGTAGTTGATAGGGCATATGCACCACTAAAGATAGAAAGAATTAACACAATATCAACTGGCTACAACTTGGACGAAAACTTCACGATGTGAAATTTGCATGTCCGCTAATACAGCATAAAGACATTCCTAGATGAGTCCAAGAACATGCCCAAATTCACCTTATAAGAAAGTGCAATTTATAACCTCATGGTAGTCATCCACAAGACAATAAACCATCTTTCATGTGCAAGAATTGCCATGGACATTCTGCTAGTCCAAAAGGGGCAGCCAAGAAAAAGATGACTAGAACCAGGATTTTGAGCACAAAGTGCAGATGTGGCAGTGTGGGACTAGGAGAAGGACATAAAGAGGATGCTATCGGCTGCATGAAGGGGTCTATCGGCTGAACCAGAGGAGAGTCGGCTGTACCAGAGGAAGGCGGCTGCAGGCGCTTCAGCGTTTATGGATTTATGACCAGTCAGCCAGCACTCCAAGGGTCCAAAGGGGCTATAAATAGGCATGTGTGCTCAAGGGTAGACTCATTCACTCCCCCTTTGGGTGTGGGTCTAGACTAGGATTAGGGTAGGGTTTTCTCACTACCTCTTCAAGGCAGCCTATGGCTGTAGGACTCGGTACCTTTTTGTACCATATTAATATACTGAATTTCCAGCTCTCTCTCTCTCTCTCTCTCCTCTGCCTTCTGTCTGCGTTTTTGCATCACCATGTTCTAAGTGGTGTTTAGGGCTGAAAGAAGACTCCCAGAGCTTCCGCGTGTTACACCATCAACTTCATCATGCATAGTATGGACTAGATACTACAACATCCCCACTAACGTCATCAGTGCCTAATAGTGGCTGTAGAACTTGGTATCAATATATGCTCCAACGCACGCACACACATAAGAGCATACATTCATACAAAGGTCTGTGTACTAAGTTTCTGTCAAAGCTCCGGAGATGCAGGGTAGACTCAGCCATAATGAAGCCTAGCACTAAGGATCATAACAAATAGAAAGAATTTTTACAACAACAAGGTAGTTGATAGGGCATATGCACCACTAAAGATAGAAAGAATTAACACAATATCAACTGGCTGCAACTTGGACGAAAACTTCACAATGTGAAATTTGCATGTCCGCTAATACAGCATAAAGATATACCTAGATGAATCCAAGAACATGCCCAAATTCACCTTATAAGAAAGTGCAATTTATAACCTCATGGTAGTCATCCACAAGACAATAAACCATCAACTTCATCATGCACATTGCATAGTATGGACTACATACTACAACATCCCCACTAACGTCATCAGTGCCCAATAGTGGGTGTAGAACTTGGTATCAATATATGCTCCCACACAACAATAGACAAGATGTATGCTCAACAAGTGCAGGAGGCAACATGCCTATGAGAATGAGCAAACTAGGAACCAAAGAGAGACCCAATGTCATGTGCAAGAATTGCCCATGGACATTCTCAGAAGCTAATCCAGAAGGGGCAGCCAAAAAAAGAGCATTTAGAACCAAAAGTTGGAGCATAAGGTGCAAAAGTGGCTAGTGTGGACTTGGAGCAAGGCATGGAGAACTTGGAAGAGGCCGTCGGCTGCAGGAAGGTCTGTCGGCTGGACCAGTTAGGAGTCGGCTGTATCAGGGCTGCTGTCGGCTGCAGGCACTACGTTTTATGGAGAAGATGCCAAGTCAGCTGGCCGACCAGCAGTCGGCCAGCTCTCCTTGTGTCCAAAGGGCCTATAAAAGGCGAATATGCTCATTGTTATAATCATTCAACTCCTTTGAGTTGGGTCCTTAGAGTTGGACAGATTTTGGTGTATTCCACCTTTTATGCAAGGCAACCTAGGGGGTCTTCTTTGAGCCCTAAACACTACTGAGAACATGCTGATGCAAAAACGCAGACAGAAGGGAGAGTAGAGAGAGAGAGAGAGAGAGAGAGAGAGAGAGAGAGAGAGAGAGAGATGCAGGAAATTCAATATATTTCATATGGTACAAAAAGGTACCTAATTCTACAGCCCTAGGTTGCCTTGCATAAAAGGTGGAAACACCAAAATCTATCCTACTCTAAGGACCCAACTCAAAGGAGTTGAATGATTATAACAATTAGCATATGCGCCTTTTATAGGCCCTTTGGACACAAGGAGAGCTGGCCGACTGCTGGTCGGCCAGCCGACTTGGCATCTTCTCCATAAAACGCAGAGCCTACAGCCGACAGCAGCCCTGGTATAGCCGACTCCTAACTGGTCCAATCGAAAGACCTTTTCCTGCAGCCGACGGCCTCTTCCAAGTCCTCCATGCCTTGCTCCAAGTCCACACTAGCCACTTCTGCACCTTATGCTCCAACTTCTGGTTCTAAATGCTCTTTTTCTAGCTGCCCCTTCTGGATTAGCTTCTGAGAATGTCCATGGGCAATTCTTGCACATGACATCCCCCTCTACTAAACTTGATGACGGGATTCCAACCTATTCTTGGATGACTGTCATCATCCCACTCTCTTCCCGAAGTCCCTCGTTCATCCATCCGTCTCTGTGGCAACCCTTTTCTCTAAAACCTGGCCCGGTATCCAAAACCACTCTGACTCTGAATAAGATCTATGCATCTGTTCCGTCCAGTCCCCAATCCGTTCATGCCCTGACTCTGAACACTGTCTTGGTCTTGAAATGAGTCAGGCACTCTCACATCACCCCTTGGAGGATAATCCTCCCTTGGGACCGTTGCCCGCGAGCCTATCTGGCTCTCAAGACTGCCATCCCCACTGGCTTTGTGGAACACCACCAACAAACCTCCTGGGAGCTCTTCCCGATCTTGTGTTCCTTGCCCTGGGCTTCGTACCCATGCACTTTCCTGTACCTTGGACCTGTACACCATCATATGGGACTAAATCAGTGTTTAGCTTTGCTAAGCCTAATGCTCTGATACCAATGTAACACGCGGAAGCTCAGGGAGTCTTCTTTCAGCCCTAAACACTACTGAGAACATGCTGATGCAAAAACGCAGACAGAAGGGAGAGTAGAGAGAGAGAGAAAGATATGCTGGAAATTCAATATATTTCATATGGTACAAAAAGATACCTAATTCTACAGCCCTAGGCTGCCTTGCATAAAAGGTGGAATACACCAAAATCTGTCCTACTCTAAGGACCCAACTCAAAGGAGTTGAATGAGTATAACAATGAGCATATGCGCATTTTATAGGCCCTTTGGACACAAGGATGTCAAAATACGCAGCGGACATGATGACCAGATCTGGGAACACGAGCAAAAAACGCATGCAGAAAAACAGCACAAGAGAGAGAGAGATGTAGGCGTGTAACTCTGCTCTGATATACACAAGAAGATCCCGAATATGATACAAGTGTGGTATGGGGGCTGGGGGCCTATTTATATGCCCCCACATCAGTAGTCGGCCTGCTGTAGGCAGCCGACTGGCCCTGAGAATTCCACGACCAGCACACATCTCCAGTCGGCCAGATCATCAACAGTCGGCCACCTCCCAGATGCAGTCGTGGACCAGTTCAGCAGTCGGCCAGCACATGGGCTGCCTCCCAAGCCACAGAAAAATGGAAAAAAATAGGGGAAAAATGCGGGGAGTGAGGAAAAATGATAAAACACCTGATAAGGGCGGACACACCCACAACAAAGGCCCTGGTGTATAAATCTAGACAGGAGATGACTTCTAACACCCCCTCTCAGCTCCTGGCTGTGAAACCAACCACTGGGAGCTGGGGTGCCGCGCCTGAGCAAATCCTGAGAGAGCGACTTCGTGAAGAGGTCCACCGTACTGTCCTCCGTCGAACAGAACTCCAGCAAGATGTCATCAGCAACGATCTATTCACGAACAAAGTGCCTCTGGATGACCATGGGTTCCACCAGTGGAAGCCCAAACCTGCTATGCAACCACTGCATCCTCACCACCTCACAAACAGCCCGGTACTCTGCCTCTGTTCTCGACAAGGCAAAAGATGACTGTCTCCAACTGCTCCGTAAAACTGCTCCTGGGCCTGAAGTAGATCCCCTCGTGTCCGGATCTCCTCCCCAAACTAAGTCACTCCAACCGTGGAGTCGGACTCCATCCAACAATCCCCCTCTTGTGTACAAGAGTCCATGATCCTTCGCATGCCGCAGAAACCACAGGAAACGCAATCCTGCCTCCCAAAGAGTCATCCGCAACCATGAGCTCAACAGCCTCATCAGGAAGCTCCCATCCAATCTGGTGTCCATCAACCAGATCAATGAACCATACAACTTCTGAGTCAAAAAGGCATCACACTGCTCACAAGGATCAACACCTGTTACGGTGCACAAACAAGTCCTCGAAACCTGATGAAACCTATCAACCACCCCCTCTGAATCCGGAACCACAAAGCTTGGAGAAACCACCTCCTTCTGCAAGTAAGCACCTGCCACCTGCCTGGCTTTCCGAAAGGTCCCCGTGGAAAGAACATCCTCAACAACTGGAAGTTCTATGTCCCGAACACTACGAGACATCAGAGCATAAGTGACCTGTTCAGCTTCCTCTGACTGACGAATACAAGAACTACCAACATCAGTACTGGAAAGTTCCTGCCAACTCCTGCCATCTACGGGCAAGCTATCCACCATCTGGTCCCGGAAAGCCCGCACCTACAGCGTATCCACACTTCAGTGGCCATTACCAGAATGCCACTCATCACAAACCTGAGGACCTGGGAGAGAGAGTGCTGAAAGCCTGTAAACTCCATTCTCCACTCCGCCTTCCCAAACCACTTGGCCTGTTGATTTGTCTCGGAGAGCAACAAAATGCACATCAAACTCCACCCGTACGCCAGTCTTGCAAACCTGATGCACTGACAACAGATGAAAACCAAGTGCCGGAACATACAACACCTGGGAGGAATGCTTCCCCCCTCTGCCATCGGGAACTATCTCCATCCTGCCCTCACTGTGAACTGGGATAGCGGACGTATCACCAGTAAGAATATGACCAGAAAGCCTGCAGAGATCCTGTAAACCGGAACGGGAAGGAGTCATGTGCCTGGAAGCACCACTATCGAGAATCCATTCCCGAGTATCCGTTGCGGAGAGTCCTCCAATCTCCTCCCTGCCTAAAGAAAATGAAACATCGGTGTCCATCACCTCCAGGTGCACAAAAGCCGGAGTCTTCATGATTGCTGCTGAGGAGTCTTCACCCTTCTCGGTCTTCCACTTGGGACACTGCCTCCAGTAGAGGCCTTTCTCGCCACAATCATTACAAGTCCTCTCTGCCTTCAGTTTCTCGCGGTCAACGTCGGACTTCTTCTCAGAAGACTTCTCCGATGAAGCCTTCCCTTTGCCCGAGTTACGGCCTTTCGACCGTTGGCCAGTTAAGGCCTCCGAACCTCCACCCTGAGGAGGGTTCGTGAATCGTTCCTCCTGGTCCACGACCATGGGCACAAGCTCCTCCCACGTGATGGTGCTGAGCCTGCCACTGGTAATCAAAGACGAGTAAAATGTTGAGTACGAAGAGGGCACGTGTGACAGCAACGTTATGGCCATGTCCTCTGACGATATCTCCTTCCCAACCTGAAGAACCTCCTGCTGAAGAGCCTGCAGCTTGTTAATATGCTCCCGCATCGTCGACGACTTTGCAGGGCTCATAACCCGCATCTGTACTTCCAAGGAAATCCTCTTCATGGGCAATACCCTGTTGTAAAGTGAGGCCAAATGTTGCCATATACCTCTGGCCAGCGTCATGTGCTTTACATGATTGATTACCTGTGGTGTGCAGTTGAGGAAAATAAACGAACGGACCCTGGCGTTGACACGATTCCACATGTGTGTCTGAGCCTCCCGGTCCTTTCGGGTCGACGGTAACTCCCCTTCCTCAACTTCCGGCCGTGGAACACCAACAATGACGAAATCAGCGAGGTCGTAGGACTCCAGAACAGCGAGGTCGTAGGACTCCAGAACAGATTCCATCATAACCTTCCATATGCCGTAGCACCTCTAGACACACTCACCACCCAGCTGTCATCTCTACTACATACTGCCGCCACCCGCAGCTTCCCCCATCATACACACATTGCACACACAGATAGATCTGGGAGCATGCCCCAGAATCGGTGGTATGATGATGAGTGCAGAGAGCTATATAGACACCTTCGTGCCCAGAGAGCACTGGGGACCATTACATAGAGGCAGGCGAGCCGACAGATGAGAATCCTCACACGCCGTAAGAGGCGTGCATATGAGGCGGCACAGTACTGGGATATATACCACCTACTCATAAGCAGAGATGCAGCCACTGCATGGCGCAGGATGAGAGAGCAACGCCCTCGTACCCCGATTGAGGATCCACACACATGGCACATATGCAAAGAGCCTCTACCATATCCCTCAACAGCCGCCCATACCACAGCCACAGGAACCCCGCCCTACCACCTCTACTTTCTTTACCGCCTCGATGGTAGAGAGAGCTATCCGCCGGTTACAGCATGGGAGATCGGCTGACCACACAAGTATACAGAGTGAGCATCTTATTTATGCAACTGACACACTGGGACCCTTTGTTGCTCACCTCTTTAATAGGGCACTAGTGGAGGGCCTACCAACTGAGTGGACTATGCACACCATCGTGCCTCTCCACAAAGCGGGAGACATCCTAGACCCCAGCAACTACAGGACTATCATGATTGGTCATACATTGGCCAAACTTTATGGCGCAGTGCTCGAGGCAGAGTTGAGCTCATATGCAGAGAAGAAGGGACTGCGAGCACCAGGGCAGGCTGGATTCCGACGAACTTTCTCCACTATTGACCATATATTCACTATGAGATGTCTGATTGACCAGGCTAGGGCGCGGGAGAAGAGATTATATTGCTGCTTTCAATTACCCTATGGGTGATTTGACTTTTAGAAGATCACGCTTCCCCTATGGGATAGAACTAGGTCTTTCCTATGAATCGTATCCTTGAATCTCAACATGGTGAAGGTGTCGATAAATAGGAAATTTTCTCTAAGTTAAGACTTAGTGGACTATCTTAAGTGTTTCTCCTATTTTAGAAGGGGGAACCTTACAATTGGTATCAGAGCCAAGTTTAGCTCCTAGGAATTGCCATTTAAGGAGTGTTTTGCAATGAATGTTTTACCTAACATAATGCTAATTAATAAAAACATGCTACTAAAACAAATAAGTTGAATTGATGTTTGAATGATTGTAGGAAGAGGAAGATGCCTACTCGAAAGTCACTCCTCCAATTTCGAGTTCCGTGACACCATGGTGCAGATACTAGAGAAGATGTCCCTCCCTCATTTATCTCGTATTGAAAGAGGATGGGGTAGAGATTTCTAGAGTCGTGGACCGAGATATTTCTTCATCCGAGCAGATCGAATTGGGAACCTCACCACCGACCTAAAGCGGATTCGTTGGATTGAGAAGTTGAAGATGATCCGTTTATTTTGGTTCGTCGGTACCCCCAGGGCCGACACCTCTGTGACTATAGATGGGATTCGCATACCTCAGGATCGCTGGGTGTATGACCAATTACCTACTGATTACCAATTAAATGGTCCCAAATATTTGTTGCCACATTCTTGAAAATATGCATGGGATCTAAGAGATGATTGATCTTCATGTCACAACAATATGGAAGTCAAAAGAAGATGAAGAGAGCGCCTGTTTGTGCGTGGTCTCGGAACACCAGTGAGGCGCTCTCCGCAGAGTCCAGTGAAAGCACAGGACCGTAGAGATTGGACCACACTAGTGGTCGTTCTGCTTCGAGCTCCTACATCGAAATTCGAGCCTATTTGTTTGGTACTGTTTTCATATGTACATGGACATTATCTGGTTCTTGGAACCCATGGAGCATTGTATTCATTAAATACTCCCAATAAATATATCATATATTGAGGGGGGGGTCGGCCCGTTCCGGCCCCAATGCTGGTGTCCATCTTTCCATTTCATTTCATTTAAATTTCAAGTTGTATTAAGTTGTCCATTTCAAATTTGTGGTTTTAAAGTTGTGCTATTAAGCATGTGGGTGTCCAACGGAGTCTTTCCCACTTGACGGGATCGGTTTCAGAGATTGGTTGGTATGTCAACCTAGGTTAGCTCAGCTCGTGGCTCGGTGGGGACAGCCAAGACTGTGGACTTGCCCACGGCTGTCATGTGTTGGGGTAAAGGCATAATGCCCACCCTTGTAGTGTGTACAAGCCCATAAGTTATAGTACATAGTACACTTAGTACTTTTAATGTACTAAGTGCACTGTGTGTACTGGAGCAAATATACATGTGTGATAGGGGAGTCACACACTCACACTTGATGAGTTGACTTATCCCCACAACTCTCTCTCTCTCCCTTCTTCTCTGTGTATGTCTCCCACATGAAACCCTAATTCTTCTCCCTTCAACTGGTATCAGAGCTATGGCGATTGCAACTGCAGCATTTGCTTGAAGAAGCAAGGGTGTGTGCCCACAGGCATTTTTGACGCCAACAGCAAGTGCCACCGGTTTCACCTCTGTCGCCTTCACTTCACACACCTCCAGTGCAGGGCAGCAAAATTGACGGCTCTAGATGCCGTATTTGTAGGCTCCCATTGCAAGAGAAGGAAGTGCAAGAAGCGAGGCAAGAAGTCACCGCAGCTGAGCTCGTGCGCTTGCAGCAAACCATTGGGCGTCAGCGCCTAGCCACAAGAGGGAGTTGCAGGCAGCAACGCGTTGGGCGTTGGACGGCTAGCTACTAGGCGGAGGCGGCGAAGAGCTGCGTGTGCAGAACTAGCGCATGCAAGCGTTGGGCGGATACGCGCATGCAGGCTGGCGGGCGGCGCTCAGCTCATCGCGTGTAGCGCTGGCCAAGGCGTAACAAAGGGCACGCTTACGTGTCCCCGTGAAGGCCCAGTCTCGTGCAGCGCAGGCGGAGGCAGCGTCAACAAACAGGGCTCCGCCTGCTAGCGTCCGTCCGGGAACATTTTGCCTCGCGATACTGTGCCCACGTTCGTCGCTGCTCAAATTGCTTCTTCTACAGCCCGCTGCTCTCGATCTCACGCAGCAAGCAGCATCTCACACGAATCATCAAATACGAAGACACCCCCTTTTCTGCAACAGAAATCAGCTGATTTCAGAGGTACATGCTTCAATTTTTTTTTGGGATTTGCAATTGAGCAGGTACAATCATCAATTGAGCAGGTACAGGTGCCAAATTGCTCAAATTTTGAGCAAAATTGGCAAAATTGGGTGACATTGGTCACATTCAGAGTCAATTTGCAAGAAATTGGATGTCAAAATTTGGGGTTTTTGATGTAATTGTGCCATTGGGCATTCATACATGCTGTATGATGTGAGCAATCTCACATTTGGGGCAAAATTGCAAGAAATTGGAGTGCAAATCAAAGGGCTTTTGTGCCGATTGGGTTGATTTGCATGCAAGCACTGGCATTTGATGCTTTGGGCAATGTGTTGATGCCTGTCAAGCACTCAATGTGCCTGTAAATCAAGGGGCTTTTATGTATTGGATGTATATGTGGCCAGGGGGAAGCATTGTGAAGACTCTGGATGCCTTCATGTGCGTTAATGTACCATGTATGATCAGAAATTGATCTTGAATCAAGGGGCTTTTCAAGATTTTATGCTTGTTGAGCTTGGCAAAGCAGCAGGCAAGACTTTTATGCCTTGAATCCTCAGAAATCCACTTGCAGTCAAGGGGCTTTTGCCCAATTTCTGTTCGGGACTGTTGTATGCAGTGGTGGGGACTGTAAAAGTCTGATTTTCACTCATTTGGGCAGCCAGGAGATCATTTATTGCTACTGTACCTGCTGGTACAGATTTGGTACAGCTTTGTACAAGTTTTGGCATGGCTGCACATTGATTTGAGTGAGCAAAAGGCTCATTTTCAGCTGCTGTACTTGCCGGTACAGATTTGGTACATCATTGGTGAGCACTTAGTACTGTTGTACAGTACTTTGGAAGGGGAACAGAGCACATTTAAGGTGCTGTCCTAAATCTGCAGCAACCAGATTTTGGTGATTTTATCACATACAGTGGGAGTAGAGTTCTCTTAGCGGCCCCTGGACCCCCAGCATCAGGTGGATCTTTACAGAGCAGCGATCCAGAGGAGTGGGCCTTGGTTTCGAGGAGCGTTTTGCAGCTAGCCTTCTGAGGGCCTGGGAGCATCTGAGGCCATCACTCTTCCAGACTCCCCCCGGCACCGATGAGGAGCGCCTGAGGCAGCCATTGATCTGGAACCCCTTGATCCGACTTCCCAGTGGTCATATGGTTGGATCGCGTTCTCATGTGTCGTGGGGCCCGTTGAGCTCCGGCCTAGCCCAGTCCTTAGACGACTGGATATGTTTTCAACAGCTGCCTCTAGAGGTTCAGGAGAGGAGACTCAGCAGGATGAGGGGCAGAGAGTTGATGAGGCAAGACATTGAGGCGGCCATCCCCCGGGAGTGGCGGACTCCAGTACAGGACCCTCCACCTCCACAGTGGATGGGCGTCTTTACTCGGCATGAGATCCTTCTAGCGGTCTGCGGCTCAACAGAGAGTCGCCCCACTCACCTTCGAGGTGGGAGAGGGAGGCCATCTTCAGAGGACCCGACTAGATTTGGATGAGTTCCAGGGTTGTATCTTTCAGAGGGTGCGGGTGGTCGGCTTTCATCGGAGACAGTGGCATGTAGACCCCTCACCGGCCTCGATAGGGGAGGACTATTCTTGGAGATTATGGGCTTGGGACAGCAGGCCTCTTATTTGCCTTCAGTGGGATCCAGGCGAGTGGCTTTGGCGAGATCCCTATTCGGCCCCTACCAGCCCAGGCACCCCCTTTTTTCAGTACACAGCGAGGCTGGGGCGGCGGATCCAGAGGCACAGGATAGAGGGCACCCCGGCGGCGGCCGCGCATTGGCGGCGACAGGGGCTCTCCCCTGCATTCCTTAGGGACTTCTGGCAGCGCCTTTGGAACAGCTTCCGACCCCGAAAGGTGACGCTTTTTCTCTGGCTTACAGCGCATAGAGGACTGGCTGTGGGGGCTTGGCTAGCTTTTGGCAAACACCCAGCGTCCTGCCCTCGGTGCGGCCATGCACAGGAGTCGCAGCGGCACTGCCTATGGGATTGCCCACAGGCAGAGCAGGTCTGGCAGCGCGCTCTCAGGATGGTTTTTGCAGGCTCGCCAGGTGAGATGATGGTGACGTGGGGTGCGGTGGCTTGGGCCACGGACAGCGGCCCGTCCCTTGGATACGAGGACGTCCCTGGCAGTGGGACCATCCAGGTCTCTGACAGGGCGATGGCGGTGGTTCCGACGCCAGACTTCTCTTCGGCAATCTCCCAGGAGGGGGGACGGGCACAGATGGGAGATGATCAGCAACATGACGGCTTGGCACATATGGAGAGCCCGATGCAGGGAGGCCATAGACCGCCAAGCGATTCCACCGGCGGAGGTCATACAGACTCTCTGGGTGGACATCATTCACACCTTGAGAGGACACTGGGGGAAACTTCAGGGCGACTCGGATCGCATGAGAGATCGCCGCAAGGCGTTCCTCCGCACTTGGCAGCCTGGCCCTTTCCTCACCGCGAGGGGCGAGGATGTCACTTGGCACTACAGGCCTCCAGTTTGGCTCTTCTCACCTCCCGCATGTACTACTAGGTAGCCCCCCCCCAGAGAGCGGCCAGCCACGGGGGTGGAGCTCCGGTGTTCACTGTATATATTATCCCTCCTTGTGAGGTGAGCTTTGTAGCCTTATGGCGTCTTCTCGTTAACTAATAGAAGGATCGTTTTTCCCCCCCAAAAAAAAAAAAAAAAAAAAAAAAGTGGGAGTAGAGTTGCATTTGTGCTTCCGCAGTGGGAGATAAAACTTTGGGAGAACAACTGTGAGCACTTTGTGTGCTTTTGTTGAAGTGTTTGCACATCTTGCAGGGAGTCAGGCATTGACAGGTTGCATATTGCTATGGCAACCACAGGTGAGAGCTCTTCATTGCTTCACATCAAGAAGCTTGAAGGCTCACATAATTATGACATTTGGCAAACCCAGTGCTATAATGTGTTGCTCCAGAAGAAGCAACACAAGCCCATCAAAGAAAGGAGTGTAATGCCCGCTTCTCTTACTGCTGAAGAATGGGAAGATATGGATAGCTGGCAAGATCTACTATCATGTTGTCTGTGTCAGACTCTTTACTTTTCAGCATTCGTGAAGAGAAGACAGCTTGGGGCATGTGGCAAAGATTGCAGGACTTGTATGCCCAGCAAAGTGCCTCAAGCAAAGTGTATTGGTTGAAGAAACTCATAGGTCTTCAAATGAAGGAAGGGGCGTCTATGACAGCCCATCTAAATGAGTTTAATGGTGTTGTCAGCCAGGTCATCAATCAAAAGTTGGCAATGGACGATGAGTTCAAAGCCACCTTTCTCTTATGCACTTTACCAGAGAGTTGGAACACATTCAGGACAGCCACTAGCAATTCGAATGCTATGCTGTCATATGCAGATGTGGAGGGTGCTCTTCTTCAAGAGGAGATGAACAGGAAGAACAACTCTGTTGGAAAGTACAATGCAATGAATGCACGTGGGAGATCCCAGCAAAGGGGTAAAAGCCAAGAACGCAGAAGGAGCAAGCCCCGTTCCAAAAAGGACTTGGAATGCCATTATTGTGGCAAGAAGGGACATATCAAAAAGCAATGCTACAAATGGAAGAATTATCAAAAGGAAAAGGGCAAAGGAAAAGACAAAGACAAAGATGAAGCCAAAGATGCAAAGCCAAAGGGCAAAAGTGGAGTCAAGATCGAAGAAATCAATGTGTCACATGCAGGTGACAGTGAGGATGAAGTCCTATTCACGTCTTCACTTGATGCCCATTCACTTCTTGCAGGAGATGGTCATGGTATGCACTCATGGATCGTTGATTCAGGTGCCTCCTTTCATGTCACAGGTTGCAGAGACTTGTTTGTCAGGTATACTGCTGGCAATGAAGGCGTAGTTTATTTGGGTGACAACCATGCATGCAAGATTCTTGGCAGAGGTGATGTGAGGCTTGTGTTTTCAGATGGCTCACAGCTTATGCTCCATGATGTCAGGCATGTGCCTGAGATCAAGAAGAACCTGCTTTCCACTGGACAGCTTGATGATGCTGACTATGTTACCACATTTGGTCGTGGAAAGTGGAAGATTAGTACGGGCTCACTGGTTGTTGCCAGAGGCTCTAAGGTGGACACTCTTTACTTTATGCATGCAGGTGTTTGTCACCATGCTAATGTAAATGCAACCGAGCTGCCAAAAATCTCTATGTGGCATAGCCGGTTGGGACACATGAGTGTCAAAGGAATGGAGCAATTGTCTCGTTTTGGTTACTTGCCTTCTCCAAAGGTCTCAAGTTTTCAGTTTTGTGAGCATTGTATATATGGCAGGCAACTCCAGTGCCCCCACAAGAAAGCTCTTGGAGTCTTGGACAGAAAGATGCTCAGTTAGAGCTTGTGCATACAGATGTATGTGAGATGCCTCAGCTTTCTTTGGGAGGGGCAAAATATTGTGTCTTTTATTGATGATGCCACACGCAAGGTGTGGGTTTATCCTCTTTGTTTGAAGAGTGATACATTCTCAGTGTTTGAGAAGTTTGTTGCTCTTGTTGAGAATCAAACTGGCAAAACACTGAAGGCTTTGCGTTCCGACAATGGTGGAGAGTATATGTCCAAACAGTTTCAGGACTTTTGTGATGCTAAAGGCATCAAGAGAGAGCTCTCTACTCCTTATGATCCTCCACAAAACGGGACAGCAGAGAGGCTGAACAGGACCATTCAGGAGAAGGTCCGTTCTATGTTGTCACATGCTGCGTTACCTCATGGTTTTTGGGCTGAAGCTGTTATGACAGCCGTTCATCTTATAAACAGGTCACCTAACACGAGGCTTGGTGGGAAAGTGCCAGAGGAAGTATGGACAGGGAAGCCTCCGTCCTACAAGCACTTGAGAGTGTTTGGTTGCGTTGCGTACGTGCACATACGCAAGGAAATGCGCACCAAACTTGATCCTAAGTGTAACACGCGGAAGCTCTGGGTAGTCTTCTTTCAGCCCTAACCACTCTTGGAAACCTTCTGATGCAAAAACGCACCATCTGATGCAAAAACGCAGGTAGAGAGAGAGTAGAGAGAGAGAGAGAGAGTGAGAAGTGCTGGAAATTCAGTATATACTATGGTACAAAAAGGGTACATATCTTGCAGCCCTTGGCTGCCTTCATAAAAAGGTGGTTAACCCTAAAATCTGTCCCCTATGGGACCTCTAAGGATTCAAACCCCTAGTGGGATTGAATGATTAATTCTATGAGCACTTGGTGCCTTTTATAGGATTCTTGGACAAGGTAGGAGCTGGCCGACTGCTGGTCGGCCAGTTCTGAATACATTAAATGACTTTTAACTCAGCCGACTTGGTTATCTTGCCTTGTCATCATGTGCCTTCAGCCACCTTGCTTCCTGGTACAGCCGACAGCTCCTGTACTCAGCCGACTGCCCCCTAGTTTTTCTCCAAGTCCAACCTGGCCACTTCTGTATCTTGTGCTCCACACTCTGACTCTATCTGGTTCATACTATTTATCTGTTTGCCCCCTCTGGATCTAGCCCTGAGATTGTCCATGGCATCTATGATGCACATGACATCCCCCTCTGCTAAACTTGATGACGGGAATCCAACCTGCTCTTGGATGACTGTCATCATCCCAATCCTGTCCCGAAGTCCCTTTGTCATCATCCATCCCTGGCAAAACCTTTTTCTCTGAAAACCCGGCCTGTTCTCCAAACCACTCTGTCTCTGATGAAGATCTATGCATCTGGTCTTCCTCTAGTCCACAATCCATTCCTGCCCTGATTCTGAACACCGTCTTGGTCTTCATTCCTGGAGCTAAGTCTGGCACTCTCACATCACCCTTGGAGGATCAACCTCCCTTGGGACCGTTACCTGAGAACCTATCTGGCTCACGGAACTGCCATCCCCATCTAGCACTGTGGAACACCACCAACAAACCTCCTGGGAGTTCTTCCCGATCTGTGTTCCTTGCCTTGGGCTTTGAATCCGTGTACTTTCCTGTACCTTGGACCTGTACACCATCATCTGGGACTGATTCAGTGTTTAGCTTGGCTGAGCCTAATGCTCTGATACCAATGTAACACGCGGAAGCTCTGGGTAGTCTTCTTTCAGCCCTAAACACTCTTGGAAACCTTCTGATGCAAAAACGCACCATCTGATGCAAAAACGCAAGTAGAGAGAGAGTAGAGAGAGAGAGAGTGAGAAGTGCTGGAAATTCAGTATATACTATGGTACAAAAAGGGTACATATCTTGCAGCCCTTGGCTGCCTTCATAAAAAGGTGGTTAACCCTAAAATCTGTCCCCTATGGGACCTCTAAGGATCCAAACCCCTAGTGGGATTGAATGATTAATTCTATGAGCACTTGGTGCCTTTTATAGATTCTTGGACAAGGTAGGAGCTGGCCGACTGCTGGTCGGCCAGTTCTGAATACATTAAATGACTTTTAACTCAGCCGACTTGGTTATCTTGCCTTGTCATCATGCGCCTTCAGCCACCTTGCTTCCTGGTACAGCCGACAGCTCCTGTACTCAGCCGACTGCCCCCTAGTTTTTCTCCAAGTCCAACCTGGCCACTTCTGTATCTTGTGCTCCACACTCTGACTCTATCTGGTTCATACTATTTATCTGTTTGCCCCCTCTGGATCTAGCCCTGAGATTGTCCATGGCATCTATGATGCACATGACACTAAGTCTCACAAATGCATATTCCTAGGATATGGTGACAGAGGTGAAATGGGGTATAGACTTTGGGATCCAGTGAATAGAAAGATTATACGCAGCAATGATGTCATTTTTGATGAAACATGCATGTATAAGGAGCCTGCAAGGCAACAGGAGCCTGGCAGAGTCATCTTTGATGATGATGGACATCATGGACAACAACCAAGGGCTGTAAATCAGCCATTACAACAACAAAACCAACCCTTAAATGGTGCTGAAAATGGTCCAAATGGCGCCGTTTTTTGCCGTTGCTCTTCCCATTTCTAGCCGTTTATGGCTGTTGGCTTGGCCTTGGGCCTTGGCCCTTGAGCCTTGAGCCTTTGAGGCTTGGCCCTCTCTCTCTCTCTTGCCCTTGAGGCTTTCCTCTCTCTCTCTCTTGCCTATCTATATAAGAACAAGCCTCTACAAGGCTACAAGCACACACAACTCTCAAGGCTCAAGCTTTCAAGGCTCAAGCTTCTTCTAGCTTCCAACTTCCAAGTTCCAAGCCTCTAGGCTCTCACACAAGACCCGCGGGCCGCCGCCCTACTATCTAGATTCTAGAATCTAGACTCTCTCTCTCTCTCTCTCTCTCTCTCTCTCTCTCTCTCTCTCTCAAGCCTCTTAAGTCTTCCAACTTCCAATACTCTAGGCTCTAGGCCTCTCTCTCTCTCTCTCTCTCTCTCTCTCTCTCTCTCTCTCTCACGGTTCACCTCTCCCTCAACTTTCAAGCCTCTTGAGTCTTCCAACTTCCAAGTCTCTAGAGTCTAGGCTCTAGCCTCTAGGCTCTAGGCATAGTCACAAGGGACGGGGGACGGTGACGGGGGACGGGGACGGGGACGGGACGGGGGACGGCCATAAGTAGGGAACGGGGACGGGGGAGGGAACGGCACTCAAAAAATAATTTTTTTTAAAAATTTTCTACTCTGCACTTATTCTACTTTGGAAGCACATCAAAATGAGCACAAGTTTACACTAAAATGCTAAGATTTTGAGTCAAAGATAATAATTAAGTAGATATCTGATACAAAATGAGTCATGACTCAAGAGTCAGGACTCAGGAGCCTTAAGGAGGCAAAATGAAAATACAAGGACGGACTCAAATGAGTCAATGACAAAAAAGTGCTGAAGACTGGAGGCTAGAGGCTAGAGCTAAGTGTAAGGCCCATGAATCATGATCCATGAATGATCATCCACGTGAAGTGCTCGCCTCATGGTCATGGGTAGCTTGTGCAGCTGCCAAAGAAGCATCAAGCTCATCCTCAGTCTCATCCTCACTGGCATGCTGCTCCTGCACCTCATCCTCCCGTTGCTCTTCTTGTTGACTCATCTCCCACTCGGTGAAGGAATCTGCCTTCTTGGTCATGCTCTTGCAAAGCATTCGCAAGTTCGCGCTGACGAAGACAAGGTCATTGGCACGCTCTACCCCGAGTCGGTTCCTCTTCCTAGAGGCAATGTGGCTGTAGGTACTCCAAAGTTGCTCCAAGCAAGAGGAGCTGACGGCCTGGCTAAGTATGCGGATGGCAAGCTGCTGCAGCTCCGGTCCATCTGAACCAAAGTCCTCCCACCATAGAGCAGCACCAACTTTGGAGCGGTCAACCTGTGCATCATGACAGCCATAGGAGCCATGAAACGACCTGTACATCGAAAGCTGGTCCCTGATCTTGCGCCTAACCGATGCATCAGGCACAAGACGATCCAAGATGATCCTCCATCCAGCGCTCACCTCCCGGTCGCTCTCCTGCTTGTTGCCTTGGAATTCTGGGTCCACCACATAAGCTGCTGCATGCAATGGAGAGTAGTAGGAATTCCACCTTCCTAGACACAAGGCATGGATCTCCTCGTATCTGTCTTCGTCAGGCACGAAGTCTTTCAACTTCTCTATCATGCGATCCATGGCCTCGTAGACCTTGCCTATGCATGGCTGCATAGCGTCTACAATCCTCAACAGGTGGACTATGGGCCTCACCATAGCATCTGTGGTCTTCACACGCTCCCACCAAGAGGCGTCATCCGCCCGTAGCCTACACTCTTGGCCAGTGTTTGTATGGGACTCTTGCATGGCGACAAACTCGTCGCTAAGGAAAAGCCCCCTCAAAGCACCACTACAATCCTTCAACCGGCCCAACATGAGAAAGTTGTAGGCGAACCGGGTGTCCGAATATTTGAGAAGAGAGAGACAGGACCTCTTGTTGAACTCATGCCGAAGTCTTTGGTGGTTGAGGACAAAGGAGACCATGGTGTTGGCCTCCTCAATGAGCGGGCTGATCCATGGTAATGCCCCGATGTCCTTGAGGAGGTTGTTTAGGCAATGAGCCATACAAAAGGACACCGTGACATGTCCATACATACCTTGGAGAATAGCTCCCGCCGCCCTATTGGAAGGCTCCCCATCCGCAACAAAGCCGACTACATGCTCGGGGCCAACGATCTCCATGGTGGTAGCCCACTCTGCCGCAAGCACATCCGCGCTCTTCCCAGTGCCGGATGCATCATGAGATGAGATGAAGTACATCTCTCCACGGGAATATGCAACCATGCCGTGAATACTCCTCTTGCGGGTGTCACTCCATCCATCCACAATGAGGGAGACTCCGTTCCTCTCCCATTGCCGCTTTGTGTTGTCGGCCGCTTGCTCTACAATGCGCTTCTCCTTGTCGAGCAATGTAGTGCGCAAGCTCTCGGATGAGGGGGGCGTATAGGTTGAGCCATACTCCCCAATCTTCTTAACCATTACCTTGAAGTATTCCGACCTATTCAAGAAAGTAATTTACTAATGAGAAGGAGACTAGGATGATGAAAACATGAATGATGAATTGGCAATGATCGATTGCACTTACCTAGCCGCTTGAAAGGCAATGTGGTCGTGGAAGAAGAAGCGGGCCACCGCCATATCCACCTCCTCCTTCAACTTGGGGTTCCAATTCTCCCCAAGTGTAGATTGTCGCCGTGGGCCACGTAATGATTGAGAGGCCGTGGAGATGGAGGGTGCCGGTGTCGTGGATGGAGTAACATTCCGACTTGATGGCGAAGGTGATGGTGTGCATGATCCCGATCCACCACATGACTCCATGGTAGAGGCTTGAGTTCCTCTCCCCATCGTCGCGGGATCCACGGCCACTCGTGGTGTCCTTCTTGTCGCTTCGACCGCTTCGTAGACGCTAAGCTTGTCAAGAAGTTCCCGTCTCTTCTCGGGCGTGACATTCGTGCAAAACCTCACCTCATGCCCACTCTCATGCAAGAGGTGGGCTCGCACTTTGTCGGCGCCACCCGTTCGCCGGTACGGGCAAAGCTTGCATACCCATGGCCGAGAACCGCCTCCATGAACGGATGTGGTGTAGTTTACCTCCTCCCACCATGTCCATCCCGTTGTCCTTCTACGAGAAGCCCCGGCACGTGAGGAGGATGCCATGGTTGAAGATGGCTTGCCGCTTGACTCTTGAGCCTTGAGGAGTGTGAGAGAGAGAGAGAGAGAGAGAGAGAGAGCCTTGAGGAATGAGAGAGAGAGAGAGAGAGAGAGAGAGAGAGAGAGAGCCTAGAGGCTTGGAAGTTGGAAGAGTCAAGACTCAAGAGGCTTGAGGGAGAGGTGAGAGCCTAGGCCCTAGAGCTTGAGCAATGAGCAATGAGCAATGAGCAATGAGCAATGAAGCTTGAGCAATGAAGCTTGAGCAATGAGCAATGAGCAATGAACTTGTGTGTGGCAGCTTGTAGCCTTGTGGGCTCTTATATAGATAGGCAAGAGAGAGAGAGGGCCAAGGCCCAACAGCCATAAACGGCTAGTAGAGCCCAAGCCCAACAGCCATAAACGGCTACAGTGGGGCAGGCACGCGGCACGCAAGCGCAACGGCCAGAAACGGGCGCAACGGCCAGAAACGGGCCGGCGCAACGGCTATCTGCCGTCCCCCGACAGCCGTCCCCGACAGCCGTCCCCCGTCCCTACGGCGTCCCCTGCGCCGTCCCCGGTTTGAAACGCCAGACAGGGGACGTCCGTCCGTCCCCGTCCCTGCGCCGTAGCGTGACGGCGTCCCCGCGTTCCTAGGCGCCGTCCCCGCCGTCCCCTGTGACTATGGCTCTAGGCCTCTAGCCTCTAGGCTCTCTCTCTCTCTCTCTCTCTCTCTCTCTCATTCCTCAAGGCTCAAGAGTCAAGCCATCTTCAACCATGGCATCCTCCTCACGTGCCGGGGCTTCTCGTAGAAGGACAACGGGATGGACATGGTGGGAGGAGGTTAACTACACCACATCCATTCATGGAGGCGGTTTTTGGCCATGGGTATGCAAGCTTTGCCCGTACCGGCGAACGGGTGGCGCCAACTAAGTGCGAGCCCACCTCTTGCATGAGAGTGGGCATGAGGTGAGGTTTTGCACGAATGTCACGCCCGAGAAGAGACACGAACTTCTTGACAAGCTTAGCGTCTACGAAGCGGTCGAAGCGACAAGAAGGACACCACGAGTGGCCGTGGATCCCGCGACGATGGGGAGAGGAACTCAAGCCTCTACGATGGAGTCATGTGGTGGATCGGGATCATGCACACCATTACCTTCACCATCAAGTCGAAATGTTACTCCATCCACAACGCCGGCACCCTCCATCTCCACGGCCTCTCAATACGTGGCCCATGGCAACAATCTACACTTGGGGAGAATTGGAACCCCAAGTTGAAGGAGGTGGTGGATATGGCGGTGGCCCGCTTCTTCTTCCACGACCACATTGCCTTTCAAGCGGCTAGGTAAGTGCAATCGATCATTGCCAATTCATCATTCATGTTTTCATCATCCTAGTCCCCTTCTCATTAGTAAATTACTTTCTTGAATAGGTCGGAATACTTCAAGGTCATGGTTAAGAAGATTGGGGAGTATGGCTCAACCTATACGCCCCCCTCATCCGAGAGCTTGTGCACTTCATTGCTCGAGAAGGAGAAGCGCATTGTAGAGCAAGCGGCCGACAACACAAAGCGGCAATGGGAGAGGAACGGAGTCTCCCTCATTGTGGATGGATGGAGTGACACCCGCAAGAGGAGTATTCACAGCATGGTTGCATATTCCCACGGAGAGATGTACTTCATCTCATCTCATGATGCATCCGGCACTGGGAAGAGCGCGGATGTGCTTGCGGCGGAGTGGGCTACCACCATGGAGATCGTTGGCCCCGAGCATGTGGTGGGCTTTGTTGCGGATGGGGAGCCTTCCAATAGGGCGGCGGGAGCTATTCTCCAAGGTATGTATGGACATGTCACGGTGTCCTTTTGTATGGCTCATTGCCTAAACAACCTCCTCAAGGACATCGGGGCATTACCATGGATCAGCCCGCTCGTTGAGGAGGCCAACACCATGGTCTCCTTTGTCCTCAACCACCAAAGACTTCGGCATGAGTTCAACAAGAGGTCCCGTCTCTCTCTCCTCAAATATTCCGACACCCGGTTTGCCTACAACTTTCTCATGTTGGGCCGGTTGAAGGATTGTAGCGGTGCTTTGAGGGGGCTTTTCCTTAGCGACGAGTTTGTCGCCATGCAAGAGTCCCACACAAACACTGGCCAAGAGTGTAGGCTACGGGCGGATGACGCCTCTTGGTGGAAGCGTGTGAAGACCACAGATGCTATGGTGAGGCCCATAGTCCACCTATTGAGGATTGTAGACGCTATGCAACCATGCATAGGCAAGGTCTACGAGGCCATGGATCGCATGATAGAGAAGTTGAAAGACTTCGTGCCTGACGAAGACAGATACGAGGAGATCCATGCCTTGTATCTAGGAAGGTGGAATTCCTACTACTCTCCATTGCATGCAACAGCTTATGTGGTGGACCCAGAATTCCAAGGCAACAAGCAGGAGAGCGACCGGGAGGTGAGCGCTGGATGGAGGATCATCTTGGATCGTCTTGTGCCTGATGCATCGGTTAGGCGCAAGATTAGGGACCAGCTTTCGATGTACAGGTCATTTCATGGCTCCTATGGCTGTCATGATGCACAGGTTGACCGCTCCAAAGTTGGTACTGCTCTATGGTGGGAGGACTTTGGTTCAGATGGACCGGAGCTGCAGGAGCGCTTGCCATCCGCATACTTAGCCAGGCCGTCAGCTCCTCTTGCTTGAGCAACTTTGGAGTACCTACAGCCACATTGCCTCTAGGAAGAGGAACCGACTCGGGGTAGAGCGTGCCAATGACCTTGTCTTCGTCATCGCGAACTTGCGAATGCTTTGCAAGAGCGTGACCAAGAAGGCAGATTCCTTCACCGAGTGGGAGATGAGTCAACAAGAAGAGCAACAAGAGGATGAGGTGCAGGAGCAGCATGCCAGTGAGGATGAGACTGAGGATGAGCTTGATGCTTCTTTGGCACAAGCTACCCATGACCATGAGGCGAGCACTTCACGTGGATGAACATTCATGGATCATGATTCATGGGCCTTACTACTTAGCTCTAGCCTCTAGCCTCTAGTCTTCAGCACTTTTTTGTCATTGACTCATTTGAGTCCGTCCATGTATTCTGCCTCCTTAAGGCTTAGTCCTGACTCCTGACTCTTTGAGTCATGACTCATTTTGTATCTACTTAATTATTAATATGACTCAAAAGCTTACCATTTTAGTGTAAATTTGTGCTCATTTTGATGTACTTCCAAAGTAGAATAAGTGTAGAGTAGAAAAATTTTAAAAAAAAGTATTTTTTGAGTGCCGTTCCCTCCCCCATCCCCGTTCCCTACTTATGGCCATCCCCCGTCCCGTCCCCGTCCCCGTCCCCGTCCCCCGTCCCTTGTGACTATGGAGACTGATGGCTGAATGTTGAAGATGACTTCTTCTACTGCCTATGACTGTGGCACAATGAAGTACCGTAGAACACTTGCACCTATGTGTTAGGGTTTTTTAGAGATAGAAAAAAGAGTGTGGTGGAAGCACACACATATATATATGCACCAGTGCTACTTGATGTCGATAACTGCAATGGGGAAAATGTGGCACACCTCACCTGTGGTACACAGAAGATAGGCCCATGGGGCAAGTGCAGGTGATAACATGGCAGTTTGTGGACCTAGTCGACAGCAATAAAACAAACCGACAAATAGCATTGGCGCATATATATGCGTGGGTAGCCCAATCATCATAATCATATGCTGAGCGCTCCGTCATTGGTGTATGTATACGCAGATGCCAGTTTCTTAACCCTCCACCAGCACGTATCACACCTCAGGCTAGAGCCCACCCTTATAAACTTTAGAGACATTATAAAGTTAATATAGTACCACTGTGGCATTCATACTTCCACTTACAGCTTTGTTTTATATCATTCCCAAATAAAACACAGAATGGAGACCATCACTGGCAGAAAACGTAGTAAAAGCCCTAAATTAGCTTTAATCACAAATTCTTAGCAGAAGTTGGATTTGGGGTCATTTGCTCAAAGTACCTCGCACTGACGGGCGTTGCTGTGGTTGAGCCACTGGAGGAGGCAATCCTGGTGCACGTATTTGATGCTGCCGCTGCAAGCGCAGGGGTAGAAGAGCGGATTGTGCATGTCGGCGGCGGTACGGCAAATCCGACACACCTCATCGTCCTCCTCTTCCTCCTCTTCGCCCTTCATCTTAGTGGCCTGCGAAGCTTCTGCAGAACTGCCCATGTCGATCTCGCCCGCTCCACCTCCAGTCCCAGCTCTATCCCTAACCCTAGCCATGCCTATAGGATGGTTTTCTGCCGTCCTCCTTCACTCTTCCTTGTGCCAATCACCTGCCATAACCCCTTCGATGCTCTTCTGCGATCGACCAGGCAGTCCTATTGCTTCGATTTGGAGGCGTACAGCACACCGAGAGCTTTTCTATTATAATGAGGCTTTTATATATACAAGGCTTGGGCATAGGAATCATGTCACTTTTTCCTAAAATTACAACCAAATATGCACCCCAAACAATTTTTTGGGTTGCATTAATTGAAGTAGTGATACGTCTCTAATTCACATGCAAACCCATTCCAATTTACATGCAAACCTCCCAAAAGATTCTGGATTATGGTGCCTTTCGCTCCTAGATTCTGCACGTCGTGTGCTTGGTGTGCTGTCGATTTCATCTCCGCTCTACATCGTCTCCAGGTTTTCTTTCCTGTGCTGTCAGTTTGGTCTCCGCTCTACGTCGGCTGCCTGCAGCTTTTCTTTGTTGCGCTTTCTGGTGCAGATGGCGGTGTCATCTCTCGCATATGTCGGTCATGTGTTGGTCTTCTCTAAACTTCCTTTCTTTTTCTACGTTTCTGTGCTTCTCATGTGATTTCTATTTTCAACTCTCATTTTAATTGGTGTTGTTTCATGCGCTCCTCGTCATGCCCATGCTCTGTCTATTTTTTTTGGAATCTGTTTCTAGAACGATTATATGGCCTATTTAAAGAGCCCTTCTCTTTGGGCTGATCACGCCTTTGTTTGTTCTTTCTTTTATCGTAGGTATCACTTTACCTTGTGATAATGCCTCCTAGGAAGAAGCCTTTGGACGACATCAGTAACATGATGATGTTTGATCGTTGTGGTAATTCTTCTATGCTCCTTTGCCATGAAGATAACCCGTCCGTTTCAACTGTGCCCAGTGCAGAAATAAATACACCTTGCCCTTGAATAGTTACACCACCCGAGGGCCCTCAGACGGTTCGCAGCCTTCATGCAGAGAAGGAGAAGGCACGGTCGTTAGGTTTTTTTTTTTCCCATCTTGATATTAATTCAATAATTAATTAATATGATTCGACTTTTTTAATTTTTTTCAAAATTAATAATATTTTTTTTAATAATTCTCAATTTTTTTGGATCAAAGGATTCTAGATTATGGCGCCTTTCCCTCTTGGATTCTCCATGTCGTGCGCTTGGTGTGTTGTCGATTTCACCTACACTCTACATCGTCTCCAGTGCAGAAATAAATACACCTTGCCCTTGAATAGTTACACCACCAGAGGGCCCTCAGACGGTTCGCAGCCTTCATGCAGAGAAGGAGAAGGCACGGTCGTTAGGTATTTTTTTTCCCCATCTTGATATTAATTCAATAATTAATTAATATGATTCGACTTTTTTAATTTTTTTCAAAATTAATAATATTTTTTTTAATAATTCTCAATTTTTTTGGATCAAAGGATTGTAGATTATGGCGCCTTTCCCTCCTGGATTCTCCATGTCGTGCGCTTGGTGTGTTGTCGATTTCACCTACACTCTACATCGTCTCCAGGTTTTCTTTCCTGTGCTATCGGTTTCGTCTCCGCTCTACGTCGACTGCAACTTTTCTTTGCTACGCTTTCTGGTGCAGATGGCGGTGTCGTCTCTCGCATTTGTCGGTCATGTGTTAGTCTTCTCTAAACTTCCTTTCTTTTCCTACGTTTAAGCGCTTCTCATGTGCTAATTTTAATTGGTGCTTTTCGACATGTTTCATGCGCTCTTCGTCATGGCCATGCTCTGTCTATTTTTGTTAGAATCTGTTTCTAGAACGATTATATGGCCTATTTAAAGAGCCCTTCTGTTTGAGCTAATCATGCCTTTGTTTGTTCTTTCTTTTATCCTAGGTATCACTTTACCTCATAATAATGCCTCCTAGGAAGAAGCCTTTGGAGACAACATCAGTAACATGATGATGTTTGATCGTCGTGTGGTAATTCTTCTTTACTCCTTTGCCATGAAGATAACCCGTCCATTTTGACTGTGCCCATAGCTGAAATAAATACACCTTGCCCTTGAATAGTTACACCACCCGAGGGCCCTCAGATGGTTCGCAGCCTTCGTGCAGTGAAGTAGAAGGCACAGTCGTCAAGCAATTTTTTCCATCTTGATATTATTAATATGATTTGATTTTTTACTTTTTTCCAAATTTAATAATATTTTTTTTATGATTCTCAAATTTTTTGGATTAAAGGATTCTGGATTATGGCGCCTTTCTCTCCTGGATTTTGCACGTCGTGCGCTTGGTGTGTTGTCAGTTTCATCTCCGCTCTACGCAACCTCCAGGTTTTCTTTCCTGTGCTGTCGGTTTCGTCTCCGCTCTACGTCGACTGCAGCTTTTCTTTGCTATGGTGCAGATGGCGGTGTCGTCTCTCGCATCTGTCGGTCATATGTTGGTCTTCTCTAAACTTCCTTTCTTTTCCTACGTTTATGTGCTTCTCAGGTGATTTCTATTTTCAACTCTAATTTTAATTGGTGCTTTTCGACATGTTTCATGCGCTCCTCGTCATGTCTATGCTCTGTCTATTTTTGTTAGAATCTATTTCTAGAAAGATTATATGGCCTATTTAAAGAACCCTTCTATTTGGGCTGATCATGCCTTTGTTTGTTCTTTCTTTTATTGTAGGTATCACTTTACCTTGTGATAATGCCTCCTAGGAAGAAGCCTTTGGACGACATCAGTAACATGATGATGTTTGATCGTCGTGGTAATTCTTATATGCTCCTTTCCCATGAAGATAACCCATCTTCAATTGTGCCCAATCATGTGTCACTGGGGACTTCATTGAGAGCCACCAAACTAACTTCCCAAGTGTGGATGTGCTAGTTCCTCATCCAAATCACCACTCTGTTGTCACACTGAAGAGATTTGTGTGCCAATTTTGTGTGTGTAGGAAGAGCAACTTACCTTGATGAAGGCAAGAAAGAATCCTACACATTAGGGACTTTCTTGACTCAAAATAGGGCTCTTTAAGCTATTTTATTTTACTTTTGACTGGGTCCTTTGGATTATCGAATGAGAGAGATTAGAGTCTAGATCCATGTGGGTCTTTTAGAATTTTGTGACACAAGATCAAGCATATCTTATATGATATTGGGGCTTCATATATAAAAAAAGAGGGAATGTTAGATGGATCACTTTGTCCTCACCTTGAAATAATCCAAATATGTCAAAACATAATCATCACATGGAAACACGATGTTTGTTTTCCCCTCTTTCATTTCCCTCCCTTACAATTTTTCCCTTTGTTAGTTGTGAAAATTAATATCGCCATATCTATCATAGGAAATCGATATGCTTGGGGAAGTCAGGTTTATTTATGAGATATAACATATAGAATGAGTGATAGTGCCCAAGAAGAATGGGACGATCGGAATTTACGTTAACCTCATAAAGGCAAGGAAGCCTATAGTAGCTAGATTCTTTAATGGATTTTTGGGCTATAGTCAAGTGGAGATAGACCCTAAGAATTGGCATACGACGACATTTACAATGAAATGGGGAAGGTACACATACATCATTTACAACCAAATGGGACATGTATGCATACAAGTTACTAAAATTAAATGCCCTTATGATGTTCCAAAGATTGACATGTAGCACACTTATAAGGAGTATCTTCATGGATGACCTTTGTGTTAACCTTGGATATCTTAATGCCTTTGCTGTCCGACAGATAATATCCAAAAACAAAGGATCACATAATTTTTCCAGTATAAAGCTTTAAATCCAGTACAATAAAAATGAACATTATCTCCCTATAGAGAGTAGTAAATGCTTTAAAGCCAGTACAATAATGCCGAATATTATCTCCCTATAGAGAGTAGTAAATCCTTTAAATGTTTTTATATATATATATATATATATATATATATATATATATATATATATATATATATATTCTTTAAATATTAAAATAAAAGTATGACGAAAAGTTTAATACCTTTCACATTACTTGATGGAACACTCAGCCACACGGTGAGGTCCCTTTCAATGGTGGCATTACAAGGGACCATTGATGGCTAGCTCTTAGATCATTGATATCCATACTCCTTTTGGTTTGCACTATGGCATGGGAAATGGCGGGGGTACATCATCTATGACATAGTAATGGCCACTAAGTTGGTGGGGATCTAGGAGCCCTTGATATATCCAGTCTCTTATCCATCTCCCTCCTATTCATCGCGTCTAGAAAATTACTGAATGTTAATTGGTTCATTGGGGTTACTCTTAGGAGAGGTGGTTGTGGTGGTAAAACACTAGAGGTATCTCAAGAACTCTAGAAAATCCTCTTTGGGATACATGATGCTACCCTAAATGAGGTGCAATAGCAATCATAGGCCTTGTTGGTGGGATTGGCAAAGCCATAGGTTTCCCTGACTATGCGGGTAAAGCAAGCTGTCGACTATTCTTAACAATTATTAATCCCATTGTGGATTAACAAATATGCTCCTCCATTTGAGGACATTAATAAGTGTCATGCAAAGGCACTATAAAAGTTGTACATTATGACATATTGGCCACCCAAGGCCTTAGCTAGTAAGTTTTGGGCACCTAAGTGTGAATAAGGGCCAATTGTATATAAGGCATTTTCTCATATGAATGGATATAATCCCCCTTTGTGCTATAAGAGTTCTTGCTTTTATCTTGAGAGAGATAGTGAGAGAGAGTACTCTAGCACATGTGCCTTCTCTATACTTGTATGCCAATATGCTTGTGTGGAGGAGTGAGAGAGAGTGATTGCCTTGAGTGGTGGTGTGAGCAACTCTACGGTGACAGCGTGGAGGTGAAGCTTAGAGGCTTGGAGCTTCTCAAGTGAACTTGGAGACCTCAAGGGACACAAGCTCGAAGCATTGGTAAGTTCCCTATGATAGTTGTGTTATATTGCTTCTTCTTCCAAAGGTGAATGCATAGAGTTCCTTATTGGAGGTGTGGTAGCCCATAACATTTTTAGTGCCACTGCCGTGGAAACACCTTTGTTTCTTCCATCCTCTTTGAGTTTCAGCTCCCATTACACCAGTTTCATCATTGCCTTTGCATTCTGGTAGTGCATTGTGTATGGAATAAATGGATAAGGTTTGAGTGGAACTAGTTTGTGAAAAATTGGTCATTTTTATTGTGTGGGTGTGTACTGGAGTGACCTTAGAGGAAAGCTCCACTGTTTTTTTCTTTCAATTTTGATGTTTGTATCACCAAATTTGTGAACGTGAACGAGTAGGGTGATACTTTGTTTTTGTTTCTTTGAAAAAATCCACAAGAATCATAAAAATAAGGAGCCATTGGTTGTGTTTTGAACTCGCATTACATTCCTTATGTCTAGCACAATCATTTTGGAGCATCTGGATAAGTAATTTGCACCCAAACTCCTCTCTGTCGGACACTTCACCTATGCCGCCACCTATTCTACCACCACAGGCTAAAATCAACCAAGTACTGATTGAGGAGCCATCAGAGGATATTGAAATGGTGCGTGAGGTAGAAATCAATGGTGATTACTATGAGGAAGCTATGGAGATTGCACCAGAATTTTATGTCTTACAGAATAATACACTAGTACATTTGTTTCAAACCATGGTACAGTGGAAAGGTAAGGACATAAACGCAAATATGAGGAGAGGTTCACTACAATGTTACCACCTAATGAATCCAATGAGGAGAGGTCCACTACAATGTTACCACCTAATGAATCCAATACTAAATGTGGGATTGATCATTTGATCAAAGATTACCCATACCGCGTAAGTGGTTCTGCTTCCACCTCTAACCAGGCCACCGTTCGGACCATAAGTGTGCAACCTGGGAACATCACGCCATTGAATGTCCGAGCCCAACTAGGGGACAAAGGGAAGAACCTGCAGATGCCAACACTTCTAGAACTGGCAGGAGGAGGGTGAAAAAAGTGGGTAAAGGTGACACTAGGGTCATAATTTAGGATTGGATCTGAAGAAGATACTATCGACACCAGATCCTCTTAATCAAGAGAAGAGAGGGATCAAGTACTAAAACCAAATGAGCCTCACCAAGAGGCGCAAGGAGAAAAACCATCAACCCCTAAAGGAATTGGTGAATACCCAAATGCTAAAGAAGAGATAAGAAAACTTGAAGAAGCCAGGGCCCTAGTAGATGAGTGTCAATGATTTCACGAAGCCAAATTATGGGCTAACCGGGCCAGGGATACAATGTATCCAAAAAACGAACCGACAAGGGAAAGAGAATTGGACGTACCTCCTCCAATTCCAGAAGAGTCAGAAGAAGGATCTCAAGGAAACCTGATGTCAAGAATGTTTGAGGAGGTTGCACAAGATGAGTCCATTCATTCATTCCCTAGGGATGGATATGAGACGCACAGAGGGAAGGAACCCTCATTTGCTAGAGAGCCCAGAGACATAGGTAATCTCGCAGTTGTATTGTCCACTTCCGTGCAAATGCCATTGAGACAACTTCTACGCAGTTCACCAACATTGTGGGAAAACATAAAAGAATGGGTAGAGAGCGAACTAAAGCCAGCAGACACTGTAGAGGAGATTCAGTAGAGAGCGGACTAAAGCCAGCAAACACTGCAGAGGAGATTCAGTCACCTCTATCAGAAACAAACTTAAAACACGCAAGGGAAAGAATGCCTAGATTCGTCAAAATAATGGTTAATCAATTGGGGCGCTATAACAAAAGTGACGACATTAATGCTACAATCCCAATTCATCATAATGGATACCAAGCATTGGCTATCTTGGATGGTGGAGAGGGAGTCAGCATTATCACAAAACGATGTTGGGAAAATTGGAAAAAACTCGATTTAAAAAGAGTAGATTTTATCGTTAAAATGGCAGATGGAACATCTTAAAGACCCATTGGGCTTTTAGAGAATGTGCAACTTAAACTCTTTATGTTCTGCTACCATCATACATTTGTGGTAATGGACTTTCTACGCCAACCAGACTCATATGACATAATCTTGGGGAGACCCTTCATGAGGGAATCCAAATTGGTGCACGATTGGGAATTAGACCATGTGTATGTTTGAAGGAACTCGAAAATTCTAAAGATAAATCTACGAACATGAAAAGCACACAGCATGGAAGAGCAGCTGTTTGGTAATGATTCGATCACAACCGAGCAAACCACATCCATACAAATATGCCAGCCCACAGTGGAAGCTTCAAAAGAGGAAGAGGCGAAAATATATGCATCACTTCCTCCTCCGGATTTCAGTGAAAACTGGATGCATGTGCTACCCACCATAGATGTGATGCAACCTCGAGGAACCCAATACATTGAATTTGGGACTGTTCCCACTACCTCTGTCTGTATGGCCAATTTGGCAACCCATTGAAGAGGAATCAGAGGAGGAATTTTCAAGCATAGAAGGGACTGGATCACAAGCCCGTAACAGTGCCCAACGCCTTAGAAGATGGCAGAAGCAGAAATGGTATATCGCTCGATGAAATACCCTACTACGAAGAAAACCCATGGATGCCCAGTGGTGGTTGAGATACCTCGAAGCTACTAAGGTACACGACAAGTTTTCTAAGAAATTGGGGTGAGGAATTGAGCAAGATATCCCTTGAAGGGAAGCATATGGAGCAAGTCACCCTTCGAGAACCGAAAACACCTAAGCTTACAAAAGCTAGGCGCCAAAAACGAAACAAAGCTTTGGTAGAAGCTGAGCGAGAGGCTAAGAAGGTGATGGCTAAAACAAAAAGTGAGGATGAGGATAAACCATACCTGCCTTCAGTACCAGACCATTTCAAAACATACACAATTGACGAATAAAAAGTGGTCCAATGGACGGCAAAAAGGGTTAAGGAAGATGGGTTATCCACATCATACGATGGCCCAGCTGAAGTCAAGGAAATTGATATTGCAAAGCCAGGGGAGGAAACCAAACTTGTTTATATCGCTAAGGACTTGACTCTGGCTGAAGAAAAGGAGCTTGTTACTCTCCTTAAGGAGTTTAAGGATGGTTTTGCCTCGAACTACAAAGAGATGAAGGCTGTACCACTTGAAGTGGTGCAATACACGATCCAAATCATGGAAGAATCAAGACCAACCAAGCAAAAACCATACCAAATGATTCCTAAATATGCAACAATTATAAAGGAGGAAATTGATAAACTCATTGCTGTGGACTTCATCTACGAGATAGAACATACAGATTGGTTGTCACCAATCGTAATAGTGCCAAATAAGAATGGGAAACTTAGGGTCTATGTCGATCTCAAAAAGGTCACATGCAGCTACTAGGAAGGACCATTACCTGTTGCCTTATACAAAAGTTATTTTGGAGAGAGTAGCTGGTGAAGAATCTTACAGCTTCTTAAACGGATTTTTAGGTTTCTATAGCGCCCGAAGTCCAGCATAAGATAGCTTTCAATACAATGTGGGGGACGTTTGCTTACAAAGTCATGCCTTTTGGTCTCACCAATGTCCCAACAACATTTGATTAATGTGCATAGCCTTCAAAGACTACTTGCAAAAGTGGTTGGAGGTATTTATTGATGATCGGTGTGCACACTTTCGATGGATAGACCATTTGGCTTGCTTGAGAAAAGTGTTTGAGCGACGTCGATTGTATCGTATATCCTTACCCTTTAAAGTGCCAATTCTAGGTCAAACACGGTGTGATATTGGGACACATTGTCTCTAAGAACGGTATCTCTATGGACGAAGGCAAAGTCCGGTTAATCTTGGAATCGCCCCCACCCACTAATTACAAAGGTGTGCATATATTTATGGGCCACGTTGGGTATTATCGCCACTTTATAATATTTTATGCTGAAATTGCCAGACCATTATGTAAGCTACTTATTGTCTTTGAATGGACTGAAGAATGCTAGGAAGCATATGATAGATTGAAGTAAACACTAGCCAGTGCGCCAATTCTGAGACCACCTAACTTGGACCTTATATTTCATGTACACATCGATGCCTTGAACTTTGCTATTGGATGCGTATTGGCACAGCTTGGTGAGTTTAAACTGGACTACCCAGTCTGCTTCTCTAGTCGCCAATTGAATGATACACAGGTGAATTATGTTAAGACTCAAGCTCGATGTCAGCTTGTGTCAGCCGCACTATGTGCTGGCATGTTAGGTAGCAGCATGTGTGACATAAATGACCGCGTCCAGCTGGTCATAGTGTGTAGACATTAGCTAGGGTTAGCTGTGTGTGGACACAACACATAGTGTGTGTTGTGTATTATGGATTATGGCTTTATGCATTGTGTGAGAAGGGAGATGGCTTCTATCTATGGTTAGGGTTTGCAATATACATTAGGATTTTCTCCTGTGTGTGTGTCTCCTCTCCCTCTACCTGTTTTTCATCATGATCTGATTCTCCTCCAGCTCTCCTCGTGTTTGCACATACTGGTCATAATTCCCCGTGTAAAACTTGAGCCCCTTGTTTTGCATGTGGATAATATTCGTGCAGACTCCATTGAGAAAATCTTGAGAATGGGATTCAACGACAAGGATACGATCAAACTTCTTAAGCATTTCTTCCAGCCAAACACAGGCTTCAAGATCTAAATGATTGGTTGGCTCATCGAGAAGTAAAATTGTAGGACTCATAAACAATGCTCTAGCTAATGCTATTCTCATTCGCCAACCACCAGAAAAATCACGGGTCTTCTTTCCTTGCATGCTTTTTGTGAAACCCAAACCATGCAAGATTTCAACTACCCTCTTTACTGTTGATGTTGCATCCATAGCTTCCAGCCGCTCATAAATTCTTTCCAGAGGCTTGCCACCTCCGTCATTCTGGGCAGACAAGATTTCGACTTCTTTCTCAAGTCTCACCCTCTCTTCATCTACATTCACAACAGCTTGCAAGGCAGTCAAGTCTGTCGCTTCAATTTCATGAGTTAAATGGTAGATGTCCATATGCTCTGGAATTGGGAGCTCTCGACACCCTATGGCTTCCAGAAGGGTGGACTTTCCACATCCATTCAATCAACATTCTTGTATATAAGATTTTTTGGTGTATAACCAAAATCCACCTCAACAAACTACAAGTGGTGGCAACTTCCCGACATCAGTGAAACAAAAAACGAGCACCTTGTCTCTAACCACCTTCTCTGTGGTGAGACCCCTCTTTCCATTCCAGGATACTCTAACATCATATATTGTAGAGCGGGCATGTTGTCAAGATTCAATTTATCAGCCAAATGCTGGTGAAATTGAGCAATCCGGAGATGGTTGTGGCATCTTATTTACATGACTATCACACGCCCGGATCTCAGTTATGCTATAGGGCTAGTAAGCCAATTTATGCAGAGCCCCAGAAAACCTCATTTGGATGTAGTGAGACGCATTATGCGATATGTAAAGACCACTGCACATTATGGTCTTCTTTATGAGCATGGTAAAGGCTTGGATGTACATGGCTACACAGACGCATATTGGGCAGGTAGCTCGTATGACAGGAGGTTTACTAGTGGTTATGCCTTTACATTTGGAAGTACAGTGGTGAGTTGGAGTAGCAAGAAGTGACCTACTGTTGCTTTATCTAGTACTACAGAGGCTGAATACAGGGGTGTAGCCATTGCTACATGTGAAGGAGTATGGTTAAAGAGTCTCTTGGCTGATTTGGGTGAGCCTATTGATGGCAAGGTTGTCATTCATTGTGACAACATGAGCAGCATACAGTTGGCCAAGAATCCAGTTTTTCATGCACGGACCAAACACATAGAGGTCCACTATCATTTTGTCAGAGAGAAAGTGTTGGATGGTACAGTGGATTTGTAGAATGTGAAGACCGACACCTTTACAAAGCCACTTAGCGTAGTAGGGAGAAGTTTGAGTACTTCCGTACTATTATGTTGGGAGTACGTGGGGTGATCTTGAGGGGAGTGTTGAGAGCTTTGATAGCCCAAGCTCATCTACATCTTCATCTATGGCAGTACATCATGAGCTTGAGAGGGACTGTTGAGATTCAAGCTTGATGTCAGCTTGTGCCAGCTACACTATGTGCTGGCATGTTAGGTAGCAGCATGTGTGAGACATAAATGACCGCGTCCAACTGGTCATAGTGTGTGGACATTAGCTAGGGTTAGCTGTGTGTGGACACAACACATAGTGTGTGTTGTGTATTATGGATTATGGCTTTATGCATTGTGTGAGAAGGGAGATGGCTTCCCTGTATGGTTAGGGTTTGCAATATACATTAGGGTTTGCTCATGTGTGTGTGTCTCCTCCCCCTCTACCACCGTAGAACGAGAAGGGTTGGCCAAGGTTTATGCTGTCAAGAAGTATCGACATCACCTATTGGCCAATAAATTTGTATTCTTTGTGGACCATCAGGCCTTATTATACAAACCTTGCACCACGGAAAGAATCACATGCTGGTTGTTATTACTATTGGAATTCAACTTCATGGTCATGGTGTAAGAAAGGAACACAACATGCGTTGGCCGATCATATGTCGAGAATTCCAAATGGCGAACCGACAAAGTGGTGTTGATGATGAACTCCCAGATGCTTGTTTATTCAAACTAGACATGGTACCCGAATGGAGTGAAGAAATATCAAATTATCTAGCTTATGGTTTTTCACAAGAACAAGCCTTGAACAAAGATAAAATGTGTCAGCTTGTTTACTTGGTTGCACCTTATTAATTAATTGCTGAGAACTATACAAGCTAGGTAAGGACAATGTCTTAAGGAGATGTGTGCAGGAAGATGAATTTGTCACAATATTAGATAAAGCACACTCTAGGATAGCTGGAGGACATTTCGTTGGGAGAAATTACTGCTCACAAGGTGCTTCAAAGCAGGACTATGGTGGCCTACGTTATTCAAGGATGCCATGGAGTTTGTTAAAAGGTGCGAAGAGTGTCAGCGATTTGCTATTCCGACAGGATGCCAGTTACTCCTGTTATTGTAAGAACTTTTTGAGAAATGGGGAATTGATTTTGTTGGACCTATTAGTCCAGCTGCGCATCCATCTCACAAACCTAATATGTGATCATGGTGGCCATATACTATTTCACGAAATGGGCAGAGGCTAGAGCCTCTAAACGAACTGATGCATGAACAACAGCTAAGTTCTTATATGAACAAATCATTTTAAGATTCAGCTGGCCATTAGAATTAGTCAGTGATCGCGGTTCACACTTCATTAATGAGGTGATTGATCACTTACTTTTTGGATTCCTTGTAGTCCACCGGAAGTTATCCCGTTATTATCCAGAGGCTAAAAGCAGAGAGTACAAACAAGATTTTATGTACTATCTTGACAAAACATTAGAAGCAAGTCAAACAGATTGGGAACATAAGCTAACGGCAGCTTATGGGCATATCGAACATCGTATATAAGGTAGCAATGGGATATACTCTCTTCCGTCTAGCTTATGGTGTTGAAGCGGTAATGACTATGGAGTACCTAGTTAGAAGCTTGAGAATTGCGGTGCAAGAACGATTGACTGAGAATGCATTAGGTTGGTTTGACAATAACTTAAAACAAAAGGAACAAGAAACAGGGGACCTTGTCCTCATGTATGGTGTAGGAAGCACCTGAAAAAAGAAACTTAAGTACAGAGGATTAGGAACTTTCCGAGTGTCCGAAATTACACCTCAAGGGTCGGTTAGAATTGAAACAACTGAGGGTGTAACAATGGAGAGTTACGTCAACGGGAGCAAGCTTAAAATATATTTTGGACCACTGACCAAAGAGATGCTCGTGCAAGAGCATCTTTTAAAACAACGCAAGGAGCTAACAAAAGAAAAAATTAAGTAAGCTTAGGGAGAAGCCAAGCAGGCCAAGGCCAAATAGATACTTCAAAAGAGAGTATTGCATGTGAACATGGCTTCACTAACCCTCCTTGATGAAGATAAATTGGATGTTGAACCAGCAAGGCGGCTCAGGGTGAAAGTCTCTACAGCTAAAAGTCATACGACGAGCATTGCGTTAAAAGATACATGATCAAGTCATAATCTGATCTCTTATAAGACATGGGTAGCTTTAGATAAACCACACCTTAAGACCACCGATGCACAAGTACGAAGTGTGCACTTGTCAACTACGAAAGTTGAGGGATCAGTGTTAATGTTTCCATTAGAAATAATCCCTTGGTTGGAAAGGTGTTTGTTATGCTTGCAGGATCTATGGAGGAAGAAATGATCATGGGTCGATCTTGGATTTGTGTCAATAATTGTAATATCCAGTGGGAAAAGAGAACGGCACAACTAAATGTGGGCAACAATGTCATTTCTATGACCTTATGCAGCCCAAAAAACAAAGGGAAGCAAGCTATGATTGATGGTATGGAAACACCAAGGACGGTAACAGAGAAGGCATTAACCCCACAATCCATTCACAAGAAACAACAAAAGTCACCAAGTACTCAGCAGTAGGTGCCTAAGGATCAACCTGGAAACCAGTTATACAATGATGTGAAGGGAGTGATTAAGGAATCAGGGAAAAAAGTTAAAATTATCGACAAGGGACAAAGATGGCCTTCAAATGTTAACCGATAGTATTCCAAACAAAGCAGCACTCCACAAGGCACTTGTTAGAGCAATGGATTCGAAAGGAATTGCTAGCGGCACAAGGCTATTACCAGGGCAATACAACAATATGGGTGCCCAAATCCCACCCAAAGCCCATTGTTGCAAATACTTTCAGAAATAAAGAAAGGGACAACCAAAGCAAATCTCGGCTAAAACAAATGCTAGGAATGCACAAACATTGGTGTGGAGAAAGAAGCCAATTCAACAAGATGAACTAAAGATGACAAAACTGCCACTTGTACCCACCACAATAGAGGAGCCGGGAAATGTTATTGAGAAGAAAAAAGAAAAGGTGCAACAAATGGACACATATACAAATCCTAATCAACAAGATTCAGTAGAGGCACTCTTCAGTTGGATGGAGGGAAAGATCAAGCAATCTCACACAGAGTTAAAACAATTGCAACAACAAATGCCCAGAAGTGCCAAAGTACCACCTTCATTCCCATGGCAATAAACAAAAGGAAATACAAAGGTATTCATTACTCAAAAGTGGATACAAGGTAAAAATAGGTTAAAATGAAAAATGATCATTCACTTCATTCAACTAACTTTTGATTGCATAATCGAGTGTTTGAGCATGAAAGGAATATAGGGTATCAACCTTGCACGCGCTCTATACAAAATAGTTCACGTCGTAGAATTGGTTCCAAATAGTTCATGTCGTGAAACAGTCGAAACATTTCACACTATGAACCGGTTCTAAATGGTTCATGCCGTGAAACGATCACTTTTTCTTCAACCAATCATGGGAGGCCACATGGCATACTCCATTAAGGTAGCCACCCAGTCTGATGGCTGCGCCATAAAATCAAAATTCTTTCCTTTTTTGTGCATTCTCCATTCATCATTCTACATCGTGTGAGATCCTCGAGCTTACATCTCCACGCCTTCAATTTTTGACTGATCATCTACCTACACAATTGACATATCTGAGTTAAGGTGGGAGCTTGTGCCTTGCCTTTGCGTTTTCTTTTGGTTTTTTTGGTTCTTTCGTTCTTGAACATAATTGAAACTGCATGATAGGAAAGTCATATAAGTACATGAATTTATTTAATTTTATGTGTGTTTGTTTACTTTCCTTGTTTGCATAAACCTACATTCTCATCATTTCACAAAACCTCACAATCACATTTGTAACTTGCACCCTGCACTCTCACAGTTCTACATTTTCACAAAATTCGATTGCTGCATACGAGTGTTTTGTTCCTTTGCCCTAAACATGACATAAAACTACACTCACCAATTAACTCTCAAAAAATACAAAAAAACAGGATACATGCAATAACAATCTCATGAGTTTACACCTTGCAGTCTCATGGGTTTCACACCCTACACTTTCACAGTTTTAGCCCATATCACGGCTTTAACCTATCCCATAGAAAAACTAATTCACGGTGTCGTGCCATGGCACGTCTATGATATGAAACCGTGCATGTGAGGCCGTCAAATACACATCCAGATGCATGGGTTAAGTGCCATGATGAGTCATTATATGATGCCATGTACATATGTTCATATTGTATATGAGGTTCAATAAGACAAGCTGAGGCTGAGTCAGATTTAGGAGTTTTTTGTATATGAGTATGGAGGATGATGTTTTTGCTGTTACTCAGAGTTTATGGGCAAGTTAGAAGCATCCAGATATATATGATGGCATGAGGGCATACCAATGCACAAAGGAATGCATTTATAAAGGCTGAAGAAATACTTGAATGGGCAATTGGGGATTCTATAAATCACATGGGCCGATATGATGACTTATAAATTATGAAGGTATCACAGTGCCGAAGAGTTCATTGAATGTTTGGGAAATGTGGGGATAGAAAGCTGCACTTGGACTTCATGGATCATCATGTAGAAGCATAAGTATCTTACGTGTATCTAATGCAGAGAGTGAAGACTTAAAACATGGTGCTAATGCCGGGAGTCTTGTGGTTAAGACTTAAAACATGGTGCTAATGCCGGGAGTCTTGTGGTTAAGTTTTGCTACCTTAATGCTAAGGTTATGTTTAATAACCTTAGTGTTAAGGTTAACAAAAACGTGGGGGGGGGACTTCTAGAAAAAGGCGCAGCTTTTCCTTATGGCAGGGACAGCTGGCAGAATGTGGAAGGGGGGCCGCCTAGATCGCCGCGGGGAAAGAGAGGAAAAGGGCCGGAGCTTCACGGCGGAAACCAGTGTGGGGAAAATTAATATACAGCGTCGAAGTTCAGCGTCGAACCTACCAGAGATCTGAATCTTTTGAATATATATACTGTATATGCTTTGTAGGTGCTAGAATTAGAGAATAATTCTAGTACTATATGATGATACAAATCTGGGAAAAATCTACTTTGGAAGGACAATACACAGCGAAGCTGCTTGCGATTTACCACCTTCGAATATCCGGCGCATAGCTTGTGGTTGGTGATGTAAATAAAGAGAAACACGTTTTCAAATCGCCAGCTAAGTGTTTGTTTGCTTATTTCCCTTAAATAAAATATTCTCACTATACATGAATGGAGAAAATCAAATATTAGATACACCAAAAAGAAATTGGAATTGAATAGAGAGAGCATGGGAAAAAGGCTAAGGAATTTGGAGCTCGGTGATTGGTGAAAAATGCATTGAAGCTGAGGGAAATTTGCCATACCTTCTTCTCATATGGATTTTGAAAATTATGAGTATGTGAAAGCTATGCCAAATGCAATTTTTGCTTGTGAGATGTTAGGATATTAAGGCAGGTTTTCAGGTGACAAAGGATATCTCGAAATAATGGTTTTGAGGGCACTGGATGTAACACATGTATATTGGAAAAATTAGAAAGCTTTATCATGCCCACATGTGAATGGTTCAAAGGGATTTCATGCAATTCTGTGCAATCATCTGAATGAATTCAAGGATGTATTGAGGGAAGTGGACACATGTATTTGTCATTGGAAACAATGATGTTCAATACTCCTTGGGAAATCTTGTACGTGAAATTCCTTGTTGGATTTGACATTCACTCTCACAGCTAGAAGTTTCGTACTTTCCTGGCTGTACCGCACACTTCACGACAACTTTGGTGAACCCGACGTGAAACTGCTGGGGTGAGAGTGTAGTGAAACATACAGGGAAGCTATGGCTGAGAATTCTGAGGGCCAGGGGGTTCATTTTGACCCTGGAGTTATGCAGATGTTCCAAATGTTTTCCATGTACATGCAACAGCAACAAGCTGCTGAGAGGGGACAGATTTCCATGACCAAAGCTTTACAATCAATTGTGAAAAAGGTAGATCAATTTGATGGGAAGGACATTACAAAGTATCTGCGCAATTATATAAAGGAGATGGAGCTAAATAGGGTGACCGAGGAGGATATGGTTCGAAGTTTCGAGTTGGTATGCGTTCCTGAAATAAGAGAGCGCATAAAAGGATTGCAGACAGCACAGGGTGGCAGAAATTGGGAAGAATTCAAGCTTGCCTTAAAAGATGAATACTTCATGGAGGATTCTGAGCGAGTGACTAAACGAACTTTTTTGGAATGGGTCACAAAACCTAAAATGGGAATTTCTGCCACGGAATTGTTAAGGGAGTTTGAGAAGCGTTATGCCCAGTTGTCAAGAATAGAGCGTGCAACTTTGGACAGAGAAAAGACAGAGCTCTTCTTGCAGGCAGCTGGGAAAGATCTCCAGGAGACATTGGAAATCCTCCTTGAGGATAAAAATACAGAGCAAGGATTAAAGAGTGACTGGAATGATGTTGAGGATGCAGTCACTATGTTAGCAAAGCGGCAGCGGAGGAGGGATAAAATGGTGATGGGCTCTGCAACCCCCATAGCTGCTGTTACTCCTGAGAATTTATCCAAGCCAGTAGCTACAATTCCTAAGATAGATGGGCCGATGGATGAGCTTATCAAGGGTATGCGTGATTTAAAATTGAAGATGTCCAGAATCGAAGAAAAAGGTCTACCATTGGGGCAGGTTTCTATGCAAAGGCCTCAAATCAGAGAAGGGTTTACATATAGATGCATATGGTGTGATGACCCAGAGCATGCAAAGAAGGATTGTACTAGCTATAAAGAAGCTCTTAAAAATCAACTTGTGTTCTTCAAAGATGGGAAAATCCATCTTACAGAAACTGGACTTCCATTGAGTACAAACTTTGGGAAAGGAGGGATGAAAAAGCTGGTAGAAGATATGGCTGCTAGTCATGCCATTTCTATGGTTGAGGCAGCAACCTATGGATTAAAGGTTGGTCAACAAAAGCAGGGATTTGAGAATGATGAGGATTATGAGAATGAGAATTTTTGGCCGTCAACAATGGAATTAATTGCATCAAAGAAAGTGTCAAAGCAAGCTTTGCATGAGGCAGGTGATTGTATACGCCTTGAGACTGGCTGGGAGGAGCCTGTGGATTCTTTATCCATTCATGCCTATATTGCCAAATGTCAAAATAATGAGGCACAGGTAGATGAGAAACGTAAAAGGGAAAATGAGGAAGGAGGGCCATCAAAAAGAGTTACACGTGGAAGTGAAAAGAAGGATCCTGGGCCATCACATATGCCTCCACAGCAAAGCAGACCTCTACATGATGTTTCAATGGAAGAAGTGCCAGCAAAAATGAAGGAGAAGGGTAAAGGAAAAAGTCCACTCTACAAGCTTCAATCTGATATTGAAGTTGCAACAGATCTCAAAAAGGTGCTTGAAGAGAGAATTCTAAACAGCAGGGTGGAATTCACACTAGGGGAAGTCTTGGGGATTGCAAAGAAAGAATTTCATGATGAGATAATTGATATTATACGAAGAAAAAGGCAGTCCATAATTGAATCTATTCCATCACAAGGGGAAGCAAGCACTTCCAAGACTCATGGTGTACAGGTACAGAAAAAGGAAGAGAGAGAAAATGTGGTGGAATGTAATCACTCTGCTGATGGGGCACAACAAGTGCGTTTTGTGGAAGAGGATGATGAAAAAGAAGTTCTTACAAAGAGTCATTACTCCAGGAGCCATTGGGCAAGAGCCACCACTGAAACCCTTGTCAAGATAGGTGATTTGGAAGAGCCATATGTCGCTCTAATTGATCATGGGTCTGAAATAAATCTTATGGCTAAAAATCTCTACAACAAATGTAAGTGGCCAATGGATGTGGATCATGGGTGGATGATTAAAGCAGCTAATAATTCATCTGGAGAGCTTTATGCAGCATGTCCAAATGTAAGGGTAACTATAGGGGATGTGAAGGATGATCAGAATTTCTTTGTTCAGGAGATGTCATCGTATCCCCTCATTCTTGGGCAACCCTACATTACAGCTGTAAGGATGGAAACAAAGGTTTTGGATGATGGTTCAGCCTATGCAAGAATAAGGAGTAAAGATGGCAAAAAAGCTGTTCAGTTTTTGACAGTTTGCATTAATCATGAAAGGAATCGTGAATCTCTTAGGGCACAGTCACTCCCAAAGATAAACAGAGAGTTTATGAATTACAGGGAGATGAGGGATTTTGGCCAGGTGCCATTGTAAAGCGGGATTCCAATGGTACAAGGGGAAATGAGTTCTCGCAGGACTCAATCAATGTAAATAGTTTTTCAGCAAATTTTCAGGGATTCTCCAGCTATGGGTTACTGGTTTTTGTAAAAAGCAAGGATTTAAAGCGTGGCATGCAAAAACATATACAAAATGAACAAAAAAGTTTTGAGCAGTGTGGTCTTTTGGAGAAGAATGAATTTATTTCAGGGGTGCTTGATGAGGTGTCATTTGTAGATACTATGGATGTGCTTTTTGATATGAGAAGAGCATGCTTACAGGGTGGAAATGAAATGATAAAGGTGTCATCTGTGGAGATGTATGATATAATCCAGGAATTTGAGGGGGTGGAATGTAAAAACATGAATTGTGAGATGGATGCTCATGTTGATACAAAGTACAAAACGGTTGCAAAAAAGGTGAAGCCAGTTGCCTTGCCCTTGCCACCAGGAAGCAAGGAGAAGATAGATGAAGCTTCTATGCAGCCAAATCTTAGAGATCCGAAGAAAATTGGGCATAAATTTACTCAAGAAACTTTGAAAGAGCTGAAGATTGGTGAGAGGGATTTTCTGTTGCCAGTTGAAAGGGAATGCTTTGAGGAGATGCTTGTAAAACATGGGAAAGCTTTTGCCTTTCAGCCGCATGAGATTGGTTGTGTTGATCCAAGTGTAACAGCACCAATGGTGATCTTTACTGTTCCACATGTGCCCTGGAACCTGCGGCCAATTCCAGTACCAAAGGCTCTCTTGCCAAAGTTGATGGAATTACTAAAGGAAAAGATCAAGATGGGAATCTTGGAGCCTTCATGTGCCCCATATTCCAACAGATGGTTTACTGTACCAAAGAAAAATGGGACATTGCGCTTTATTCAAGACATGCAACCTGTAAACAAAGTCACAATCAGGAATGTGGGAGCAGGTCCAATTGTGGATGAGTTTGCAGAAGCATTTGCAGGGAAAGCTATATACTCTATGGGTGATCTGTATTCGGGATATGATCAGTTCCAGCTGGATATACAAAGCAGGGACTTGACCACAATGAGAACTCCTTTGGGATTAGTAAGGATGTGTACCTTACCACAGGGAGCCACTAACTCAGTGGCACATATGATGAATGGAATGAATAAAGTCTTACGGGACTTCATACCACAAAAAACTATGCCATTTTTGGATGATGTGCCAATAAAGGGCTGTGAGGAGAAAGACAAAGATGGGAATTTGGATTCAAAAGGGTGCCGCAAGTTTGTGGCAGATCATATAAAGGATTGTGACATGATTCTATCCAGGCTTGAAGAAGTGAATCTTACTTTATCTGGGCAGAAATCAGTGTTTGGGGTTGGTGAAGTGCTAATAGTGGGACATCTTTGTAGTACTAGTGGACGCCGTCCTTGTCCAGCCAAGATAGATGCAATACAAAGAATGAAGGAAATATGCATTAATGTTACAGAGCTGAGGAGATTTCTTGGAGCATGCGTCTTTTATGTTATTTGGATCCCACATTATGCACATGTAGCAGATCCTCTTTATCAGCTTTTGAGGAAAAATCAAAAATTTTTGTGGAGTGCAGAACATATTAAAGCTATGCGGAAGCTGAAATATTTGCTCCAATCATCACCCATTTTGAGAAAGGCAGATTATGAGTGTGGCAGGCCTGTGATTGTTACAGTTGATACTAGTCCTACTGGGATTGGATGGGCAGTAGGGCAAGATGATGAGGATGATCATAGGTATGTAATTAGATTTGGAGCAAAGGTATTAAGCTTTCGGCAGCGAAAGTATCCACAGATTAAGAGAGAATTATGGGGGATTGTCACTGCTCTAAAATGTGAAAAAGAATATCTTATTGGGGCATCTGTACTTGTGGAGACTGATTGCTTGCCACTTCTTGGGATGATAGCAAGTTGTACCACTCCAGATATTGCTATGCTTAGGTGGATTGCTTATATCAAGTCACTAAATCCTGAGTTTGAGCATATTGCGGGAAAAGATAATCCAGTTGCAGATATGCTATCACGAGCCAGGTATGAAGAAGAGGAAGAGATGGTTAGTGACATTGATGATGTGGGTACAAAGTTCTATACTACAGCATATGCAAAGGGGGATCATATTTGCCTATCAAATGCATTTGAGTCTTTTATTGAGGAAATATATGAAGGAGATTGGTTGCTCATTGGTCAATATTTGAGCACTCTAACAAGGCAAGAAAATTGGTCTGACTCAGAATTTAAGAGGATCCGCAGAAAAGCATATGGTTACTTTCTAAAGGATGGATATCTCTGGAAGCATCCTAAACAGAGAAATGCTATGCCACAGAGAGTCATATGTGATAAAGAGACTCAAGGGAAGCTTGTGAAAGAATTCCATGAGAGTCTCTGGGCTGGGCATAGAAGTGTGTGGGCCACTTTTACCAAAATAAAGGAAAAATATTGGTGGAGAGGAATGTACAAGGATATTTCCCAATATGTGGAAACATGCATGGTATGCCAAATGTACTCAAATGTGAGGCATCGTGATGGCTTGCAACCAACCTACCCACCTGCCATGCACTACAAATGGGTAGTGGATCTAGTTACAATGCCTTTGGGAATTTGGCAGATGCGGTATATAGCACTTGCAAGAGAAGATTTGACAAATCAGGTAGAAGGGCGTGCCCTTAGAACAAAGAGTACAGAAACAGTATGCAAATTTCTCTTGGAAGATGTGATCTGCCGATATGGTTGTGTTGGGAAAATAACAGCTGATAGGGGAGAGCTAGATGTTGAAGAAGCAAGGGAATTCTTCTCTAGAATTGGTATTAAACTGTCTTTAACATGTGCTTACAATCCTGAGGGCAATGGGAAAAGTGAGCGAGGACATCCTCCAATCATTAAAGCTTTGGCTAAGGCATGCAGAGAAAGGATGAGAGTGTGGCCAAAGCTGCTACCATATGCCTTGTGGGCTGACCGTACAACTCATAGCTCAGTGACAGGATACATGCCTGCTGAATTAATGTATGGTCAGAAGCCAGTGATGCCAGTTGAAGAAGTAATTCTAACTTGGAATGTATTGCCCTGGATGGAAGGATTGAGCAGAGATGACCTCCTTGCATTGAGAATAAGACAGTTGGAGAGGAGACCTGAAGATGTAGAGCTTGCTAAAGCTCGCCTGAAAGATGCAAGGCTGAAAAATAAAGAAAGATTTGATAATAGACACAGACTCCGGCCAAAACCTATTGAAGAAGGTGATTGGGTTCTAATGTATGATAGTAGCCTTGACAACCAATTCACTGTTCAAAGAAAATTTGCAAAAAGATGGTTTGGCCCTTACATTGTCAGGCATGTGCATGGAAATGCCACATATACTCTGTGTGAGCTTGATGGAACAGAAGTAAAGAATCTTGTGGCTGGTAAAAGAGTCAAGATATTTAAAAGAAGGCATGATAGTGATCCTTTTGATTCACAAGAGATTCAGGATGAGAGGCTTGACAGTGGAAGTATGGATATGATTGAAGAGGAAGAGGATGATCTTCCTGGGACTACAGAAGATGAAGACGACATTCAGTTATATGTGGATCTTGATGATGATTTGGCACATACCAGAGGATGTGCAGGTTTAGAGGGGGTGGATGTCGTGCCATGGCACGTCTATGATATGAAACCGTGCATGTGAGGCCGTCAAATACACATCCAGATGCATGGGTTAAGTGCCATGATGAGTCATTATATGATGCCATGTACATATGTTCATATTGTATATGAGGTTCAATAAGACAAGCTGAGGCTGAGTCAGATTTAGGAGTTTTTTGTATATGAGTATGGAGGATGATGTTTTTGCTGTTACTCAGAGTTTATGGGCAAGTTAGAAGCATCCAGATATATATGATGGCATGAGGGCATACCAATGCACAAAGGAATGCATTTATAAAGGCTGAAGAAATACTTGAATGGGCAATTGGGGATTCTATAAATCACATGGGCCGATATGATGACTTATAAATTATGAAGGTATCACAGTGCCGAAGAGTTCATTGAATGTTTGGGAAATGTGGGGATAGAAAGCTGCACTTGGACTTCATGGATCATCATGTAGAAGCATAAGTATCTTACGTGTATCTAATGCAGAGAGTGAAGACTTAAAACATGGTGCTAATGCCGGGAGTCTTGTGGTTAAGACTTAAAACATGGTGCTAATGCCGGGAGTCTTGTGGTTAAGTTTTGCTACCTTAATGCTAAGGTTATGTTTAATAACCTTAGTGTTAAGGTTAACAAAAACGTGGGGGGGGGACTTCTAGAAAAAGGCGCAGCTTTTCCTTATGGCAGGGACAGCTGGCAGAATGTGGAAGGGGGGCCGCCTAGATCGCCGCGGGGAAAGAGAGGAAAAGGGCCGGAGCTTCACGGCGGAAACCAGTGTGGGGAAAATTAATATACAGCGTCGAAGTTCAGCGTCGAACCTACCAGAGATCTGAATCTTTTGAATATATATACTGTATATGCTTTGTAGGTGCTAGAATTAGAGAATAATTCTAGTACTATATGATGATACAAATCTGGGAAAAATCTACTTTGGAAGGACAATACACAGCGAAGCTGCTTGCGATTTACCACCTTCGAATATCCGGCGCATAGCTTGTGGTTGGTGATGTAAATAAAGAGAAACACGTTTTCAAATCGCCAGCTAAGTGTTTGTTTGCTTATTTCCCTTAAATAAAATATTCTCACTATACATGAATGGAGAAAATCAAATATTAGATACACCAAAAAGAAATTGGAATTGAATAGAGAGAGCATGGGAAAAAGGCTAAGGAATTTGGAGCTCGGTGATTGGTGAAAAATGCATTGAAGCTGAGGGAAATTTGCCATACCTTCTTCTCATATGGATTTTGAAAATTATGAGTATGTGAAAGCTATGCCAAATGCAATTTTTGCTTGTGAGATGTTAGGATATTAAGGCAGGTTTTCAGGTGACAAAGGATATCTCGAAATAATGGTTTTGAGGGCACTGGATGTAACACATGTATATTGGAAAAATTAGAAAGCTTTATCATGCCCACATGTGAATGGTTCAAAGGGATTTCATGCAATTCTGTGCAATCATCTGAATGAATTCAAGGATGTATTGAGGGAAGTGGACACATGTATTTGTCATTGGAAACAATGATGTTCAATACTCCTTGGGAAATCTTGTACGTGAAATTCCTTGTTGGATTTGACATTCACTCTCACAGCTAGAAGTTTCGTACTTTCCTGGCTGTACCGCACACTTCACGACAACGGGTTAAACCATCTCATGTATTTAACCTATCTCACATAAAGATTTTTTCACGGCTTTAACCTATCTAACGGAAAAACAGTATCACGGGTTTCACACCCTGCATGGTTTTAACCCATCTCACGGCTTTAACCTATCTCACGGAAAAACTAATTCATGGGTTAAAGCATCTCACGGGTTAAACCATCTCACGGTTGTAGCACATCTCATGGTTTTAGCCCGTCTCACGGATTTACCCTATCTCATAGAAAGACTATTTCACAGATTTAACCTATCTCATGGGAAGGACTGTTTCACGGTTTTAACCTATCTCATGGAAAAATAGTCTCATGGGTTTCACACCCTACACTTTCACGGTTTTAGCCCATCTCATGGGTTTCGTACCATGTCATCTCATAGATTTACTGGTTGTGCACATGCTTTGTTGTCACATCGGAGAGCTCCATAGCCATGGGGAGCTGTGGTAGAAGAGATTTATCCACCTATATAGAAGCAAGAAGAAGATTCCTACATTATAAGGTCAATATCCCAAGATGTGGATAAAGGAGGGAATGTCACGAAAGGGAGAGAGATATCTTGCAACCATTCATACCCAGAGGGGGGGAGAGCATGAGAGGGAGATCATGTAATCATGCATTAGAGGTGAAAGGGGGGAGAGCATGACAAGGAGATCATGTAATCATGCATCCATCCACCTATGTAAGGATTCAATAAATCACAAGCAAGAGAGGAGGGAGAACATGGAAGAGAGCTCAAAGTATTCTATTGCAACGGGAATGATTGTGTATTGATTAATGTCAAAATTACCTTGGCTAATGCTCACACTTGGATAGTTATAACTCAATAATACTACATGGCCACTATGTTTAGCCTTAAGCAAGTATATACACAAAGGCATAGACTTTCCCATTTGGTGTTAAGCTTTTGCTATGAAAAAATAAAATTGCAAATCACCTATGGGTGAGTGATATCATGTTAATCAAGTGGTTAACATCCATGTTTGTAGATTGGAGTGGTTAACATCCATGTGATCATGTTAACTATGGTAAAGCACCTACATGTGTGTGATATCATGTTAAATAGGAGTGGTTAACATCCATGTTTGTAGATCGGAGTGGTTAACATCCATGTTTGTAGACTTACCTTCAAGTTCTAGTATCTTTTCTAATAAAGATATGAACCATGTCCCAATTATGGACTAATATTGCTTCTCTCATGTAGGAATCTACCCATAATGTCATATTAATTGGAGTGGTTAACATATCCATGTTTGTAGATTTACTCCAAGGTCTAGTATCTTTTTGTAATATAGATATGAACCATATCCCAATTATGGACTAATCTAGCTTCTCTCATGTAGGACCTTCCCAGAATATGGTCATAAAAGTTTCGCCTACTGCATGAAGTTCATCACCACAAATGAGTGGTGGAAACTCATGCCAAAAGTCTTAATTTTTTAATAATAGTGTATGTCAAGACATATCTTTACAATTAGACTTATACTATCTAATGTAAGTTGTCTTTACTATTTTTCCCAATAGTGTTTAACAATGATGTTGACTCCAAGAGTGTGATGATTGCATGGTATGCATCAACACATAGCATTACAATTAGATTGTGGTGTGCATCAACACATAGCTTACAATTACGTCATAGTGTTTTAGATTGTGGTGTGTGTCAGCACATAGCTTTACAATTAGATCATAGTGTTTTAGATTGTGGTGTGCATCAACACATAACTTTATAATTAGACTTATACTGTCCAGGCTATCTCCATTTTTCCTAGTAATGTTTAATGATAATGTTAAAGTCTATTGACTTGATGTTGACTCTAACATTGTGAACTAAGATTATTTTTACCTAAAGGCCATTGGATAGAAAGTCCATTGTACTTGATAGGAAGTACCACATTCATGTCTTTAACAGGTTATTTAGGTCAATTCATAGATTTATCTGATTTTGTAGCAAGCTTTAGAATCATCTCTTCCTTAGAGGACGAGATGATAGTAGGGAGAAGAGGGAGAGCTCAAAATTAATTTATTGTAAGGGTAATAAATCATAAGTATTCTATTGTAAGAGTGCGAAAAAGAGGGAGAGCTCACAGCAGTCTATTGTAAGGGGAATAAAATAGAAGCAATCAAGAGAGTAAGGAGAAGAGGGAGAGCTCACAAGTATTCTAGATATTGTAAGGAGAATGATTATGTATTGTTGCGTAGTGTCAAAATTGAAACATATATAAACGGCTAGTTTGTTCACATTTAGCCAACCAAAGCTAAAAAATGATCCATGGCCACGATTAGTAGCCTTAAGTATGTATATACATAAAGTCTATGACTTTCCTGCACGGTAAGGTCGCTTCATATAGTCTAGCACGTATTTTTGGCTTCCATTACATGTGGCTAAGATAGTGAAGTGCCTTAAGGTAGGACGAGCAAGAAAAACCATGTTAAGTAGAGTTGTTAACATTTTGGCTTCTATTACATGTGGCTAAGATAGTGAAGTGCCTTAAGGTAGGATGAGTAAGCAAAACCATGTTAACTAGAGACACTAACTTTTTGGATTCCATTACATGTGGCTAAGATAGTGAAGTGCCATAAGGCAAGATGAGCAAGCAAAACCATGTTAACTAGAGTCAATAACGTAGCCCCTTCCTAATGGTGACTGCGTCCTTGCATAACCAAGCTCGAGTGATGAAGATGCTATTGGTTTGCGAAGAGGTGTAGATGGTCAAAGATTTAGTCAAAGAATTTGTCTTGTGAGAATGAGTCATAGACAAGGCAAAACCATGTTAACTAGAGTGGCTACTATATTCCCTTCCTAATGTTGAGCTTGGTGAGTGTGTCTTTAAATCATTAAGCTCGTGCAGGCTACATGTGGTGTAATGTTACCATGCATGATGTGACGCCTCATCTCTGGTGCTATAAGTGGTTTGACCCTATAAACATATGGAAAGTGGTAGAAGGGCCCCATGCCTTTACTTTATGGATCCTTGCACCAAGAATACCTATATTTGATTAGTTATTACTAAAATGGTGGTCGAAATTTTTTGGCACGTCAGTGTATGGTTCTCAAATCTCATGGTGGAACCAGAGATTAGGCTTCTTCATTGCTTATGCATCTTTGATGGTTACGTTTTTATTGTGTTGGTTATAGTTAAAGAAAAGGTTATAATTTTTAAAATCTTTAGAGGATCTTGCACATTTAAGGGTTATCTAGGCGATGGGTCATACCATGGACTAGGCTTGTTGCCATCTAGATATGTACTAGAATAGCGATTAAGATAGTTATTAATGTGATGAGGCTTAGCGTAGGTGCTATCTATTCAATGTAAAATATGCATGTGAGTGCATAGTTATGCAAAATATGCCTATGCATGCAAAGGCCTTAGTGATTATTGTAGGTGTCTTGATGGGCTTTGTGGGCTAAAGATGTGCTCATATGTATTATCCAATATGTGGGCTAAAGATGTGTCTATGTGTATTAGATCCAATATGTGGGCTATAAATCTTCTACTTTCTTTGACTATTATTCTTGATTTTCTCGGTTTTTAGGAAGTCAAGGTCATGAAGCTTTTGTATTACCCCTCTTGGCATGACAAGGGTTTTGTGTGGGTTTTTAGCCCATGGTGTAATGTTTAAAACTTTGCTGAGATTGGGCCACATGCATGGTCATAGCACTTACCAATTTGTGGTGCTAAAAAAATCACTAGTGTCATAGACGGACATGATGAAGGGCTTGCAAGAAGCCATTGGCCCATCAGCTCACAAATCTCTTCCAGAGGTCAATATTTGACACATCCTCAAATGTAACTATGTGGCCATAAAAGAATTTGACCTATGTTTTTGAAAATGCTACCAGTGTCATAGATAGAGGTGATGAAGGGCTTGCAAGAAAGCCATTGGCCCGTTAGCCGAAAATGGTACTAGTGTCATAGATAGAGGTGATGAAGGGCTTGCAAGAAAGCCATTAGCCCATTAGCTGCCCATGGCACAAATATCTTCCAAAGCCTCATATTTGACATATCCTCAATGGTGACTATGTGGCCGTGAAAGAATTTGATTTGATGCAACTTTGTGGCCATGAAAGAATTTGAGCATGATGTAGAATTAAATTTGTTGATAGAAATAAAATCCTTCATAAAGGTTCAAGATGACACTTTCTATTTGAGTCCATTGTTTCTTTAACACTGTTTTAAGGATGAGGATAATGAATTTGAAGAAATGACAAGGATGGGTGTGGAACCTTAATGTAGTAGAGTTATTCATGCAAAGCCACATCTCTGTTATGGTAAGTGGCATGGGCCCTTCGAAGTAAGGAGAGTTTTAAAAGGGACCTTTGCCCTCCATTTTCAAGAACTTGCACCACAACCACATTTGCCATGAACTTTGGATTGATGTAAACTTCTCTATGCTTGAATGTGTAATGTTCCCACACCATAAAAAGCATTTGACCTTGTCTAGCTATCTTGGTGCTACAACTAGTACAACTACTAGTGTGTTAACCCATTTGGGGGTTAACAAGCCAGTATAATTCTACATCAAATAGAAAGAGAAAGACACCAAAAGCATGTATGATCAATCTATGAAGCAACGATGTCCAAATCTACAACTTGGATGCTTGAAAATGCTCCATAATATTTATGGTTGGCGATTCCCGCTCTAAGAGCATGTGGCAACAAGTTAGAATATATTCCTTGTGAATACACTTCATGCAAGTATTCTGAGATTCAGCATGTTATAATAAATAGGCCACTTATGAGCCTTGGGCATCCGATTGACTACTACGGTCTAATTGAGTGAACACTTATGGTCTTGTATATATGTTATTTTATCTCATAATGCAACATACTTTCCCATTTTGTAGTTGAGTCTTGAGTAGATTAGAGTGTTAGCATCTATTTTAGCTAGCATTATCATCAAAGAAAATCCCAAAAAAAAAAACCATAAAAGAACTCTTATTTTTCATTAATTTTACTAATTGGAGTGGTTTTTACATTAGGAAAGTGATTAATGAAGATAGAGTGCAAAAACCCAAAAATAAAAGTTTAGGTGGTATTTTGGCTAATGCAAGCTATTGATTAGGAGTGTATAGAGTGCACGTTGATACATTATTACACCAAATTAACATACAAAACTCACAAAATTAAGGGTTTAGGAGAAGAGCCTATCTTTAGGAACTCACAAAATTAAGGGTTTAGGAGAAGAGCCTATCTTTAGGAGCTTAATTAATCTTTAATCACACATTAGGCAATGCACATTTCTTAGTAATATGTTGCCTAATCCAAATTAGTTATGTGAATTAGCTAGAGATTATATGTTAATTAGGGTCCTTAATTAATCTAAAAAGAAAAAAATAGTGAAAGAGTTAATCTTGGATTAACTCTTAATCACTTTTTTCACAATTTATTAGGGACTAATGTGCATTTAATGTGAAGATGCCTTGTGAGTTGGCTAGAATCCACTTTCGGGGTCCATTTATGACATGTGTAAGAGGGAGTCATAAAGTGTTGCTTCTACCTCCCACTTGCCTTTTTGGAAAAAACTTCTTATATCTCCAAACTCAAATTTCAAAACCACCTCCTTCATAGAAATTGGTTTCCAAAAGCCAATATAAAAACTTGTAATAAGAGGAAAAAATATTTTTTTTAAAAAAATCATGCATAATCATGGTTGTGATATGTGATCATGCCTACAAAACCACGGTCTTAAAAAAATAAAATCCACTTGCATAATCACGACCGTGATTTGTGATCACGCCTGTGAAATCACAACCGTGTGACTATGTAATCATGCCGAGAGAAAGAAAGAAAGAAAGCTGTATTAATGCCTACTAGAGACCGAACTCGACCTATGAGACAAATCAATGTATAACTGTCAATGTCTTCTGGATGTCCAGAAAAAAAAGGACAAAATGAACATGAAATAAACTATGAAATTACTGAGCTAGTGGGGGGGGTGTGATGGATGGAGCTAGAGGCTCAGTATGCAACCTATATGCACAAGGTATACAAGAATGTAATGCATATCTGTCTAGCTCCAACCAGTACCATAATGGGGTGTGATGGATGGAGCTAGAGGCTCAGTATGCAACCTATATGCGCAGGGTATACAAGAATGTAATGCATATCTGTCTAGCTCCAACCAGTACCATAATGGGGGTGTAATATGTGATACATAGGCGATGGCGAGGCAAAAATACCTCGAAGCATGATCTCCGGGTGTGAGTGTAAGTGAGCTAACCGCGCTCCTGGATTTGGTGCTGATGTCGAGCCCATATCTCTGTGATTTCCCTCTAATGTAGTCTGGGAGTCTGGTAGCCTGGTGCTCTTGGTCTCCGTTTGGCTCAGAGGTCCGCATCACACTGAAGTGTAACCCCCTCCTGTGTCAGGATAGGCACTGGGATAGATCTCTGGAAGAAATCAGTGAGCTGGAGCTGTCGCCCACCTCTCCCTGTGGTATGAATCCGTATAGCAGTGTCTCTCTGTGGCGCTGTGTCTCTAGCAAGAACTGGCTAAATCTACGCTTGGTTTGCAGACTCCATGATCTGGCGGAGTAAGGGATGTCCACTGAGATGGTGGTGTATCTCTCTCTAATGACACCATATGCTCTGCATCTGCATACATAATGTTCCTCACTCTCAACCTCCTCCTGGCATAGTCCACATATCCTCTCTGCTTTGGGGATCCGTGTTGCCCTACCTGGCTCAATCTCAAGCTGGTGTGATGACACTCTGAGGAGCAAGCCAATCACCACTCGGGCACTGTGAGGCATGTACACATCCATGTGTCTAGGTCTCTGTATGAATCCATCCGCTCTGAGATACACATAAATTGATCTCTGTAGTATAGCATCTTCAGCGCGGTAGAGGCTGACTAGGTGTAATCCAAGTCTCTTGAGTGTATCGCTGCCATAAATCGTGCCAAAGGACTCTGTTCCTCTCACTGTGTGAGAGAGCTGGATGTGTGGTGCATGTATATCATACTGGAAAGGTGGCTGGTGATCTATGTCAAGACCATGCTGAGTGAGCCGCTGTATCATCTGTGAATACCATGATCTCTGGAAAGGTGGCTAGATGTGTGGTGCATGTATATCATACTGGAAAGGTGGCTGGTGATCTATGTCAAGACCATGCTGAGTGAGCCGCTGTATCATCTGTGAATACCATGATCTCTCCACTCTCTACGAGCTACCTGGACGCCTCAAAATCTCTATGTGAGAGTCGATCTGATGGCATATCTCTGATCCTCTGTATGAAATAGATCGTCTCAAAGAGGGCCTCTACTAGCATAGGAGGTGCAGCAAACTCCGTCCGGACAATGTCATGTGGGACGGAGGGTTTGCTGTGGATCATCTGTGAGTGAGAGCATGAGAATCTGAGGCCTCTCTATTTGAGACCATGTGGAGGTGGCGAGCCCAAGTGCCAATATACTGCTACAACATACATCAAAGCACGGGTGACTAGGGTATCAAACAGCCACCCCTTCGTGCGGGGCTCCTGGAAGTGTGCCTGGTGACACTGTCTCTCTAGCATGGCCAGAGCTGCATACCCTCGTTATCGTGACGTGGGCGGTATCGCTGGGCAAGTGCGAGACTTCTGGCTGTGAGAGTAGCTTCAAATCCCAGTAAGGAAACAAAACACATAACTCTTCAAGGAGCATAAGACATCTCCATTTTTTATGACATGTACACTGCCAATTCACTTCAATACATCTCCAAATTCAACTTGATGATTGCACATAAATTATGTGTCAAGAGCATGACCAGTTCCAAGCATAGATCTCCTGACCCTTTATCCAAACGCCATATACATGTCACATATTAGCATCACATAAACTTCAACAAGTTCCCAATACATGTGAACTTGCACATCACATATTTTGCATGTTGCCATCTTCACAACTTCAAGACGAAAATTGAACTTGTCGAAAAGACCTGCTTATAATTTCCATCATCTCACAAAGAAGCAATAGATAGAATGTAACACATATACATCCTTTTCATGTGTCCACTAAAAGCATCATTTCTCCATATCGCAAATCAAACAAAACATCTTTATACAAGTTTCCAAACCGGAATTTTCTCCTTTGTTTTGAAGCTTACAACTTTCAAAGCTCACAAATCCAAGAAGTTCTCCAAAACCATGATTATTTAAGCTTACAAAGGGAATTAAAAAAAAAAACCTTATATACTCAAATCTCCATTCTCTCAAGGCTTTAGCTCTTCCTCCTTTGCATGAAATCAGCAGCGGATCACTTCATTTTTCGAAATTTTCAAGAAGCGTATCACTGGATGAAGCTTCAATTATTCTCTAATTCAAACCCCTACAAGGCTTGAACACAGTTGTCTTCCCAAAACAAGACGCTCTGCAAAATCCAGCTCTGGTTTTTCCTCTCCTCCCCTTTCTACATATTCCCCCTCGTATCTACGTTTTTCTGCTTCTTTCCCCATTTTTCCCCGCAAGAGATTCGGGCTAAATTCGCTTTTGCAGCCAAAAACTCGGATTTTCCATTCGAAATACGCTGTGCCTCCTTTTTTTTGGCTTAAAATTCGGATATTCCATTTTTTTTAAAAAAAAGCCTTCGTATTTTTGCCACGTAAGCCACCACCTTCTCATGGAGTGTCCTTTGGACCAATCACTGTAGCACTCCAGACGAACAGGTTTTCGTCACCATAAGGGCTCGTGCTGCAGCCCTCTGGCGGCTCGTTGCAAATAGCCTTGAGATTTGACATGAGGCGCAACTGCGCAGAGGACGCCATAGCCACAAAACCTTTGAAGTTCTCCGCACCCTCTGCTATGGAGACCCTTCGATGAAGGTGATGATAACGATGCCGGCCTCTGTGATATCCACACTAACAGGTTCTTGGTTTCCTGACATTGTTACCTTGATTTGACAACCTTATGTGGCCAAGCCTATGCAAACGTAGATGCAGACTGGGGAGGCGACACTAGCAGCCAACACTCATCACACTCAACGGCACATCCATACACTGGAAGAGCAAGCGGCAACAAACGGTGGTGCTATCCATTGCAGAAGCTGAATACATGGCTTTAGCACATGGTGTACAGGAGATCATTTGGTTTCAATCCCTTCTCAATGAAACTAACTTGCTCATCGTTGCTATTTACGTAGACGATCTCATTATCATCCCAACACAAAGCTCCTCCCATACACATCTGAGCCCGATCTCACATCAGCACCATAAATGTTATCAATGATAGTGTTATGAATCTCCTGTCCTTCCTCTAATGCTGCTAAGCTTGCACATGCATTAAGTGCACATACAAATGTAATGTTGTTAGGTCTGATGCCTTTAACTTGCATCTCATCATACAAACCCAGAGCCTCCTTGTTCTGCTCATTCCGAGTAAGAACAAAAATCATGGCATTCCAAGACACGATATCTCGAAAAGGCATTCTTTCAAAACCAATCCTTGCATCATACATGCTCTCACATTTCCCATACATGTTAAGAAGGGTGTTCCCTACTAAAAGGTCTACCATAAGCATAAAAACTCCATGATTCACACCACACTCATGTACAGAGGCTTCGAGACCTGGCTCAGCCTCAGCTCGTCTTATTGAACCTCATTTACAATATGAACATATGTACTTAGGCATCATATAATGACTCAAGTCATGGTATCCCATGCATCTGGATTTGCATTTAATGGCCTCATATGCATGGTTTCACACCATAGACGTGCCATGGCACGACATCCACCCCCTCTAAACCTGCACATCCTCTGGTATGTGCCAAATAATCATCAAGATCCACATATATCTGGATGTCGTCTTCATCTTCTACATTACCAGGGAGTTCATTCTCTTCCTCTTCAACCATATCCATGCTATGACTATCAAGCCTCTCATCTTGAGTCCCATGTGAATCAAAAGGATCACTATTATGCCTTCTTTTAAACATCTTGATCCTTTTGCCTGCTACAAGATTCTTTATCTCTGTTCCATCAAGCTCACACAGGGTATACGTGGTATTTCCATGCACATGCTTGACAATGTAAGGACCAAACCATCTTTTTGCAAACTTCCTTTGCACAGTGAACTGGTTGTCAAGACTACTATCATACATTAGGACCCAATCACCTTCTTCAATAGGCTTTGGCCGGAGTCTGTGTCTTCTATCAAATCTTTCTTTATTTTTCAACCTTGCATCTTTCAAACGAGTTTTAGCAAGCTCTACATCTTCAGGCCTCCTCTCCAGCTGCCTTATTCGCAATGCAAGGAGGTCTTCCCTATTCAATTCTTCCACCCAGGGTAATACATTCCAAGTTGGAACTACTTCTTCAACTGGCATTACTGGCTTCTGACCATACATTAATTCTTCAGGCATGTATCCTGTCACTGAGCTATGAGTTGTACAGTCAGCCCACAAAGCATATGGTAGCAGCCTTGGCCACTCTCGCATTCTTCCTTTGCATGCCTTAGCCAAAGCTTTAATGATTGGAGGATGTCCTCGCTCACTTTTACCATTGCCCTCAGGGTTGTAAGCACATGTTAGGGCCAATTTGATGCCAATTCTAGAGAAGAATTCCCTTGCTTCTTCAACATCTAGCTCACCCCTATCAGCTGTTATTTTCCCAACACAACCATACCGGCAAATCACATCTTTCAAGAGAAATTTGCATACTGTTTCTGTACTCTTTGTTCTAAGAGCACACCCTTCCACCTGATTTGTCAAATCTTCTCTTGCAAGTTATGTACCGCGTCTGCCAAATTCCCAAAGGCATTGTAACTAGATCCACTACCCATTTGTAGTGCATGGCAGGTGGGTAGGTTGGTTGCAAGCCATCACGATGTCGCACATTTGAGTACATTTGACATACCATGCATGTTTCCACATATTGGGAAATATCCTTGTACGTTCCTTTCCACCAATATCTTTCCTTTATTTTGGTAAAGGTGGCCCACACACTTCGATGTCCAGCCCAGAGACTCTCATGGAATTCTTTCATGAGCTTCCCTTGAGTTTCTTTATCACATATGACTCTCTGTGGCATAGCATTTCTCTGCTTAGGATGCTTCCATCCTTTAGAAAATACCCATATGCTTTTCTGCGGATCCTCTTAAATTTTGAGTCAGACTAATTTTCCTGTCTTGTCAAAGTAATAAGCAGCCAATCTCCTTCATACATTTCCTCAGTAAAAGACTCAAGTGCATTTGATAATAAGCAAGTATGGTCCCCTTTTGCATATGCAATAGTATAGAACTTTGTACCTACATCATCAATGTCACTAATCATCCCTTCTTCATCTTCATACCTGGCTCTTGATAGCATATCTGCAACTGGGTTATCTTTTCCTGCAATATGCTCAAACTCAGGATTTAGTGACTTGATATAGGAAATCCACCTAAGCATAGCGATATCTGGAGTGGTGTAGCTTGCAATCATCCCAAGGAGTGGCAAGCAATCAGTTTCCACAAGTACAGATGCCCCAATAAGATATTCTTTTTCACATTTTAGAGCAGTGACTATTCCCCATAACTCCCTCTTGATCTGCGGATAATTTCTCTGACGAATGTTTAATACCTTTGCTCCAAATCTGATTACATACCTGTGATCATCCTCATCATCTTGCCCTACTGCCCATCCTATTACAGTAGGACTAGTATCAACTATAACAATCACAGGCCTGCCACACTCATAATCTGCCTTCCTTAGAGTAGGTGATGATTGGAGCAGACATTTCAGCTTCCGCATAGCTTTAATATGTGCTGCACTCCACAAAAATTTTTGATTTTTCCTCAAAAGTTGATAAAGAGGATCTGCTACATGTGCATAATGTGGGATCCATATAACATAAAAGACACATGCACCAAGAAATCTCCTCACCTCTGTAACATTAATGCATATCTCTTTCATTCTTTGTATTGCATCTATCTTGGCTGGACAAGGTCGGCATCCATTAGTACTACAAAGATGCCCCACGATTAGCACTTCACCAACCCCAAACATTGATGTGGGCGGTATCGCTGGGCAAGTGCGAGACTTTTGGCTGTGAGAGTAGCTTCAAATCCCAGCAAGGAAACAAAACATATAACTCTTCAAGGAGCATAAGACATCTCCATTTTTGATGACATGTACATGTCCCAATTCACTTCAATACATCTCCAAATTCAACTTGATGATTGCACATAAATTATGTGTCAAGAGCATGACCAGTTCCAAGTATAGATCTCCTGACCCTTTATCCAAACGCCATATACATGTCACATATTGGCATCACTTAATCTTCAACAAGTTCCCAATACATGTGAACTTGCACATCACATATTTTGCATGTTGCCATCTTCACAACTTCAAGACGAAAATTGAACTTGTCGAAAAGACCTGCTTATAATTTCCATCATCTCACAAAGAAGCAATAGATAGAATGTAACACATATACATCCTTTTCATGTGTCCACTAAAAGCATCATTTCTCCATATCGCAAATCAAACAAAACATCTTTATACAAGTTTCCAAACTGGAATTTTCTCCTTTGTTTTGAAGCTTACAACTTTCAAAGCTCACAAATCCAAGAAGTTCTCCAAAACCATGATTATTTAAGCTTACAAAGGGAATAATAATAAAAAACCTTATATACTCAAATCTCCATTCTCTCAAGGCTTTAGCTCTTCCTCCTTTGCATGAAATCAGCAGCGGATCACTTCATTTTTTGAAATTTTCAAGAAGCGTATCACTGGATGAAGCTTCAATTATTCTCTAATTCAAACCCCTACAAGGCTTGAACAGAAGTTGTCTTCCCAAAACGAGACGCTCTGCAAAATCCAGCTCTGGTTTTTCCTCTCCTCCCCTTTCTACATATTCCCCCTCGTATCTGCGTTTTTTTGCTTCTTTCCCCATTTTTCCCCGTAAGAGATTCGGGCTGAATTCGCTTTTGCAGCCAAAAACTCGGATTTTCCATTCGAAATACGCTGCGCCTCCTTTTTTTTGCTTAAAATTCGGATATTCCATTTTTTTTTAAAAAAGCCTTCGTATTTTTGCCACGTAAGCCACCACCTTCTCATGGAGTGTCCTCTGGACCAATCACTATAGCACTCCAGACGAACAGGTTTTCGTCACCATAAGGGCTCGTGCTGCAGCCCTCTGGTGGCTCGTTGCAAATAGCCTTGAGATTTGACATGAGGCGCAGCTGCGCAGAGGACGCCATAGCCACAAAACCTTTGAAGTTCTCCGCGCCCTCTGCTATGGAGACCCTTCGATGAAGGTGATGATAACGATGCCGGCCTCTGTGATATCCACACTAACAGGTTCTTGGTTTCCTGACATTGTTACCTTGATTTGACAACCTTATGTGGCCAAGCCTATGCAAACGTAGATGCAGACTGGGGAGGCGACACTAGCAGCCAACACTCATCACACTCAACGGCACATCCATACACTGGAAGAGCAAGCGGCAACAAACGGTGGTGCTATCCATTGCAGAAGCTGAATACATGGCTTTAGCACATGGTGTACAGGAGATCATTTGGTTTCAATCCCTTCTCAATGAAACTAACTTGCTCATCGTTGCTATTTACGTAGACGATCTCATTATCATCCCAACACAAAGCTCCTCCCATACACATCTGAGCCCGATCTCACATCAGCACCATAAATGTTATCAATGATAGTGTTATGAATCTCTTGCCCTTCTTCTAATGCTGCTAAGCTTGCACATGCATTAAGTGCACATACAAATGTAATGTTGTTAGGTTTGATGCCTTCAACTTGCATCTCATCATACAAACCCAGAGCCTCCTTGTTCTGCTCATTCCGAGTAAGAACAGAAATCATGGCATTCCAAGACACGATATCTCGAAAAGGCATTCTTTCAAAACCAATCCTTGCATCATACATGCTCTCACATTTCCCATACATGTTAAGAAGGGTGTTCCCTACTACAAGGTCTACCATAAGCATAAAAACTCCATGATTCACACCACACTCATGTACAGAGGCTTCGAGACCTGGCTCAGCCTCAGCTCGTCTTATTGAACCTCATTTACAATATGAACATATGTACTTAGGCATCATATAATGACTCAAGTCATGGTATCCCATGCATCTGGATTTGCATTTAATGGCCTCATATGCATGGTTTCACACCATAGACGTGCCATGGCACGACATCGTGTGAGTCTATCCCTGGCTGCGTGTGCCATAGTAAATCTTCCGGGCGACGGAGTCATAAATGTGATCCCTAGGTACACATATGAGTCTACCACCTCTACCTATCCTCCTGCTAGTGTGAAGATGGCCCGACGTTCCCGAACCGGCCCTTAGGTGTGGAAAATCATGGCCTAGGTTTTCCCAAGGTTCACTGTAAGCCCCCTCTATGTGCAGAAGTTATCGAGTGCATGGAGATGGTGTTGTAGTCCCATCCGCAACTAAGAGATCAGAATAATATCATCTGCATATAGCATAATGTGTTCTGTGGCACTTGAGATGTCTACCCCGTCCCCACCACCGTGACCAATGAAGTCAGCCACCTCATCGATGTATGGCCCAAATAGTGTAGGAGAGAGTGGGCAGCCTTGCTTCACACCTATGGTGCTAGCAATAACATCAGATAGCCCCCTTGAGGCATCGTATGCACCCGAAGACCTGCTCATACAAAGCATAGATGCCCCAATCCATCTCTGATGGGATCCCCAATGATCATAGGTGCTAGAAGAGTCTCTCTCGTGGCGAAAGCTCGTCAGAATCTAGCCTGCCCTGGTGCTCGCAGTCCCTCCTTCTCTGCATATGAGATCAACTCTGCCTCGAGCACTGCACCATAAAGTTTGGCCAATGTATGACCAATCATGATAGTCCTGTAGTTGTTGGGGTCTAGCATGTCTCCCGCTTTGTGGAGAGGCACGATGGTGTGCATAGCCCACTCAGCTGGTAGGCCCTCCACTAGTGCCCTATTAAAGAGGTGACCAACAAAGGGTCCGAGTGTGTCAGCTGCATAAATAAGATGCTCACTCTGTATACCTGTGGTCAGTCGATCTCCCATGCTGTAACCGGCAGATAGCTCTCTCTACCATCAAGGCGATAAAGAAAGTAGAGGTGGTAGGGTGGGATTCCTATGGCTGTGGTATGGGCGGGTGCTGAGGGATATGGTAGAGGCTCTTTGCATATGTGTGCCATGTGTGTGGATCCTCAATCAGGGTACAAGGGCGAGGCTCTCTCATCCCACGCCATGCAGTGGGCTGCATCTCTGCTCATGAGTAGGTGGTATATATCCCAGTACTGTGCCTCCTCAAATGCATGCCTCTTACGGTGTGTGAGGATCCTCATCTGTCGGCTCGCCTGTCTCTATGTAATGGTCCCCAGTGCTCTATGGGCACGGAGGTGTCTATATAGCTCTTTGCACTCATCATCATACCACTGATTCTAGGGCATGCTCCCAGATCTATCTGTGTGTGCAATGTGTGTATGATGGGGGAAGCTGCGGGTGGTGGCCATATGTAGTAGAGATGACAGCTGGGTGGTGAGTGTTTCTAAAGGTGACAAGGGATCCATCTGGAATAGCCCGTCATATACATGATGCTCATATATGTCTGCCAAGTCATGGGTGAAGTAGAAAGTTGTATGCGATGACTGTGTGGGCTGTGTGGGTGGTGCTAGTGTGGAGCTCACTAGTGACAGTAAGAGGTACGTGTGATCCGCACCAATAGGACAGGGGGGGTCTGCACCAATAGGACAGGGGGGATGGTGAAAGATGTCACTGCCTGTGTGGTCTCCATGGACCCCATGATGTAGTCCACTGTGCTACCCCCTCCCCTGATCGTGGAAAGCATGTTAGTGCTCCTGAATCCTGCCACCACTGTCTCATCCTGTTATAAATAACGAGATGGTGTCTCGCTCCCAGCTCAAGTAAATGATGACCATATCTAGTGTTATCCGGCCCCATGTCCTCTGACACCCTCCAAGCTCCCGTGTCCTCCACCTCTAGTGTGTGCATCACCTCGGGGTGTGCATCACCTCGGGGTGCTCGAAATCATAAATGTCGCACTGTCGGCTCTGTGTCCGTGCATTGAAGTCCCCCATAAGGAGGACTTCCCCTAGGTTGGAGTAGTGTATGATCTCATCTGAAAGGGTTGCATATGGTGACTCTCCCAATGGCCCTGTGTCCTCCTCCTCGCCTCTACTCTGATCCTGTGCTGTCATGGCATATCTCGATCCTCTAGGAGAGAAGTAGCATAGAGCAATGTATAATACCCTGTCTGCTGAGAGTTGCAGTCCTCCTCCTCGCCTCTACTCTCATCCTGTGCTGTCATGGCATATCTCGATCCTCTAGGAGAGAAGTAGCATAGAGCAATGTATAATACCCTGTCTGCTGAGAGTTGCAGTCTAATCCACATGTATCTAGCCTCCTGGTCACGTGCTACCACACCTGTAGTAGGTGCTCTTGTAGCTCTCTCTTGAAGAGTACCGCTATACCTCCAAATCCTCTCGATGTGCTCTGCCATGTGGTCCCCCTGTATGTAAACTCCCAATGATAGCCCTCTACTTTGGGTAGCCCCCTCTCTGGGCTCTGGTGCGTCTCTGTAATAAGTAGTATGATGTCCCGTCCCTCCATGACCTCCTCCATCCTCCCAGGATGTGTCCAAAGTGCTCTATTGCAATTCCAAACTGCTATGTGCATCTGTGAATCTGGATCCTCCATAGCCGATGTCTCATAGGCCACTTGGCACTAATCGGTGGCCTTGCCTTTGATGATGACACGACCATCACGATAGAATGCTCTCTTGCCCTCTTTTCGGGCCCGTAGGCCTCTCAGCATGCATGTTTTCATGTGAATAGGGACATGGGGTCTATGAGCCCAAACACCTGCTGAGGTTGGCAATATGGAACTGCAATGGCATGCTGTGGTCGAATCCAGGAGGCTTGAGTGAGATTCTCACAAGCAGGGATGTCATTTTTTATACAGAGACTCATCAGAGCCTGAGAGGGGCTTACCATACATAGCCAAGTATGAGTGGGGCTTACCATACATAGCCAAGTATGAGTGGGGCTTACCATACATAGCCAAGTATGAGAGGGGCTTACCATACATAGCCAAGTATGAGTGGGAGTCAGCTTTCCGAGGTGAGACCCGCACATCAGGAGGAGCACGTGGCTCTGGGGAGGGTAGTTGTCCTTTTTAGATCCCATCTCCGACAGATTCTCAGCATCGTCCGGAAGAACGAGGATGCACGGTATCTTTGGGTGCAGCTACACCTTAGCAGTGGACAAAGTCATCCACATTACTGTGTGTTATTTTGCACCATGCCACTCTCCTTACACCGCACAGCATGGCCTGTCACATTACTTACCATTATATGAGGATATCATGGAGTTCTCTCACAGCTAGGGGAAGTCCTCTTGCTCGGGGATTTCAACACCAGGATAGGAAGTTAGCAGGTCCCATTACTCGATCTAGACAATCCTATCAGACTACAGGAGTTGGACATCACTGACACAAGGCTGCAGCGATCATCACAGGATCGTGAGGAGGTCACAGTGTATGTGTAAGATCCCTATCCCCACCGCGCAATGGATTCGGATGCTAGCAGCGGAAGTAGCACATCTTACGAGAGGTAGGGTCCCACACTTGGGGCCTCGCCCACAGATATCCGGACAAGAGACTAATCCGTCGGTTTATCCAAAACCAAAACCGAAAAAACTTCCTTTACCCAGAAAGCACGGGCGATTCCACCAGGATAACTTTTACTCTAACGTAGTCAAGACCATTTCTGATCAAGCTGATCCGACTGTATCTATAAAGATACTTGGTCAGATCAAGGAAGAAACTTGTACTTGGATCATTGGGATCAACGCTTTTTTCCCCATCAAGAGGCACAGCCGTTGATTCCTATCCATAGAACAATTTCTATCCGGGATTTACTTTATCTATCGTAGTAACAGAAATTGAGTCTCGATTTACGGATCCATCAGTCCAACCTAACCCCATCCAGTCCCATGGATTAGCCAACCGCCCAACCACTGTAGTGATGGGATCCAATTTAGAATTTGATTTTTGTCCCGGGTACCAGGGAAAAGAGTTCCCAGGCCCCCTAGCCGGATGTTCATGCAAAAATAAAACTAGTCACACCACTTACACACCCAATATGAAATTGCCTTTTTCACAGATTCAACCAGTTTTAAAATAACCCTTTAATGAACCATAGTATCACTGATCACAATCTTCCAAATTATCCGGTTGATTCTTAACTTCCCATCATTCCTTCATCAGAGTATCTATGGCATCATTGGCAACCAGAACGGTCACCACCTGTCCACTCAGGGGCCTTTTCAATAGTTCCTAGCCCATAATACTCGGCAATATAATCACTTATCAAGATGGACTCTCCGTTGAAGATCAGCAAGATCAACCAACAGATCCATATAAGAGCCATGGACTCATCCATTGAAGACCAACAAGGTTAATCAATCAAATCCATGCTCGGTTTCAGAAAACAACTCTTACTCCTTGTTCCAATATCTTCCTCGACGCACGTGTGGGTATCCTAGGTGACCCAGAGCCCGAGCATCGTATGGTCAGCACCCTCTAGGATCCTTCGCAGGTGACCTAGCGCTTCACTCATAGGCCGCTTCCTTGGTCCCTCATCCACCGCCGTACCGGAAGCTCACCATTTTAATCGAACCGAGGTTGGTCAAGACCTCGGTCGACCTTGCTACGCGAGACGTCCTCCATTGACTCTCTGTCAGCAGTTGCAACTTTATCAGATTGGTCTCCATGACCTTAATCCACAAGACGGTCAAAAATGCTTCCCCAGCATTCTTGACATAAAACAGTCATTTACAAATAGGTCACAAAATACAGTTTCTATATCGAACTCTCGTCTTTCCATATTATTCCACATCAATCCATATTACTTAATCCAATTCCAAATCATATGTGTATCCATTCTTGACCGGATACGTCATTTTCCATCCTATCACATCAGATTCATTCACTTCACATAACATCCATTCCTATCTTTCTTAATTTACATTACGTCTCATCACATCCATTTCTCATTATATCTCATTCGTTCAGATCTTATATTATTCATTCACATTTTGATTCATGTGACATCTCATCTCATCCATTCGCTCATATCGACTTCATATCCATTCACATTCATATTTGCATTCATACATCCACATTCACTTCACATCCATACATCCATACCCACATTCCACATTCATACATCCATATCCACATTCCACATCCTCATTCACATTCACATACATCCACATCCACATTCTATATCTACATCCATATCCCCATTCACACATCCACATTCACATTCACATACATCCACATCCATGTTCCATATCTATATCCATATCCACATTCACACATCCTCATTCACATTCACATACATCCACATCCACATTCCATATCTACATCCATACATCCACATCCACATCCACATTCATATCCATACATCCACATCCACATCCTATCACTTTCCATACGCATCTTATCACATATTATCACATCTCATACACCTCTTATCACGTCTTATCACATTTCATATCTTTTTATAGAATACATAGAGAATTCTTATATTTGATATAAGATTTCTCTACATTTTTATTTATGCATTCCATTTAAGGAGACTAACACTTTCGAATTAAAAATCAATCTTTTATGCATCTTCCTATGCATAATTTCATTTTAAATGAAAATGACACTTTTGAATTAAAATTCAATCTTTTATGCATCTTCCTATGCATAAATTCAATTTGGATGAGAATTGACATTTTTGAATTAAAAATCCATCTTTTATGCATCTTCCTATGCATAAATTCAATTTGGATGAGAATAATGCTTTTGAATTGAAATTTTATTCTTTTATGCATCTTCCTATGCATAAATTCAATTTAGATGAGAATGACACTTTGAATTAAAAATCAAACTTTTATGCATCTTCTTATGCATAAATTCAATTTGGTAGGAATCACACTTTTAGTATAAAAAGAATATCTTTTATGCATACCTCTATGCATGAAATGCAATATGATAAAAGTAACACTTTTACAATAAAATAATCAACTTTTATGCATACCTCTATGCATGAAATTCAATTATGATAAAAGTCACACTTTTATAATAAAATAATCAACTTTTATGCATACCTCTATGCATGAAATTCAATATAATAAAAGTAACACTTTTGATATGAAAATTTATTCTTTATGCATACTTCTATGTATGAAAATAAAAATGATAAAAGTAACACTTTTGATATAAAAATTTATCCTTTATGCATACTTCTATGCATGAAAATAAAATTTGATAAAAGTAACACTTTTGATATAAAAATTTATCCTTTATGCATACTTCTATGCATGAAAATAAAAATGATAAAAGTAACACTTTTGATATAAAAATTTATCCTTTATGCATACTTCTATGCATGAAAATAAAAATTGATAAAAGTAACACTTTTGATATAAAAATTTATCCTTTATGCATACTTCTATGCATGAAAATAAAAATGATAAAAGTAACACTTTTGATATAAAAATTTATCCTTTATGCATACTTCTATGCATGAAAATAAAAATTGATAAAAGTAACACTTTTGATATAAAAATTTATCCTTTATGCATACTTCTATGCATGAAAATAAAAATTGATAAAAGTAACACTTTTGATATAAAAACTTATCCTTTATGCATACTTCTATGCATGAAAATAAAAATGATAAAAGTAACACTTTTGATATAAAAATTTATCCTTTATGCATACTTCTATGCATGAAAATAAAAATTGATAAAAGTAACACTTTTGATATAAAAACTTATCCTTTATGCATAATATAAAAATTCAATTTCTCCATGATTACAATGAAATTCTTTCAATTAATCTAGGATGATAATTCCTAGAATATGGTAGGAAGTCCTCTTTTCATGCTTTGAATGAAATTATTTTATGTGTAAATTTTTATAAAATTTTGCCATAGCTCCGCTGCTATGATGGACTAATAAATCTCAATTATTTTAAAAGATAAAGCTTATCTTTAAGGGAATGATTAGAATGATCTCTAATTGGATCATTAACCCATAATGGATTGAATAAAAAATAATCATGAAATACATAAACTAAAAGCATAAAAAAACCCATTAATTTGGTCTCAAGCATAGATTAATCTTGGATTAAGGAAAAGCTTTATGAAAAGATTCATTTGGATTGAGAATGGGTCATGAGTATGACCATTTCTTGAGTGAGAGAGAGAAAATTACATAAAAACCATTAGAATTAAGCATAAATAAAAATTTATGTAATTCTTTACTATCATTAATCAATTAACTTCAATAGCATTCATCAAATTATGTAACTCTTCACTACTATTCAATTAACTTCAATAGCATTCAAAAACCATTCCAATTAAGCTTCTCAAGCTTGAGAGGGGTTGAGAAGAGAGAAACATTGAGAAATTATAGAAAAGATCAAAATTCACCATTTACCTTACAAATTGCTTGATTCTTTGTTCACGATAGAGGCCCCCAACCAATCAATTGGTTTAGTATATTGATGGAGCCACCAATGGGGATTGAAGAAAGAGGGAAGTGTCAAAAACTAGTGAATTATTAATGAATTCACAGTTCTTGGCTTAGGTGGAGTAGAGTAACAATGCATTAAACATTGTTGAGTTTCAACAAAGGGGAAGGCCTCTATTTATAGGAAAAAGTGAGCTCCTAACCAAACAAACTGATTCTAGAATTTTCCAACTCAGTTTGGTCAATTTTTGACCATTTTTAGGTCAGTTGAGCTAACTTTTTGCAACTAGACTTGAATGAGGAGAGATGAAATATCTTAATTTTTATGAGTTTAAAACTCATTCAAGCATGTGAATTAGGTGCCTCATTGAAGGCCCTCCTCTTCTTTACAGATGTGTCAAAAATGGGATCATTACACCCAAAATATCTCATATTTTTATATTACTCATAGTTTCTTACTAATAAACCTTGTACATTTTTATATTACTCATAGTTTCTTACTAATAAACCTTGTACATTTTCAACTCTTTATCTTATGTGAACATTGAAGGGACTCACCTTCCTTACCTAGGTGTCAAAATGGAATCATTATACCCAAAATATCTCATATTTTTAATATTGCTCATAGTTTCTTACTAATATACCTTATACATAGTCAACTCTTCATCTTATGTGAGCATTTACTCATTTTTGGGTATCTTCTTTTAAAAAATTGGATTTATCTCCTCCCCACACATGGATTGATCCTATTGGCCCACAGAAACCTTAATTGGACCATAATCCAATTTTTTTTGAAAATCTAGACCCTTAGGCTAAGGTCCTTCATACCCATTTCCAATTAATTCCAATTGCACATTGGAAAGTTCTTTTTGAATTTCTGTTTCAGGGGAACTTATTTTAATAAGATGAAAATTTTTTTTATCTAAAAATATTCAAAATTTGAATATTCTCTCTCTAGAATATTTTCTCTCTCTAGGTTAAAACAGTTAGAAATAAGATCTTTTATATTTTTGAAGAGGGGATTGATTACAAGGAAAGATGCTAGACATCAAAAAGGGGTTGGGGGAGGAATCTTACAGTATGGGAGATATTTCTTGGAGCTAGGAGCTACACATGGTCTCGTTATCTATAACGGGATGTCCCAATGGCCCTCCTTTGGCGCCCTCACCTCCTTCCCTCACTTAGGAGGTACTAGCACCATGGACTACCTTATGGGATCTCCGGCTTTGGCACACCTTCTCCCCTACTTCTCCATCCCGTGACCCCCTTTTGAAGCTAACCATGCCTACCTCTCTTTCACTCTTACTACACACCACCCGTCCCTCCACCATCACCCCCCATCTCACATTACACTCAGGTCCTTTTTTATCACGAGCTTGACCTTGTTTACTCCAACCACATCTACCGCCAACTCTAGGATGTGGAAACTACTGTCCCCCTATCCACCCTCACATCACAGCTCACCACCATACTCCACACATCCGCCAGCGGTTCTTTCATTTGCATGCGGTGATCTACCGCCAAGCCACCTTACGGTTCCATGCCCCATAACTATTGGTATGATGATGACAAATGCCAGGCCACACACTCCCGTCTTAAGCATGAGGTATGGATTGGGCAAATCACGAAGCGCCAAGCACAACGGATTTCTCAATGGCTCACCCAACGCAAGAGTTCCATGCTCGGAAAGAGGATGAGTTATACCGACTTTTCTTAGGGCCGAAAGAGGCTTGGACGAAACTCTGAGAACATCGCCCTCCAACACCTATCACCTGCTCACTCCTATGCATGCTCCCTTTATCATATCCCCCATTAGCCACCCCTACCCCCACCACCAGATCCCCGTCCCACCCCCTCCACCTTCTTCACAAAGGGCATGGACCTCAAGGCCATTTGTAGACTACGCAGTGGGCGAGCCCAAGATCATGAGGGACTCACTGTCAAGTATATCTCGCATGCTGATGATACCATGGCACCCCTACTAGCCTACATGTTCAATAGAGCCCTTTTTGTGAAGGATTTCCACCCTCTTGGTCCACCAACACCATCATCCCCATCCTCAAAGCTCGAGATCCACTTAATCCTAATAATTACAGGACGATCATGATTGGCCTCACATTGGCCAAACTCTATGGATCAGTGTTAGAGGCGGAGCTCAGTTCATTTGTAGAGAGCCAGGGATGTAGAGCCTTAGGACAAGCTAGCTTTCGAAGGAGCTATTCTGCCCTTGACCACATCTTCACCCTCTGTGCCATCATTGAGCAGGGTAGAGCACGACATCAGAGGATTTACTTTACTACTTTGTGGATTTCCGCAAAGCCTTTGATACTATACCCCGAGCCCGCCTCCTACACTGTCTATAAGAGATCGAAGTCCCATCTAACATGGTTTGAAGTATCATCGCCCTCTATGAGTCCATCACCGGACGAGTGAGAGCCCCAAGAGGTACATCACAGGAGATTTCCAGCACTATTGGGGTGAAACATGGCTGCCCTCTATCACCCACTCTTTTCGGCCTCTACATTGATAAGATCTTGAGCTTCACTGACGGATTAGGTAGGGTTGGTCCCACACTGGCAGGCATATTGATCCCCATACTACTTTATGCAGATGACATCATCCTCCTCTCAGACTCAGCCGAAGGACTTCTGAGATAGTTGGATGCCTTACATGACTTTTGCACTCAGCAGCAGCAGGACCTCTCTGTTAACCTTGGTAAAACCAAGGTAATGGTCTTCAATACCTCTCACCCCTTCACATCCAGATTGAGCTTCACATATAGAGGGGATCCTGTGGAGATTGTCTCATCCTCTATCTACCTTGGTGTCACTTTCAATGGCCCACACTTTACCATGGTTCCCACAGCACATGCCAGAGTGACGCGGGTATATGCGGCCTTGAGCTTACTTGAGCGGCAGTGCTTCTAGGCACACATCCAGGAGCCTAGGACGAAGGGCTAGCTTTTTGACACCCTTGTCACAAGAGCCTTGATGTATGGAGCAGCCTTTTGGGGGCCAGATTTATCCGATGAGGACTGGCACAGCGAGTTGAGAGGCCCTAGGTGATGATGTTCTCCCGTATGATCTGCAGCAGCGAAGCATTAGTCCCTTACCAGATTATCTAGGTAGAGTTTGCTGCAGCCTCCATCGTTTTAAAGTCACATGGATCCCCATAGGTACCCGAGGCTTGCCTTGGAGTCCTCGAGATAGCTAGCACTTAAGGGCCACTTTGGAGTATGATATGCACTAGTTTCCACTTGGTTCTCAGTATATGGGCTCCGCATGGACTGCCTATCCCCCCTTTAGTACAGTTTGGACTCCCCTTTTCTCCGGCTCTCTCACGAGGATACCAACCGAGTTATCCGGTTAGATCTTCTCAGCCTCTACACACATTGCACATGGATCACACCTTCGGAGCTCCCCCCATGAAGATGCACTTCTACAGAGATCACTTCCTCACACTCACTAAGGATGGATTCATCTAGCAGCCAGGCTACTTGAGTGTTCACATGTCCCATGCCATGCGGATTACGATTGGCCAGATACGGGTTTCATCCCACTGCCTCCTCAGAGTGGAGACAGGTAGTGTTGAGCATATCTTCAGAGTCGAGAAGCTCATATGGAGATGTAGAGAGGAGAGGATATGCCGACTATGCCACACAGAGGTTGAGACGGAGGAGCATTACATATGTCACTGCCCAGTATACTATGAGATCCACGGGAGGTTTCACTATCTATTTTGTCTGAGGGATTTGGTCCACTCTCCACCAGGATCATTGACTTCCAGGACTAGCGTTGCCTAGGCCTCTTCCTGCTTGAGCTCTGCAGACACAAGGACACCTTCTTGAGAGAGCTTTGGCGCCAGCCACCCTACCCCCTCCCTCGCCAGCCAACCATCATTAGTTTCTTTCGGACACCCAGGAGGTGGAGGACACCAACATAGTGGATCTTATAGACCCTCCACGAGCTGCTCTAGACCTACCTCACCCGAGAGGAGTTACCTTGGACCGAGCCTCGGAACTCCAATGTGCCTGACGCCCTTGGCCCCCCCATCGACCACGATCACCTCATCAGCTCTCCAAATCCAGGACATGCTCCACCGTCATCGAGCTACCTTTCCACGTGACATAGCTGAGGGAGACCTCTCGACCATACTCATTGGTGTACCATCTACTCGAAGTTGATGTTGCTCTCATGTTTCTATGTTCTTAGTATAACATGATGAGTTTCCATGGAAAGTCTTGTATCACCCCAGTGAGATAGCTATGTTTATGTTTTCGTTCTGGTTTATTTTTCATTCCATGATGAGATATGCCATGGACATTATTGTATCACTTTGGTCTCATAGGCCCATTGGGTCTTTAGAGTAGATGCTTTATCTCTCTCTCTCTCTCTCTCTCTCTCTCTCTCTCTCTCTCTCTCTCTCTCTCTCTCTCTCTCTCTCTCTCTCTCTCTCTCTCTCTCTCTCTCTCTCTCTCTCTCTCTCTCTCGTCTCGGCCCCAGCCAGCCACCCCCTCCCTCGCCAGCCAACCATCACTAGCTTCTTCCAGACCCAGGAGGTGGAGGACACCGATATAATGGATCTTGGGGACCCTCCATGAGCTGCTCTGGACCTACCTCACTCAAGAGGAGTTAGGTCGGAACGAGCCTTTGCACTCTAGCGTGCCCGATGCCCTCGACCCCCCTGGTCGACCACGATCACCTCATCAGCTCTCCAAATCTAGGACACGCTCCACCACCATTGAGCTACCTTTCCACGTGACATAGCTGAGGGAGACCTCTTGGCCATACTCTTCAACCCCATGCTTGATATTTTGGAGAGTGGTATCTACTCAGAGCTGATGTTGCTCTCATGTTTCTATATTCTTAGTACTCTATGATGAGTTTCCATGGACAGTTTTGTATCACCCCAATGAGATAGCTATGTTTATGTTTTCTTTCTGTTTTATTTTCCATTCCATGATGATGAGATATGCCATGGACATTATTGTATCACTTTGGTCTCATAGGCGCATTGGGTCTTTAGAGTAGACGCTTGATATCTATCTATCTCTCTCTCTCTCTCTCTCTCTCTCTCTCTCTCTCTCTCTTTAGAGTAGACGCTTGATATCTCTCTCTCTCTCTCTCTCTCTCTCTCTCTCTCTCTCTCTCTCTCTCTCTCTCTTATTGTTTTTGGTTATAAAGGATATGAGAGGGAGAGGGAGAGAGAAAAGAAAGAGAGAGAATTTAAAAAAAGATAAAGAGAGAGAAAAGAGAAAAAAAATTTGAAAGAGAGAGAGAGTAAGAGAGAAAAAATGAGAGAGGGTGAGAGAGAGAGAGAGAGAGAGAGAGAGAGAGAGGGAGAGAGGGAGGCATGGGCAGCACGAGAGAGAGAGAGAGAGACAAAGGCGTGGGGGTGGGCTTGGGCACAAGAGAGAGAGAGAGAGAGAGAGAGAGAGATTGGGAGGTGCGGGCATGTGGGGTGAGACACCCCGCTAAGGGCAATGTCGCCCTTTTAGTGAGGGGGGCCTCCCCTCACTAAGGGCCACCGCCCACCACCTCCCCTCTCTCTTTCTCGCGTGCTCTCTCTCTCTCTCTCTCTCTCTCTCTCTCTCTCTCTCTCTCTCGCGTACACCCTACGCTCTCTCTCATTAAAAACCACTCTTCTATCTCTCTTTTTTTTTCTTTTAAAAAAGGAGATGAGTTGGAGAGAGAGAGAGAGAGAGAGAGAGAGAGAGAGAGAGAGAGAGTTAAAAGAAATAATTTAAAAAAAGAAAAAGAGATAGAAAAAGATGAGAGAGAGAGAGAGAGAGAGAGAAGGAGAGGGATGGAGGGAGGGAGGGAGGCGCACGTAGATGCAAGAGAGAGAGAGAGAGAGAGAGAGAGAGAGAGAGAGAGAGAGAGAGAGAAATGAAATGAAATTTTATTATTGTCTTCTCATGGACCATAACGGGTCCACGAGAGAGAGAGAGAGAGAGAGAGAGGTATGTGCGCGGGCACGGGCATGATACCCCACTAAGGGTGACGTCGCCCTTAGTGAGGAGTGGACACCCCACTAAGGGCGATGTTGCCCTTAGTAAGGGTAGACACTCCTTATTACTAAGGGCCATTGCCCCCCGCCCCCCGCCCCCCCCTCTCTCTCTCTTGTGTTTCTTCTCTCTCTCTCTCTCTCTCTCGTGTTTCTTTTCTCTCTCCCTCTCCCTTGCATCTCCTTTTTTAAAAGAAAAAAACAATAAGAGATTAAGTCTTTTAATTCTCTCTCTCTCTCTCTCTTAATTCTCTCTCTTCCTAGATAAGAGAGAGCGAGAGAGAGAGAGAGAATTAAAAGACCTCTCTCTCTCTCTCTCTCTCTCTCTCTTAATTCTCTCTCTCTCTCTCTTAATTCTCTCTCTTTTAATTCTCTCTCTCTCTCGCTCTCTCTTATCTACTCTTATCTAGAAAAATTCTCTCTCTCTCTCTCTCTCTCTCTCTCGCTCTCTCTTATCTACTCTTATCTAGAAAAATTCAGAGAGAGAATTAAGAGAGAGAGAGAGAGAGAGAGAGAGAGAGAGAGAGAGAGAGAGAGAGAATTGAGAGAGAGAGAGAGAGAATTAAGAGAGAGAGAGAGAGAGAGAGAATTAAGAGAGAGCGAGAGAGAGAGAGAGAGAGAGAGAGAGAGAGAGAATTGAGAGAGAGAGAGAGAGAATTAAAAGACTTATCTCTTATTATTTTTTTATTTTAAAAAAGGAGATATGAGGGAGAGGGAGAGAGAAAAGAAAGAGAGAGAATTAAAGCGAGAGAGAGAGAGAGAGAGAGAGAGAGAGAGAGAGAGAGAGAGAGAATTAAAAGAAAGAATTTAAAAAAATATAAAGAGAGAGATAAAGTGGGTCTCTTCATTCCCGCCTCGTGCTAAATGGAAAAGGGGTGAGAGAGAGAGAGAGAGAGAATAGAATAGATAGTTATTCATAAATCATGATTTTAATCATAACAATGTGATCATTATGTATTCATGGAAATTAAAAGTATCTAGAAAAGTAATTATTAATGAGAGTTAGTTATGTAACTATATATTATTAAATATAATTCTTGAAAATGGATTTCGGATTTCAAACATTATTTATAATGATTAAAGAATGTTTTTATGTTTGTCAAAAATAATATTTTTTTAAATGAATATATTTTAAAATTAATACTAATTTGTTTTTATTTAGTGTTAAAATTTAGAATTTGTTTTCATTACTTTGTTGTGAGTTGATTTTGTGAGCCATAGTGCTTGATATATAGAGATCTTTTTCTTTCTTTCTTATCTTCATTTGGCTTGTTTTTTCTTCATTATCACTGACATGGAGAACACAACCTTTTACATTTTTGTAAGAGGTTTGGAGAATGATCCTATTGTTAGAACTATGTAGGGACATTTTTATATTACTAAACTTGATGATTTTGATGGAATGCTATATTTTCATTTTGGATTGAAGGTTTTTGCAATCAAACCACAAGATGATGGTGTAGATCATCTTATATCTATCCAATCAGCTAGCCCCACTGGAGAGGAACCATGTTATATATTTGATAAAGATATAATAACTGAATACCTAGTTGTTCCAATAATAGGAGAGGAACCATGTTATATATAAGATGATGGTGTAGATCATCTTATATCTATCCAATCAGCTAGCCCCACTGGAGAGGAACCATGTTATATATTTGATAAAGATATAATAACTGAATACCTAGTTGTTCCAATAATAGGAGAGTCAAGCAACACTACATCAAGCACACCAAAGCAAGTTATTATTGATCTTACAATGGAAGATTCTCCCATAGGTACACCACTTCAGAAGAGTGTGGTTAAATACTTAATGTCTGAAGAATCTCATACAGGTGTTCTTCGTAAAGTGTTATTAGCAAGCAAGCATATTGAGAAGGTAGAAGAGTTTCCTCAAATTTATAATGGCAATGTGGCTTTTGAGTTGCTAAATATACGTGATCCTTCAGCCTCTCCAATGCAAGGAATGGATTAAGCACATGATGGCCATTGTTGGGTTAAACATATGGAGGCCATGTGGAGTTTCCTAGAGTAGTATGAAAGAGTTCTTGTGGAGGATTATTTGAGTGCACTTATGCCTTGTGTAGAAGCATAATTATGAACAGCACACTTATTACAACATCATGGATTGGTAAGCTTATTAGCTTGGTGCAATTTTAGTAAATCATGATTAAAAAGAGTATTTATTTGTATTTTTATATTTTCTCAAATAATAGGCAAGCTCACACAGGAGCTTCCGTCGATTGGGTTTAACAACAAATGAATATGGTTCTTTAGCTTGTTTCTACTGTAAGAACAAACTTGTATGAAGGAGAATGTGTGGTGCTATGGTGTACTATTGTATGCATGTTGACCCACATATGACCAGATTGATGATACATCAAGGGGAACATTTGCATGCGGTGCAAAGGGACGCATCGAGACATGCATTGCAAAAGATAAGAGAACTTGTGCAAGAGGTAGTTTCAGAGGTGGCTACAAGTGGTCCAAGGAAGATACAAATGGATATCACCAACAACTTATACTGGATGCAGTTTATCAGGAGGCATACGAAGGATGGATCAAATATTGACAAGCTAAAGTTGTTGCTATTATTGGAACACATGCATTCCCTAATTCAATGTCAAAGGTAATGTGTACTACATAAATTCTTTAATTATTATTCTTAACTTAAGTTTACACAGTTTGTTAAGTTCTCCAATTCTCTTGTAGATTTAGGAGGATGGTACGTGCTTCTAGGATCAACAGTTTAGTACAAGGAGCAGAGTCCAGTATCCTAGAAAAGCTAGTGTGCTTTTGAGTTCTTCCATGTAGTCATTTTCTTGGGCAAGATTTAGACGAGTCAGAGTGGTGTTACATGTTTAAAATGTCAACCACAAGACCCGCTTGTTTGGATGTGGTAAACCGTATGTGACAAACATGAGACGATGATTTGAGAAGGGCTTGGGCTTGTTTTGATCACGTTAGCGTGTGCAGGGATGGACAACAATGTTGCACGTATATATGATCCAAGGTACATTCAGGTCTTTTCAAATTCTTTAAGATCATGAACCTATTTTTGGCTTCTTTCCAACTATTATATGATGGCATGTAGCCTACAAGAGCTCGTGACAATTACGACTTGTGAAATGAAAGAGAAGGACATAATGACACAAGTTCTTTTCTAGGAAATTATCAACAATGTTGTGGTGCAAAAAGGCTTTCCCAAACTTGAATTTTTTGGTCTGCTGATGAGGCGGGAGCCAACTGAAGGGCAGTGAGAACAGTCCATAATAATGGGCCAGAGAATATAATGGAAGGTCATAAGAGTTCTTGTCTTTTCATTGGGAACAAAGCTTGAACATCCTTACATTACAATATGTAGTGAGGAATTTTCAAGAAGAGCACAAGCGACTTTGCCGTCAGTGTGGCGGTGTGCATTGAGTGAAGAGGAGGCACTCTTGAAATACATACACATTAGATTATGGTGGATGAACGGTAAAGTTGCTAATGCAAACTTACTAGCCATGGATTGTTGGCTTAGTTGCTAGCATACTAGATATCCCCATTGGAGGAAGCACCTTGTAGGGGTAAGTATAACTTTCTATAATTTGAAAACCAATAGCTTGCATTTGGAATATGAATTGTAAATCTAGTCTTTTGTTGTGGAATGTGATTGGAGTTTACAACTTTGATTCTATTCAATTTATCTTTTGTTATACAACTTTGATTCTATTCAATTTATAGGAGGTGGACAACGCTACTTTGTCACACATGCCGACCACCAGCAAAAACAAAAAATACAAGTTGGTTAGCAGGAGAGGGTTTCAAGGGAACAATCTCTTTATATGATGCTATTGTTTCAGATCTCGTTAATGTACTCTTGTAATCCACAAAGAAGCATGCATATGAGGATCATGGAGACATGGAGGCTATGGTGGATGAAGGAAAAGTAAACACATGATTAAATAGACTTAATGATGATTAGCACAAGACTTAATGAGCTGAGAGTGGACACAAGATCAGGGCATAAGATGATACTTGCATTACAAGAATGGGTGGCATATATAGCCAAGTACAAGAGTGGTTTGAGATTGTGGAAAGTGGTATTGGTAGGTGGCAAAAGTGGAAAGGTGAAAAAGTAGGTGCCCATGACATCATAGATGATGCCCTTTATTGTTAGAGGTGGTTCACACACTCTACTAGAGTGCTAATCATGTATGTAGCCCCATACAACAATCTGTGGGATGTGTTTGCATATTTCAACACCCCCCCTCAAACATATGATCCACTCAATGATACACTTGAGCAATGATAACTCCCATGAGCATGACTTGACTCCTCAATGCTCAGTGATAACCAGCATGAGCATGGTCTGACTACCAATGCCTAGTGATGACCATGTATGATGACCGATTAGTGCCCGTAGGTCTTACATTACCGGTTTACAATGATGGTTTACACAAGGGTATGGCAATGTGAACTCAGAGACTTTAGACAAGTTTACAAAGAGGTATGAGAGTGTGGGTTCAGAGGCTTTAGAAGAGTGTTACAAGAATTTGGCTGCATGTATGAGTGGTAGGGAATATATGTGCATGGGGCATGCTTGCTTAGAGCACTCTGAACAAATGACCACTATTGATCATGGTAAGGGCCTCGTATTTGCCCTTGTTCTCCTTTGGATATTTGTCTTCATCTTGATCTTCTTCATCCTTGAGTTCCTCCATAAAGTACACACTTTGAGCTCTCTTCTTTGCAAAGTAGTTCTTCTCTTCATGGCCAGGCTTGTAACAAAAGTCACAAACAAGAGTGTTGTTGTAGCCCTTGTGAGAGTTGCCTTTGTATTTACCTTTCTTGTTAGATCCTGCATAAAGAGCATGTTCAGTAGGCAAAAGTAGATGAAGACTCCATTTGCTTGGTCTTTAGTTTTCTCTCTTCCTCAAGAAGAGAAGCTTCAATGTCCACAAGCTTTAAGGTAGGCATGTTAGTCGAGGTTGTGACTACATGATCATATTCTTCAGGTAAAGACTTGAGTAATACACCAATGGAGATGTCTTCATCCATCTTGAGATCTATCCTTGCAAGTTGTGTTAGGAGACCTTTCATGTAGTTCAAGTGCGAGGCTAGAGATGTGCCAAGCTTCATGTATAGCTTAAAAAATTCAATGAGCAAGCCAAACTTTGAATTTTTAGAGTGAGCACCAAATAGAGTTATGAGTTGGTCCCAAACTTCCTTGGAAGTTTCACATCCATCCACCCATGATGAATATATGTATCATCAAGCTCCAATGTGATGATGGCACGAGCTTTGTCATCTCGAACTTCCCATGTAGGTGCTTCAGCAACATTCCTTGGTTTCTTCTCCTTCCTGTTTGACAATGTTGAAGAGCCCCTTCTTCATGAGCATAAGCTTGATCCTGGTCTACCATGTGTGAAATGAATTCCCCTTGAAGCGTGTTGATGGTGAATCCTTTGTGGCCATGATGATGAAGGGTGGTCTTACCACTTGGCTTTGAAGCACAAGGGCAGTGTCGAAAAACCCTTTACAAAGAAGATGAGAATGCAAGGATTGAAACAATGCTTAAAAGCCCCCATCCCCATATAAATGCATGTAATATGATAAAAACTCTAAGAAGTTCATGGCTTTAGCAACATTATAATAAAAAGGCTTAGATTTTTGCTTATTAACCTTTTTCTTAGTTATCTGTTTCTCATTGGTCGATTCACAAGAACTTGGCATTATGAAGATGTACCCCTTTTGTGATGAGTGGGTAAATAGAATGGGTAAATAGAAGATGCTTTCTTTCAAAGCATGTGAACCAGCCCTTAAAGTAAATCTTTAACACAAATAGAAATGTATTAACCTTGACATGGCACCCCTTACTTCAGTGCTGACATACGTGGAAGCGACCGTTTCTTGTCAGCCTAGACCACCTTATTTATTGCCAAGTGGTAGAAGAGGAGTAAGCAATGCTGTCGGTGATGATGTCAGCGAATGGTGTTGATGGGAACAGACGGCAACTTTGTGGTTGCGATTGGGTGCAGCCAACTACACCGTGCAGTTAAGCTAGAAACTATTGAGCACGCACATCAACAGTGCAGTTAAGCTAGAAACTATCGAGCATGCACATCAACACTGCAATGATGACAGAGAGAAATAGGCTACAGTTATCAATTAGTCATCAAGGCTTGCTGCAGTGTTGGTGTTGTTGAAGGAGTCGGTGTCGACAACTTTAGACGGAAGTCGAGCACTCAATTGGGCAAGGCTTGACGACAGCCTACAGAAGACTTGGGCATGGCATATGAGGAGTAGGGGGAGTGATGAGTCATAGTGACACGTGGTAGCTTGTGCATTCCACGGCCAGGTGTTGTCATAGTGGGCTCTAGCTCTAGCACAAACTTGGCACTAGCACCAGATGGGCATCGGGTTTATCATGTGGCGGGCGCCAACATGTTTGCACAGTGCAGATGGCAGGGTTGCTTACATCATGTGCATAAGAGGCAATGCAAGGTGTACTGTGGACGGAGGAGAGATGGCGTGGAGGTTGTAGAAATTTGGCTCTGATACCAAGTTGAAACATGAGGATCATGGAGACATGGAGGCTATGGTGGTGGATGAAGGAAAAGTAAACACATGATTAAATAGACTTAATGAGATGATTAGCACAAGACTTAATGAGCTGAGAGTGAACACAAGATCAAGGCATAAGATGATACTTACATTACGAGAATCGGTGGCATATATAGCCAAGTACAAGAGTGGTTTGAGATGGTGGAAAGTGGTATTGGTAGGTGGCAAAAGTGGAAAGGTGAAAAAGTAGGTGCCCATGACATCATAGATGATGTCCTTTATTGTTAGAGGTGGTTCACACACTCTACTCGAGTGCTAAGCATGTATGTAGCCCCATACAACAATCTGTGGGATGTGTTTGCATATTTCAACATCATATAAGGTAAATATCATCGCGAGCAGGCCCTAAAATAACAAAGTTGATGGAGAAGGCCAAAACATCAAATGCTCCAAGTCCATCGAGAACCAGAAAATTGGTGGGGGAAGCAGTGAGTGGTAGTCCAATGCATGCACAACCAAACTATATTGGTGATAACATTATAGTTAGCCGACGTTAAAAACCCACGGCTATAAATCTTGAGAAAGATAACTCATCACATCGTCCAAAGCATGTCATAGAAAACCAACCACGTAAGAAACAAGGTAGGAGATTAAACTTTCCACCCACTATTCCTGTAGCTACAGAAGGTGGTCACAATGCAGAGGGATTAGCAACTCAATCAGAGGTTCATGAAATTTTGTAGCATGACATACACGACTCAATGTGGACTATACATTGAACACCTCTACACAACAAGGTCACTTTGCCAAGGATGGTTAGGTGTCCAAGATGGCAAGTGTAAGAAGAGCATCAAGAACTGCTGGCAAGGTTTTCCAGCCCCATCTTTCTATGGTATAAGAGAGTGGTCAGGGAGCCAGAGGCATCAGTTCATGTGGTTTTGCAACAATAGGAGTGTGGATCATACTTAGAGAGTATGTAATACCATATGTTAATCACCTACTAGACCCCTAGTTGTATGGCCATTTGGATGAGGTACAAACCTTACTATGGGGATGATGTTGAGATATCGAGCTCGTCTAGTGAGGCGGTGGACACTGATGACCCGCCTGGGGGATAGGCCCCACATTTACACCACTAGCATGGTTGGTGAGATCATGGGTGATATGCGGCCAGTGGGATGACAGGCTGTGTGACAGCCATTCTAGAGACTGGCATAGTTATAGCGCCAGCTCATTTAGTCGGGTTCACACTATAGAGAACCCTTGTATGTATTGGTTGAGTACCTTTCATATTATGTGTACTCTTATCTTGTATATGGTGTGTTGAGTGAGAAGAAGAAGATATTCAGCCTCTCATCTTGTGTGTTCTCTATTAGGGTTTTGTGAGTGTGTGTGTGCTTGCAAGAGCTCGAGCTCTCTTCCCCCCTGCATCTTTTCATGGTATCAGAGCCTGGTTCATGCTAAGGGCTGAGCTGCAAGCAAGAGAACCACAGGAAGCGGTACGAGGGTAAGAGCTTCAACTACTCTTCCCTATTTGTGTTGGTGACTACACTTGTCGGGAGCTCTACGGGAGGCACCGGCAAACGATCTCTAATTGAGGAGCTTTCTTCGCGGGAGTAAAGCTATAGGGCAATTATATAGTCCTATTGGACTGAAATTTTTGGGCCAAAAACATGTTTCGGGCACGTCTGGACCTCCGTTTTTCAGAAAGCAGGCGATTTCGAGCACTGCGAGTAAGTCATCGATTCTCTGCATAACTCTGTTTTAAGAACTGCAGGAAGACAGATTGACTGTGCAGACACTGTGGGTGCTGCAAAGAGTTCAAGAGTTGCCATTGGGATGTATGTATGCACATTGAGGTCACTGGTTGAGGTCACTGGTTGAGACATTTGAGTGTACTGCAGTATCGCTGCAGTACACTCAAATGTCACTGGTTGTGACATTTGAGTGTACTGCAGTACCGCTGCAGAAAATACAGCAGTATGTGTAAGAAAAACCAGAGTGCTGTTTCTGGTAAAATTGTGTGTTTGGCAAGATGTCAAATGATGGGATAACCCAGATTGTGGCTGAGAAGCTTGATAAGAATAACTTCCATGCTTGGAGGTTCAGGTTGACGAATTTCCTGATGGGAAAGGGCTATTGGGACTACATAGAAGGTGAGCATGAAGAGGCACCAGAGATACCAGACATAAATCCGACTGCTGCAGATGTGAAAGAGTTTAAAGACTGGAACCAAGGAGCCAGGAAAGTTATGTATTGGCTTTCCATTAGTATATAGGACACTATGATTGGGTACATTCAGGATGCCAAGTCCCCCAAGGAGGAGTGGGACACCTTGGTTAAACTCTATGAAACAAATACCAAGGCACGCAAGATACAATTGAAGAACAAACTTCATACTGTGGAGAAAAAGAGCATGTCTGTGAATGACTATGCATTGAAGATAAAGGGTATTGTGGAATCCCTTGCATCTATTGGTGTGTCAGTAGATGATGATGACAAGGTGGAAGTCTGTCTACATGGTCTCGGGCCACAATACAAGGCGTTCAAGACGTCTATTCAGACTCGGGAAAACATTCCCAACTTTACAGATTTGGTGTCTATGCTGATTATAGAAGAGAAGAGCTTGGGTGAAGACCAACAGTCTTCACAAAGCAAAACAGTTCAGAGCAACAGGCCTTCTACACAAGTTCAGGAAGAGGACGAGGTAGAGGAGGCCGTGGACGCGGTCAAGGAGGTGGCCGAACAGGTAATCAGAATTATGGCCAGCAGAAGCAACAACAACAACAGTCCCAGAATTCACAACAACAACAACACGCAGGTGGAAGAGGCAAATTCAGAGGCAGGGGGAGTCAAAGAGGCCGTGGAAATTGGCAAAGGCAGTATAATGATGCACGTGAATGCTATTATTATGGTAAGCCTGGACATGTGCAGGCAGAATGTTATAAGAAGCACGCTGACATGCAAAATGGAAAAGTGCAGCAAAACAACTATGCATCCTCAAGCAGAAATAATGAGGATAATGAAAGTTTGTTTTGCAGCATGTCGTAAATGCCATGTCTGAAAATGTTGAAGCAGCACAAAAAGATGATGTATGGTATGTGGATTCAAGTGCTTCGAACCACATGACAAGTCATGGGGAGTGGTTCAAGGAGATGAAAAACTCGAAAAGACCAGGTTTTGTGGAAACAGGGGATGACATTGCTAATCCAATTACCCATGTTAGAGATGTGCCATTGTCTATGCAGGATGGCAAAGTGAAGTACCTTGCAGATGTACTTCACGTTCCAAACATAACAAAGAATCTGGTTGCATTTCAGTTGGCCAGATGATTGAGTAGGGTTTGCAGGTTAGGTTTAACCCTGATGGTTGTTATGTTGAAGACTTTAAAGATAAGTGCAGGTTGGTTGCAAAAGGCAACAGAGTGGGCAGAATGTTTACGTTGAATGTAGACATGCCTGAGATGAGTGCTGCAATGTTTGCAAATGGTTCAGGAATTGTTGCAGACACAGACATTTGGCATAAAAGGATTGGACATGTGAATGTGCAGAGATTGAAGTCTATGCAAACTAAAGGAATTGTGACATGGCTGCCAAAATTTAAAGTGGAAGGTATGCAGAAAATATGTGAAGCATGCCAATTTGGGAAGCAAACAAAGCATGTGTTTCCACGTAACAGATATGTGAGCAGAAATGCACTAGATGTTGTGCATTCAGATGTATAGGGTCCTACGAAGACCATATCTATGGGAGGTTGCAGGTATTATGTAATACAAAGAGTGAGATAGGGAGGATACAAAGAGTGAGAAAAGATAAGGATAGAGAGAGTGAGAGGGGGAGAATAGAGAGAGTTAGCGAGGAAGGATAGAGAGAGAGAGAGAGAGAGAGAGAGAGAGAGAGAGAGAGAGGGGGGGAAGGATAGAGAGAGTGAATAAAGAGAAGGATAGAGAGAGTGACATAGGGAGGATACATCGAGTGAGAAAAGAGAAGGATAGAGAGAGTGAGAGGGGGAGAATAGAGAGAGTTAGCAAAAAGAGAGAGAAGGAAAGAGAGAGAGTTAGTGAGGGAGGATAGAGAGAGTGAGTAAAGAGAAGGATAGATAGGTGAGCAAAGAGATGGATAGAGAGAGAGAGGAGGAAATAGAGAGAAAGAGAGGGAAGGGGGATAAGAGGTAAGAGAGAGAGAGAGAGAGAGAGAGAGAGAGAGAGAGAGAGAGATGGTAGATAGAGAGAGTGAGCAAAGAGACAGATATAGAGAGAGAAGAGCAACAAAAAAATTTGAATGTTGATTGGAGAGAGGAGAGGACAGGAGAGGAAGGGAACAAAGATAGAGAGAGAAAGGAAGGAGAAAGGTTGGGGTTAGTAGGCTAAGCGGTGGTGGGCGGAGATGGTGGTGGCAATAGTTAGAGAGAGGTTGTTCAAGTATAGAGAGAGGGCAGCCAAGAAAAGCTCCCTCAAAAATCACACTCCGTATCCAAGTGGGAATGCACATTCTCATCTTGTAAACATATATTTGTAAGTTAAATAGAAACTTTTTGGCCATGCACATTGCCATCTCCTCTAGCCAAGCACGTTCGCAAAGTAGGGACCTGGCCACACACATTCACATCTCTTACCTAGCGATGCATGTTCGCAGATCCTTACGCATATTTCTAGACTTGGAAATGCCTGTTTGCAAGTCAAATGGGAATCTCGCCATGCATGTTCCCACATCTCACATGGCCATGCACATACCAAAGTGGAAGCACTACTTGTGAACGCACATTCACAAGTCATACAGAGACTAAAAAACTTAACAAATCTAGCTGAATCCAAAATTTCTAGGGTCACCTCAGGACTTGTATCTCAATAGGGTGTGCTTACTCAATCCCTCGCAAGATGAGAGTCCCTCAAACGACACATAATCGAGAACACCATCCCAAGAGGAATCATTGCATGATTTATAGTCCTTGGGACCTTAAAAAAGCCAAGAAATTGTAGTGATTGAGTGTTTGAGAAATTGCAAAGATGCGAGCTTAATGAGGCTTATTACTGGGAGCCTATCACTATAGAGCCTCCCATGGACCAAGAAGGTGGAGTCTCTAACTACAACCACTCAAAGGAGTTTTGTGAAATTGCAAAGATGCGAGCTTAATGAGGCTTATTACTGGGAGCCTATCACTATAGAGCCTCCCATGGACCAAGAAGGTGGAGTCTCTAACTACAACCACTCAAAGGAGTTTTGTGAACATAATTAGAGACATTATTCACGGGAGGTAGTTTGGGTGCTACCCAACTTTATAAAAGTTAATCTCATGTTATGCCTAGGAACATACGTGCACATATAATGTACGAATGTGCATGGGCAAGTCTAGGAACATGCATATGCAGATTAGAGTATGTGTGTACTCATGTATGTTATGCCTAAGAACATACGTGCACATATAATGTACGAATGTGCATGGGCAAGTCTAGGAACATGCATATGCAGATTAGAGTATGTGTGTACTCATGTATGTTATTGAACATGGATATATGTGCATACGCGCATGTGGAGGTGCTTGAGCAACTAGAGAACTTGCATTCTCAAGTCGAGGAATGTGTAATGGGCAAGTTTGGGAACATGGAGTACGTGCATGGGGATAAAGGAACATGCATTCTTGGTTGTTGTTTCTTGTGTGAATGTACATTTACATGAAGGAATGTGCATGGCTATCTCCTATATAGGTACAAATATCTATGCCTAGGAAGGTGTGTGGCTATCTGTGTGCCTACGAAGGTACGTGTGTCACATGGACAGCTCTATCAGCAACCATGGTGGGCACCATAGGCCACCATGTGTGATGAGGGTGGAAACAAGTGGTTTAGGCTTATTTTGCTAATTATGAAAAGTATAATGTTAGTGAAACTTCTTAATGAGTAGATTTTATATTATTCTCTATCAAACATAGAAATGTGCATTTCTCTCTAACTCTTGCTTAATGGTGTATGTTTTTTAATATTTGTCTTAATAGCATGGTTTAAATATTCCCAAACTTCTTGCTAATTATGAAAAGTATAATGTTAGTGAAACTTCTTAAGGAGTAGATTTTATATTATTCTCTATCAAACATAGAAATGTGCATTTCTCTCTAACTCTTGCTTAATGGTGTATGTTTTTTAATATTTGTCTTAATAGCATGGTTTAGATATTCCCAAACTTCTTAGTGATATACCTAATGCAAACTAATTATGTATACACAAAGATTAATGGCTTGATTAAATCCTAAATGCCTAAAAAAAACTCAAAAATGTAATAATGCAAGAAAAAGAAGCAAGTTGTTGTTAGCACATTCATCCCCAGATTCTGCTCATCATTGGAGTCCCCTTTTGGTCCCTTTTCATGGCCCTTAGCTGTGGGCTGGCCACCCTATTTTTATATATATATTTTTTGGCATTTTTCCTAGGTCGGGTACCTCATGCCCAGTCGGCCAGCTGCCCCATGTCCAGCCGGCCAGGTTCAGGGGTCAAGTCGGCCAGGTTCAGGTGTCCAGCCAGCCAGCTGCCCCATGTCTAGTTGGCCAGGTTCAGGTGTCCAGTCGGCCAGCCCTTCTTACCCATAAATAGGTGGGCTTGCCTCCCTCTTTTCTCATAGTCTAGTCTTCCTTTTGCTTCCCTTACTTATGAGACTGTTCAGGTCTCTTGCTTGGGACTCTATCACTTTAGTATATTCAGCATAGTTGCTTCATATCTCTCTCTCTCTTGCACCCTCTCTCATAACACTCTAGTACTTGTTTGCTTCCGCTTTGTGCACTCATTCATGGTATCATCGCTCCCGGTTCAGCATTAATCTGCTGCCCCAGTCAACCTTTTTGCCCCAGATTTGCCTCAATTTTCAGCACCTTCATATCTGCGTTTTTCTTCTCAGATCTATTGTTTATCGATTGGCTTCTTCCGGTGCTTCTCCATTGTAAACTCAAGTATTGCTTCACTGGTTTTATCTCTGAGATCCCCCTTTTCACCTGTCGGTTGCTCCTTTTCAGGGTTGCAGCATCTGTGCATTTTCTTCCCTACAGGTGGTTCTTGTAGTTGTTTGGTGTTCTGAGTTGAGGTTTGGTGGCTTTTGGTACCTGTGGTGGACACTCCTTCTGAGATTGTGGATTTTTTCTTATGAGATTGAGCCCAAGATCTGGTGATGTCTGCCCCGACTACACTTCATATGTTCTTTGAGTCTACAAAGCTGGATGGCTCCAACTACACTTTGTGGAAGGTGAAGGTGAAATTAGCCTTGTTTGGCATGGATCTCTGGGATTAGCTTGTTACACTTGCCAATGCCACCCCTCCCACCCTTGCTTCCGGTGGTGTGACTTAGGCACAAATTGATATTTGGTAGGCAAATGATCATCGTGTTTTCTCTTTTCTGATGTTGAATTGTCAGGATTCTGTTCTCTCATGTGCGTACAGCATGCACATGAAGTTTAAAAGGCATTAGATCTTTACGAGATTAAGTCTTTGAGATGGATTTTGGCCTTGGAAAAGCAGCTTATGAACTTGTCAGTTTTTACCTTTCCATCTTTATCTGCTTTCATCTCAAAGATGAAAGATCTCTATGACGAGCTTGCTGTTTGTAGCAAGGATATCTCTATAGAGGATATGGCTATTCGGCTTCTCTCCAAGCTTCTAGAGAGGTTTTATGCTTATTTTCAGTCTCTTGTTTCTTCTCCTTGACCTATCCTAGTTACTTGGGAGGAAGTTCTCCCCTCCATTCTGCAGATTGAGTCTTGCTTCGAGGAGAGGACTAGCACCTCTGGTGGTTTTGATGGAGCTTTGGCTGCATGAGATAAAGGGAAGAATCAATAGAAGAAAGGGAAAGGGGGTTCTGACAAGAACTCCAAGGATAAAGATAAAGACAAAAATAGATCTTCTAAAAACAAGGACATTGAGTGTCATTATTGTGGCAAGAAGGGTCATAAATCGCCCCAATGTCACAAGAAGTAGTAGGATGAAGAAGTAAAGAACTCTTCCTCTACAGTGGTGTCTCAGACCAAGAAGGATGATGGTATTATTCTATTAGCAAGTACTCGTCGTGTACTTCCTCTTGTGACTTCTCAGTTACGCTCGTGGATTGTGGATAGTGGTGCTACTGCTCACATGACAGCCCATCGAGATTGGTTCGAGGACTTCACTGCAAGAACATGCGAGATCACTTTGGGTGATTCAGTTTGAGATGACGGATCTTGGTCTTTTGTATTATTTTCTTGGCTTTGAGATTTGGCAGACCCCGAGGGGCATTTTCTTCTCTCAATAGACGTACACACGGGAGATAGTGACAGATTTCAGATGACTGGATGCTGATTAGTATCTTCTCCTATGGATACTAGTGAGAAACTTTCTCTTCTTGATGCTTCTCTAGGGATTGATCATGGATAGTATCGGGTTCTCGTTGATTGTTTGGTTTGGTTGACCTACTCTCGATTGGACGTTTGTTTTGCAGCCAGCTTGTTGAGTTCTTTCTCATCCAAACCTCGTCAGTAGCATTGGTGGTGTGCTCTCATAGTTCTTTAGTACTTGTGTGGTACTTTGGACTTCGGCATCTTCTATGGCCAAGGATGCACTCTTCTTGAATGGTCTGATTCAGATAGGCCTAGAGATTCAGATACGCGGCGTTTGATCACCGGTTGTGTTTTTTCACTTGGGTCTGGAGCCATTTCATGGAACAGTAAAAAGCAGCCTATTGTGGCACTTTCCTCTATATAGAGGCAGAGTATTGTGCGGTATGTTATGCTACATGTGAGGCGATTTGGTTACGGAGATTATTGGGGGAGCTTGGCTTTCCTCCTACTGGATTTACTCTTCTTTGGTGTGACAATTAGAGTTGCATCGCCATCGCCAAGAACCCTGTGTTTCATGCTCGTACGGAACACATTGAGATATGGTATCACTATGTTTGTGAACGAGTTCTTGCTGGAGATTTGCGTTTGTTGTATTGTCCTTCAGCGGAGAATGCAGCAGATTTTTTCATCAAGCCGGTTTCTCATGCTTCCTTGGCTCCTCATCTTCGGCTTCTCAGAGTATGTTCAGTATCTTGTGTTGAGAGGGGGTGTTAGCACATTCATCCCTAGATTCTGCTCATCATTGGAGGGGGTGTTACCACATTCATCCCTAGATTCTGCTCATCATTGGAGTCCCCTTTTGGTCCCTTTTCATGGCCCTTGGTTGTGGACTGGCCACCATGTTTTTATATATTTTTCTGGCATTTTTCCCATGTCGGGTACCTCATGCCCAGTTGGCCAGCTGCCCCATATCCAGTCGACCAAGTTCAAGTGTCCAGTCGGCCAGCCCTTCTTACCTATAAATAGGTGGGCTTGCCTCCCTCTTTTCTCATAGTGTAGTCTTCCTTTTGCTTCCCTCACTCATGAGACTGTTCATGTCTCTTGTTTGGGACTGTATCACTTGAGTATATTCAGCATAGTTGCTTCATCTCTCTCTCTCTCTCTCTCTCTCTCTCTCTCTCTCTCTCTCTCTCTCTCTTGCACTCTCTCTTAGCACACTCTAGTGCTTGTTTGCTTCTGCTTTGTGCCCTCATTTAGTTGTAACACCTACTTCATCCTTGAGTCTCAATGTTTAAGGAATTCTCCAAAGTCTCTATCAAAACAACAAAAGCAAATAAGTTAAATAAAGCAAACTAGGTGGATATGCACTCTAACCAGGTAATGACAAAACATCAAATACTCAGTATAGCTAGGGAGTCCTAAGCTAGGGTAGTAAGTATAGCTAGGGAGTCCAAGTATAGTGTGCTAAGTATAGCTAGGGAGTTCTAAGCTAGGGTACTAAGTATAGCTAAGGGAGCCCTAAGCTAGGGTACTAAGTATAGCTAAGGGAGCCCTAAGCTAGGGTGCTTCCCTGACAACGACGACATAGATGTTCATCGATTCGGGAAGATTTAAGTCTTGCACGACTGGAGAACTCACAAGTAATCAATCAAACACTTTAACTCTTTATGGGGGGTCAGCCATGGATACCCATCCTCTTGACTTCTTGGTCATGGAAGTATGTTGACTTCAATTTCTTCATCACGCTCTCTAGCTCTGATTTCCCTTCACTAACCTCCATTTCTTCATCAACTCTCTAGCTCGAATTCTCCTTTGCCAACCTCCATAGAGAGATTACCTCTCTTAGTTGTAATTTCTTGTTCTTGTCTATTAGCATCTTTAGGTTTTATTTCCTTACTTGAAATGGCAACAATGCTTAAAATATAGAAGTAATAAGAGAGAGAAAAAGAAATTGTGTGTTTAAACACCTAAGCACAAGAGAAGAATCAAAATTTAGACACGATGCTAGAATGATCACAATGGATACACCAAGATGTTAGACATGAAAGAAGAACTCTCCACGGTGGTAAGGTTCTTTCACATAACAAATACACCTAAAATAGGGAAAGTGTGCATTTCTCCTCTCACCACACTAAAAGAAAATATAGCACTAAGAGTGTCACATAGTCATAACCCAAAGAACCTATTCTTATTAGTATAAATGAGTGATCTCTAGTGTAGGAGGAAGAGGGTCAGAAAATTGAGGAGGTAATAAATCTTGGTCAGAAAATTGAGGAGGTAATAAATCTTGGTCAGAAAATTGAGGAGGTAATAAATCTTGGGAGAAACATTTTTTAAGTAGTAGTGTTTGTAGAAAAGCACACATGTGGCTTGGATTCACTTGCATTATCATATTTTTACCATAATGGTAGCTCAAAAGAGCATTAAAAAACATCAAAATTCAAAGAACTCAAAAGGTATGTGTCATAAAGCTAACTTGTATATACTTGGAGCTCTCGATGGAATACTCTTGTAAATAATTGTATTTCACATTAGGACCATCCCTTTCTTGATTGAACATGTATGAAAGTGTCATTTACATGTTTAAATATGCCCAAAATAGTGCCTAATGATCTAATTTATAAAGTAACGCATGTTTTACCCCGTCTAATGTAAAGAAAAATGCATCAAAATAGAGTTGGATAATATGATTGTTTTCCCAAAACTTATAAATGGATGGATCAAAATAGAGTTAGATATGGTTGGTTTTCCCAAAACATATAAATGATTTATCACATCCTATAGAGGCTACATGCAAAAACTTGGTGCTTGTTTTCTAAGCCAAAAAAGCCTTCAATATTTGTCTTCATACTAAAACTCGCCAGAAATGCTCTCAAAGCTATAATTCTAAGGTCACTTTAATTTTAGGGCCTAAGATAAGCCAGATTAAGCTATAGATGGATCATAAAATCTAAAGGCATTCAAAAGTTTTGAAAATCATGATCAATTGGCTAATTTGAACCTTGTGACTCTAGGCATCCCAAGCAACCTTAAAAATCAGTTAACATTTACCTTTAACCCTAGAGGTGGAAACTATGCTCCTTTTTTTTTGAGAATGCTTTGACAAAAGCAAAAATACAGATATATTACAACACCAATGTGTCAAAAGAATTCCGCAAAGTTTGTCAATTGATAGGACACTTCTTGTTACGAAATAATAATGAACCTCATAAATACATTTGATATTTTATTAGATTCTTGTTACCTAAAGAGGTTAATGGCTAGCTGATAAACACTATTTTAGTATACTATAGTCTACCACACTATTACAAGGGGCCCATTACTTATTGAGTGTAGGCTACGCCGTAGAGAGCCAAAAACCCATTGGGGGAGGCAATTTTGACACCTCGTTAAGGTGGACATATTTTGTTATTTGTGTCTCCATGAAAAGTGCACTTTAGAAAGCTTCTTTGAAAGATTTCAAACTTGAAGAATGCTAGAGAAATGAGCGCGCTTGCAAGGAAGGCTAAGGGTAAATGTAACTTGTAATTCATGGGTTTGGTGGGAGGCGTTAGAAAAGCCAGGTTTGCTTTAACCTAGAGCTTTCTCAAAATTTTTTCCCAAATTGCCAAATACTTTTTTCAAATTTTTTTTTTAAAATAGTTATACTTGATAAGAAAATGCCTTAAAATCTTAAACCCAAGGATTTATGTAAGGTTCAAGAAACTAGCTTGGTCAGTGAAAAAAATAGACTCTTAACAACCATCGCAGGCATGCGTATCCTTGGCCCGTCTCGTCTCTGCACATGCATTTCCACATCATCTGCATTTCACGCTGTGATGCGCAAAACTTCCAACATCATCTCGACTGTGGTCCTCAGAAGAACAAGCGTGCACGCGGCTCTCTATTCTACATCATCTCAAGGCCCCCCTCGGAGGTGAACACTTTTTTTGCTGTGTGTGTGTGTGTGTGTGTGTTGAGGGGGGCTTTCGTGTAATGGAGGCAAGCAAGCTCGTTAACTAACTTAACATACCATCAGGTACGCAATCCTGGGAGCCGGTTTTGCTGGTTTGTCAGTCGCTTGGCACCTCCTTCAGGTATCTCTTGCTTTTCCCCCCCCCCCCCCCCCCCCCCCCCCCCCTCCTCCTTTTCCCCCCCCTCCGCCCCATAGCTTGTTTATGGTCATGGAAGTTAAATGAATGATTTAGTTGTTAGCTTGGGTGAACTAGGGAAAGGCCATCAGAAAGCCTTTCATGTGATTTTGGTTAGCAACCACAAATCCAAAGCATCCCACTGGGTCCAAAAAACCATCCTCCAAAACAAGAAGCCATCAGAACTGGCAGGGGGAGGGGCATCCTCATAAGCATCACAAAGAGAGGCAGAGGTAGACTCCTCACAATGAGGAAGGGAAGTAGGAATATAAACTGTAGTGGCAACAAAGTCCTCAAAAGCATCATGGATAGCAGAAGACTGTTCCAGAAGTAGAACCAGATCCCAAGAATCAACAAAACAGATAAAAGATCCATGTGAAAGGATCACACCGCAAAAGAGCAAAACACCCTCCTTGTTCTGCAAATACTGCAAAGAACATAAGCTCGGACAAAATAAACTCTGCTCAAGATCTCTGAAAAGATCACTGCTCTCCTCCAAATAACTGTAAACTCCTGACAAAGAAGAATGTCTCCACAGATACAACACAGCTCCCGAAACTGATCCTCAAGTGAAGTAGCTAGAGATAGGCCCTCTCTGAGTCTAGAAAACTCCTGTGGGAAGCAAAACGTAGCCAAAACACGCAAAAAACAGCACTCCACCGCCAACAGAAGGCAAGGAACATGGAGAAACCAGAAAACTGTGTAGGCCAGGAACAAAACACAAGTATAGATGCTCCAAAATCAGCAAAACGTTGACTCAAATCTGAAATTCAGAATCCTCCTCAAATACCAAACTGCCTCCAAAGCCACAATCCATACAATAAACCCCCTCTGCAAGTGATCTGTGTCAACTGGAGAAGAAAACGCAGCCAAACAGGGGCTACAAATCTGAAAATTCAGGCCAACCAGTGTCCACACCTCCTATGAGGAAAAACACTGAAGAGAAGGTACCTTCGGGTCCAAGAGATGAAGAAGGTAGAGCTACTAGCAAGATCGGTTCAGAAAAAACGCAGCAACCATGGCTGCAAATCTGAAAACGCAGAGGTATAAGGGGCTGAATATGGAAACGCTGAAGAAATAGGTACACCCAAGCCTCAGATCAGCAGATCAGCATCAGAAACCTGTAGAAGAAAAAGACAGCAAACATGCTTCTGCTGGCCTGTACAAAACAGGCGACCAGCACTAAGGGGGGGGGGTATGAATGCCGAGAACTGCTGAAAACTGCTGTAGACAGCCACCTGAAGAAAAACACAGCAACCTATGTGCTGCTGCCCTTGCTGAAAACGCAAAAACGCAGGTCTGTCTAGGGGCAGAAAAAACGCAGATATGAAGAGGTATAGGAGGGAGCATCCAACGCTGAAAATCACCGGCGCTCTGATACCATGATAGAATGTGCAGCGGAAGAAGGGAAAGTGGAAACACAGGAGGGAGAGAGAGAGAGAGAAAGATGGAGAGGAAACACAGGTGAGAACCTGCTCTCAATATCATCATCAAAAGGAATACATGTCCCGAGCAAGAGGGGAGAACCTCGTAAGTGAGGGACTGCAGCTAGACAAGCTAGGCAAGCAATGCAAGCAGTAAAATATGAGGGAGGCATGCCGGCTATATATACCTCTACATGAAGGCAGCCGACTAGTGATAAATACCTCCACGACTGGGGAAAATCCCAAGACCATAAAATGGGGAATAAATATGGGTAAAATATGAGTGAGGGGTGACCAGCCCCTCTGACTAACATGGTCAGCCCTAGAGGCTAAAATAGGACACCAAATAGAAGCCAGCAAGTAGGGGATGATGTCTAACACTTCCTAGCCTGAAGAACTTCCTATTGAAGAGCCTGCAGCTTGTTAATATGCTCTCGCATCGTCGACGACTTTGCAGGGCTCATAACCCGCATCTGTACTTCCAAGGAAATCCTCTTCATGGGCGATACCCTGTTGTAAAGAGAGGCCAAATGCTGCCATATACCTCTGGCCAGCGTCATATGCTTTACATGATTGATTACCTGCGGTGTGCAATTGAGAAAGATAAACGAACGGACCTTGGCGTTGACATGATCCCACATCTGTGCTGTGCCTCCCGGTCCCTTCGGATCGACGGTAACTCCCCTTCCTCTACTTCCGGCCCGTGGAACCCCAACAACGACGAAATCAGCGAGGTCATAAGACTCCAGAACAGATTCCATCATAACCTTCCATATGCCGTAGTTGTTTCCCGTCCAACTGACGGTCCACCGGGAACGTGGGGAGTGTAGGGATCTTCACATGTCTCTCGGCCATCTCTAACAGATCTGCCATTGCGGGGATGTACTCTGAAAAAGGGTGGTGGGTGGGAACAAAGAAGAACTAACACCTGCAAGTGGCTGTCCAGCAAATCAGCCCGCCGTCCTCTTGCTTCTCCTCTTCCCAAACAGTCCTGTACAGTCCACTAATCAGCAACACAATAGTCCCTCTCTTGCTCACACAAATCCCAAGAACTATCTAGAGCCTAGGCTCTGATACCATGTCAGAATACGCAACGGAGATGATGACCAGATATGGGAAACAAGAGCAAAACGCAATGCAAAAAATAACAGCACAAGAGAGAGAGAGATAGAGACGTGTAACTCTGCTCTATATACACAAGAAGAATCCCCGAATGATACAAATGTGACAAGGGGACTGGGGGCCATTTTATATGGCCCCCGAACAGCAGTCGGCCCTGCTGTAGGGCAGCGGACAGGACCATAATCCCCATGACTTGCTGAAATGCACAGTCGGCCAGCTCATCTGGGGGGGGGGTCGTGGACCTGAAGCAACGCTAACAGCCAGCAGCAGCATGCCAGATGCAGTCGGCCAGCTTCAGAGGTCCACCTTCCACCAGGGGGCTGCCACCCAAGCCACAGAAAAATAGGGAAAAATGGGAAAAAATACGGGGAGTGAGGAAAAATGATAAGACACCTACAAAGGGCGGGCACACCCACAACAAAGGCCCTGGTGTCTATAGAAAGACAGGAGATGACTTCTAACAAATAATAGCTATGGACTAGGGATAAAGTAGTGAACAAAAGAAAGGAATTGGGGAAGGAAAATAATCTGGTAGATGATGGGGTATTTGTTAGATTGCGTAGCCATCTAGTCATCCACATTAACGTTAAAAGAATTTAGATATTAAATATCTAGCGAAATGGGTGGGTAGACTAGAGGACAGTTCAGCTACTGAACCCTAGACTAGAGATACATGTACCAATCAATTTGGTGACATGTGGACATAATTCTTTAGCCTAGGGGAAGTTTTGAACCTAGTTTTGAGTATCCTAAGCATGTGTAAACCAGCTTGGCCAAGGGCCAGGGGTTGGGCGCCTTTTTGACACATTAAGAGATTTTTTATGACGTAATATTTGGGCTTGCAAAAGGTTGGCCAATTGGAGCCATTATGAGCCTATTAATAGGAGGGCTAGGGTTAGATTTCAGCATTCAATCTTAGATCTACAGTGCCAAGTCCGGTTGCAGGAGAGAGCCTGGATCAGCAGTTCTCAGCCCTAGCACAGGGAGGTTTCAGCCATGTACAGCTTTGGAGCAGCAAGTATAGGTAGCATCATGTATTAGTAGCATTAACACACAAAATTCAAGAGTCGAGATCTGATTTTTATTGTAAATATCATTCGTGCAATAGTTAATATATACAATAGATTATGTGAATATATGAGAAGAGGTGTTACAGTACCATTGTACACATTGGGAACTCTTGACAATGTTGAGAATCATGATGAAGAACTTAACACAATGGCCAATGAACAAAGAGGCGTAGCGCGCGACTTGACACGTGGGAGTTGGCATGTGATTGGGCACGGAGGGAGAATGGTGGTATGGGAGCATGCAAGGGGGGCACCTCGCTCTGTGAGGGTGGGGATGACATAGCTCAAGCTGATAAGGTTTGGGTGGTGAATATGCTCGAGGAAGAAGACACGAAGAGGATGGTTGAGCAAGGGGTTGAGGAGGAGAGGCAACTGGGCACTACAAAGAGAAGGAAATCTTTCTTGGAGATGGTCGGTGAAGATGAGTTGATTGTGCAACAGATAGCGGGGTCAGTGATTGAGTTGTGGACTCTTCCAAGGTCAGTTGCAGACTGAGGGGCTTGACGGAAACCAATCGAAAGCTTTGTCGTCTTCTCAAGTATATGCACATTTGCCTCAAGAGTTTGTCGATAGGTGGTTAGATAATAGAGGAAAAAAACTCAAATTACACAAAAGCCAAGAGTTCATTTTTCAAGTTGTATGCTTTTTCTAGGTGTGTCAAAAAATAACTCCCATAACTGTCCAAACCTTGCTTTTTACATAATAACCTTTTTAAAGAATAAGTTATAATTTTAATGTATACTTTTTTTCCTAGTAAGTACCCGAAACAACACTTCTCATGCTTTTTCATCTAGGCGTCTAGTTTTTTTAAAATTTTTTTCCTACCACTTTTTCTTGCTTTTCTCACGCGCACGCTTGTGTACCAATGTGGCGTATGGTGATCACTGTAGTACTGCACTGCGCTCCGAGTACGGACAGCCGTGCCATCCATTGTCTGTACTACCATCTGAGCGTGCTTGCTCGACTGCATGGGCCCTTGCATGATCTGTACGGACGGGTGCACCCGTGTAGCATGCAATAGGTTGGATCGTTGTAAAGCACAACAGAGCCTTCTTTAATCCCGTGAGTTTATGCAATTCCACTTTACTTTGAGAGAGAAGAGAAGAGAGAGAGAGAGAAGATAGAGTTGACATAGTATTGGGTCCCATTTCCCCCTGACCCCCCCCCCCCCAAAAAAAAAAAAAAACGCTTGCCCGCTCGCAATCAAGAGTATTTGCTTATATTTCTTTGGAGAACTTTGTACAATGAGAAAGATGATTGAGGATTGCCCAAACACAAGGACGAAGTAACGCTGAAGAAGCTCTTCACGGAGGCCTTGGGGCTGTAGCACAATAAAGTGCTGATTTGCTGAATGTATGCACAAGGCTGGAGGCGGCTCTAGGCACACATCCCTGCTTGTACTGCTTGTAGACTGTTTTATCAAGAATGATTTATACTCTGAACTTAGCGTTTGCTTTTATATGAGTTTGTGCTGTTGTCGGCTGGTTCATATGCTGTCGGCCTATTTTATGAACAAGAAAATGCTAGATTTGCTAGCATTAAATGCTGCGCATATTATTTCTGCTGTCCTTTGATGCTGGCTGACTGGAACATACCTGACTACTGCCGAGCAAGGTTTTTATGCTGGCCGACACATGCTGGTTTGCATGCCATGCTGGCCGATTGATGAATGGAGTTGCCGATTGGCTACCTTTGCTCTCCATGCTGCATTAAATGCCAGTTGGCTGCAGAAAATTGTACACGACTAGCATTAATTGCTAGTCAGCTGCCTGAACTGAGTTGGGTGGCTGGTTGGCTGGTCGGGTGGCTGATTGGCTGGCTGCCTGACTTGGCCGACAGGAGCCCCAAGCCACATGGGCCTGGCTGACAGCCTGCACAGGCCATAAGGCCTCTTGCCTTGTTTTCAAAGGTGGCTAGGGAGTTGGCTTACTCCCTTGCAAGGCTGGCCCACCTTAGGGGCTGCCTTGGGGCTGGCCTTAGGCTGGCCCCTTCTACATGTAATGCAACTATATGCCTAACAGGCAACTATTGCTACGACTGACATCTACATGCTCTTGAATGATGAACACTTGTTGAATTCTCCACAGTGGGTTAAGAGGACTGACCTGACACTCTAAGGCTGGAGACTGACCTACGTAGCTCGTGCCTGACATGTCTTGGACTAGGCTCACAAAGGGGTCACGGCATACGACAAATAAATCCTAAAAGGCACTACTTTTGTACATGATTCTTGCACTGTTGATGAGCCAGTTTGTCACCGTGTACCACAGTGCATGGGTGCACGTGACATTCCCTCCTGCTTGACTTGGTGGCAAGCTCATCGTTTCGAGGTAATAACTGTGGATACTCGAGGAAGAATTCTTCATCTAGCCAAACGGCTTCATTGGCCCCTTGATCTTTGAACTCGGTATAAAATTGGCGAAGACATCATCCTGAACCATGTTTGCAGCGATGTAGAAGGATCTGCTTAGGCTCTATCACCTCTGCTTCATCAACCATTTCTGGCTGTTGCTCTTCGGGAACATTTTGTAATGAAGGTCCAATATAAGGCTTTAACCAAGAGACATGGAAGACGTCGTGCATCGTCCAATTGTTTGGCAATCTAAGTTGCATGGCAATGTCACTTATCTTTTTTATGATGGGAAAAGGACCAAAACTTTTGAATGACAACTTTGGATAGCGCTTGCCCACTTGCTTAAGTCTTTGCTTCACGATCCTTAAATATACCCATTCACCTTCTTTGAAATTGATGTCTCTCCGTGACTTTTGTTTGCCTGTCTGGTGTAAGCCTCCTGAGCTTTGGTAAGACGCTCTTTGACGGACTCAATGATGGCTAAAAAAGTTTATGTTGTCTTGTTGGCTTCCAAGGAAGGAGAGATCATCCTCTTGAGAAGGGATGAAAATCTTCGACCAAAGGCTACCTCAGAGTTCTGCCAACATTGGATGAGTGTCATTGAGAATCGCCTGTACCAATGGGAGATGAAGCTCCCACTTCGATTGCTGATCATGGCAGTCTGCTTTAAGCACATCAAAAGCCAAGGGATTGTAAATCTCAGTTTGGCTATCGGTCTGGGGATGGAATGTACTGGACAATTGCAATTTGGTACCAAATTTGTCGAATAGAGCTCGCTAGAAGTGAGATGTAAACTTTGGGTCCCGATCTGAAGTAATGGTCCATGGCAAACCACAAAGTGGATACCAGTGTCGGAGAAAGAGCCGGGCTATATCTTCTGCTGTGGCTGTCTGTTTGCATGGTATAAGCATACAAAATTTACTGAATTTGTCAACTATCGTCGTACACTGAGTATTCTGAGATCTAGTAAACGCAGGAAGGCAAAATCCATCGAAATGTTGTGAAACGGACCCTCAGGAACAGGCAATGGTTGAAGCAACCTTGCCTGTTTGGTATGAGGTACTTTCACTTTTTGACATATGGGACACTGAGAAACATAGTTGTACACATCCCTACGCATCTTCGGCCAATAAAATGATATTTCTAACTTCTCCAAGGTACTGTTGATCCCGCGATGACCACCAACAAGTGAGTCATGGGCATCATGGAGGAGTGCTGGTCTTTTCTCCCATGAGAACACATAGTCGACCCTGGTAAAAGAGCCAACCGTCCTGATGTAACACGCGGAAGCTCTGGGGGTCTTCTTTCAGCCCTAAACACTCCTGAGAACATGCTGATGCAAAACGCAGACATGAAGAGAGTAGAAAAAGAGAGAGATGCTAGAAATTCAGTATATTAATATGGTACAAAAAGGTACTCAGTCCACAGCCCTAGGCTGCCTTGTAAAAAGGGTGATAAACACCAAAAACCTAGTCCCTAACTAGGACCCTGAGGACCCAACTCCTAAAGAGTTGAATCGTTCAATCTATGAGCACACTTTGCCTTTTATAGGGTTCTTGGACACTTGGTATACTGGCCGATTGATGCTGGTCGGCCAGTCATTTATGCTTTAAATGCTCTTCAGCGTTGTCCGACTGGATCTCTTCCTTAATCATGATGCGTTTGCAGCCGCCTTGTCCTCTGGTTCAACCGACCAGCTCTGTGAGCAGCCGACAGCCTGTCTTTTCTTCTAACGCACTGTTAGGACACCCTCTTCATGCCCTCTAGGCCTTGCTCTGAGGCCACACTTGTCCACTTCTGTATCTTGTGCTCAAAATCCTAACTCCTATCTGGTTCATACTCTTTATCTGGCTGCCTCTTCTGGACCAACACCTGAGAATGTCCATGGCATCTTTCATGCACATGACACCTGAATGGCGTAATGACCCGGTTCTGAGTAAAGGGCCATATTGTAAGGAGTTCCGAATTCTGGACAATCTACATACTGTCTAAATCTTTTGCTTGTATCTCCAACACAGTCGTCTCGTGTACTGTGTGAATACTACCTTTACGACTCAGAGCGTCCGCTATGGGGTTGTTCTTACCCAGTACATACTCCGTCATTCCTCCAAACTGCTAGAACAACTGACTCCACCGGTGTTGTCTATTGCTCCATTGGGCACTTGGCATAGTTTGCAACCACTTCAAGGTCGGGTGGTCTATCGTCACAGTAAATTCCCTTCCATAAAGAAAAGGTTTCCACTGCTTCAAGGCTGTGTGTAACTGTTTGGCCCTCCTAGCTATATTTCACATGATGAAACCCATGCCTGGACACCAGATAGGTGGAAGAAGACATGGGGATAGGGTCCATAAGGTTTACCATTTGAGTAAGAAAAAGCACCATTCATGGTCAAAAAGCAGGAAAAAGAAGAGAGTCAAACAAGGTTGACCGCGAGCCAAGGGCACCATTGGAAAGAGGAGACTCAGCTGTGATAGAATGCACAGTAGAAGAAGGGAAAGTGGAAACACAGGAGGGGGGGGGGGAGAGAGAGAGAGAGAGAGAGAGAGAGAGAGAGAGAGAGAGAGAGAGAGAGAGAGAGAGAAATGAAATGAAATGAAATGATATATTAACGTCTTCAAAAGGCCAAAATGACCTATGAGACCAAAAAGGTTACAACAATTGGTGGATCTGATACAATGTCTGTGTAAGGAAAGCTAAAAACAACTAAACAACTAACTGAAACTGAAACAACTGAGGAAAAGTACGGTACCAGGAACGCCTAATGGATAACATCTAGGAGGAAAACTCCAGCAACAAAGGTAAGCATCATACACATCACTATCCAAAGATGTCTCTCATCGGTCGATGGCGGATATCCTCAATGTCCTCCATGGTGAGTACTCTGACTGGACGTCTCCCATGCCGTGCTAGTATGATCCTGATCCTCTGTTGTAGTCTCCGCCGGTGTCGAGATGGGCCTCTCATCTTGGGGCGCCTGGACCGCCCCAGCTCTATAGCCCGATCAATCAGTGTACCTCTGGTGCGGCTGTACTCTGGGGCTAGCTGCAATGCCTGCTGACCTGACTGCTCAGAGAGAGAGAGAGAGAGAGAGAGAGAGAGAGAGAGAGAGATTTTATTAACGTCTTCCAAAAGACCGAATTCGGCCTATGAGACAAATCGGAGTACCTGTATGGGGTATCCTCTGTCATCCCAACAAAATGAAAAAGTACTGAATAAAAAAGCTGAATCTGGGTGTGCAGGGGATGGAGCTCTATTACTAGGAGAATGCAAAGCTATATGCATGGAGTATACAATCATGATATGCAACCTAGCTAGCTCCATCCTGTACCATACTGGGGGTATAAAATGGTATACATCAGTGAAGGGGGTGTCCACAGCTCCCTGAAGAACATGCCTGGGTGTGCTCTGAAGCGAGCCAGTCGCTCCGCACCCTCTCTGTGAAACTGAGCTCTGATCTCTGTCATCTCTCTCTGGTATAGGCGTGGTGTCCGAAAGCCAGGTGTCCTCTGTCTCCTGCGGGCTCTAAGTGTCTCTGCTCTCTGGAGAGTAATTCCCTGCCGTGTAGGGGCTGGGAGGGGTATGGATCTCTGAAAAAATGTAGTAATCTGTGTCTGTCGCCCCCCCTCTGGAGCTGTCTGAGCCTGTAATAATGTCTCTCTGTGGCGCTGTATGTCTAGAATGTATCTCCCCAGTATGCGCTGGTTTGCTGTCTCAAAGATCTGGCGTAGGGAATGTGGCTCTCTGAATAAAATGGGATATCTCTCTCTGATGGCTGTATATGCTCTGCATCTGCATACATAATGCTCCTCACTCTCCACCTCCTCTCTGCACAATCTGCATACCCTCTCCTCTCGGGGGATCCGTGCTGCTCTGCCAGTTTCAATCTCCAATCGGTGTGATGAAACTCTGAGCTGACCAATAGCCACTCGGGAGCCGTGTGGTAAAAAGCCCTCCATGTATCTAGGCCTCTCTATAAATCCATCATCAGTGATACTCATGAAGTGATCTCTGTAGTATAGCATCTTCGGTGGAAGAGGCTGTGTAGGCGATATCCATGTCTCTCGTGTATAGAGCTGCCATAGATCCTGTCTCAATACTCTGTTCCTCTCACTATGAGAGAGACGGATATGTGGTGCATCCCTGTCATACTGGAATGGTGGTAGATGATCCATGTCTAGGCCATGCTGTGAGAACCAATGTGTGACCTGTGCATACCATGATCCTCTGTCTCCTGCCTCAGCCAACTGTCTAGATGCCTGAAAAGCTCTGTATGATAATCTGTCCTGTGGCATCTCTCTGAATCTGTCTAGCAGGCATATAGTCTGAAATATGGCCTCTACCATCATAGGAGGCGTAGCAAACTCTGCTCGGATAATGTCATGAGGTACTGACGGTTTGCTGCGTATCATGCGTGCCATCACGAGGGCCTGTGGTCTCTCTATCTGTGTCCACCAATGGGTAGCAAGGCCTGGCGCCCATACTGCTGCTCCATACATCAATGCCGGTGTGACTAATGTGTCAAATAGCCACCCCTTCGTCCGGGGCTCCTGAAAATGCGCCTGGTGGCACTGTCTCTCTAGCATAGCCAATGCTGCATATCCCCGTGTCAATCTAGCTCTGGCTGCTGAACCCATGGTAAAGCGTGTGGCTGCTGCAGAGAAGGTAACCCCTAGGTACACGTATGATGTCACCACCTCCACCTGGCATCCGGCGATAGTGAATGTCAGCTGACTCCTGCCTTGTCTCGATGTATGAAAGACCATAACCTTGGTTTTCCCAAGGTTCACAGTAAGACCCCTCTGTGTGCAGAAATCATGGAGTGCATGTAGATGCTGCTGTAGACCACCTGGGGACTCAGACACTAATACAATATCATCAGCATAGAGCATAATATGTACTGAGGTACCTGCTAAATCAACTCCATCTCCGCCTCCCCGTGTAATGAAGTCAGCCACCTCATCAATGTATAACCCAAATAGCGTGGGGGAAAGTGGGCATCCTTGCTTCACACCAATGGTGCTAGCAATAGTCTCGGACATACCTCCTGGACATGTGACTTGCCCAAAAACCTGCTCATATAATGCATAGATGCCCCATGTCATATCTGCTGGTATGCCAAGAGATTGCAGGCGCTGAAAGAGCCTCTCTCGTGGTACTGTGTCAAATGCCTTGCGGAAATCCACAAAGCAGCAATAGAGCTTTCTCTTCCTCACTCTGGCCTGATCAATCATACATCTCAAAGTGAATACATGGTCAGTGGTAGAGAAAGCTCTCCTGAAGCCTGCCTGCCCTGATGAGCGTAAACCTGCTCGCTCAGCATATAAGCTAAGCTCCTGCTCCAGCACTGCACCATAGAGTTTGGCCAGCACGTGGCCAACCATAACCGTCCTGTAGTTGCTCGGATCGAGCATATCCCCTGTTTTGTGAATCGGCACAATGGTGTGCATCGTCCACTCCGCAGGCAAACCCTCTGCTAGTGCCCTGTTAAACAGGTGTGCAAGAAAAGGAGCTAAAGAATCTACTGCATATATGAGATGCTCACCCTGCAGGCCCATATGGTCGGCGGCCCGTCCATGCTGTAGGCGGCGGATAGCTTCCTGTACCATCGAGTGGGTAAAGAAGCTAGCTGTGGTAGGTCGAGGCTCCTGTGGCTGAGGTATAGGTGGCTGCTGTGGGGCATGGTATAGACCCTCTGCATATGTGTGCCATGTCTGTGGGTCTGCAATAGGTGTCGGGGTCCGGGGCTCTCTAAAGTGCCGCCATGAGACAGGGCTATCTCTACTCATGAAGAAATGAAAGATCTCTAGCTCCTGCATCTCTGCGAAGGCCCGCCTTTTGCGGCGAGTAAGTCTCCTCATCTCTCTCCTCGACTCCTGCTGTGTGATGGCTCCCAAAGCTCTCTGTATGCGGAGTCGTGAGTATAGGGCTCTGCACTCGTCATCATACCATCTGTTCTGGGGCATAGTCCCAGGTCTCGCAGGCTCTCCTGAGTGTACACGATGTGGGAAGCTCTGTAATGCAGCCGTGTGTAGGAGTGATGCGAGCTGGGCTGTAATGGTATCCATAGATGCCAGGGGATCCATGAGTAGGAGCCCATCCTCTACTCTGCTAGTGTATATGTCTGCCATGTCATGTGTGAAGTAGATGGTAGTGTGTGGCGTCGGTATGTGGGGGGCTGGTGATACTGGTGATCCGGCTAGTGAAAATGCCAAGTATGTATGATCTGCCCCAATAGGACGAGGTGGAATGGAGAATGAGGTGACAAGCTGTGATGCCTCCAAAGACCCCATAATGTAGTCTACCACCGTGCCTCCGGTCCGTGTATGACCCCCATGTGGGAAGCATGTCAGCCCTCCTGATCCCGGCCACTGTAGCATCCCGTTATAAATAACGAGACGATGCCTGGCTCCCAACTCTAGTAAGTGGTCCCCATAATGTCCTCTGTCTGGTCCAGTGTCCTCTGATGCCCGACTAGCCCCTATCTCCTCTGGATCCACAGGGTGGAGGATCTCCATGTCATCATAGTCATACACCTCACACTGTCTGCTCTGTGTGTGGGCATTGAAGTCGCCCGTAAGAAATACTTCCCCTAGTGTAGAATAATGCATAATCTCCTCTGACAGACAAGTGTATGGCAAGGCTCCTATCTCCTCCTCCTGTGGCATGTCCTCTGTAATGACATAGGAGGATCCTGATGGAGAAAAGTAACATAGAGCTATGTATATAACCCTGTCCTGTGAGAGCTGTAAGCTGATCCACATGTATCTGGCCTCTGGATCCTGTGCTACCACTCTCAGTCTCCCCTGTAGCTCCCGTCTGAATAGGACTGCTACTCCCCCCGACCCTCTCGAGGTACCCTGGCGTGTGGTCCTCCTGTATGCTGACTCCCACTGGAATCCCTCTACTCGAGGTAGCCCTCTCTCTGGGCTCTGATGTGTCTCTGTTAGAAGTATGATGTCTCTCCCCACCATAACATGCTCCAGTCGTCCAGGCTGCACCCATAGTGAACCATTACAGTTCCATACTGCTATGTGTATCTCTGTCAGTGGCCTGGTCTGTGTCCCATAGGCCCCAAACCGCTAATCCATGGGCCGGCCATCAATGATGACCCGACCATCTCGATAGAAGGCCTTCTTGCCTTCTCTCCTCGCGTGTAAGACTCGTGGCATGCAAGTTCTCCTATGCTCAAGCTGCATCCTCGTGAGATCATCATCCAAGAAAATAGGAGCTCCCTCTAAACCCCGTAGTATGACCCTCTTTCTCATGAAGGTGACCCTCTCCGTCTCTCCTGCAAACTGTAGGATGAGGGCTCGCTTGCGTGTTGAGTCTTTCCCGGCTCTCCATGCTTTGGTGAAGGGGAGAGGGTGCTCTTCCTTGTAGCCGAGCTTCATGCATAGAAGCTGTCCATCTTTCTCGGGAGTGGAGTCGGGTGTCTCGGCTATACCTGTGACTCGAATGTTGAGGCGGCGGGCATGCCTCATCTTCTCCTCCTCAATGACCTATGAGACCAAAAAGGTTACAACAATTGGTGGATCTGATACAATGTCCGTGTAAGAAAAGCTAAAAACAACTAAACAACTAACTGAAACTGAAACAACTATGAGGAAAAGTACGGTACTAGGAGCTCCTAATGGATAACATCTGGGAGGAAAACTCCAGCAACAAAGGTAAGCATCATACACATCACTATCCAAAGATGTCTCTCATCGGTTGATGGCGGATATCCTCAATGTCCTCCATGGTGAGTACTCTGACTGGATGTCTCCCATGCCGTGCTAGTATGGTCCTGATCCTTTGTTGTAGTCTCCGCCGGTGTCGAGATGGGCCTTTCATCTTGGGGCGCCTGGACCGCCCCAGCTCTATAGCCCGATCAATCAGTGTACCTCTGGTGCGGCTATACTCTGGGGCTAGCTGCAATGCCTGCTGGCTTGACTGCTCAATCTTTGGTCGAAAGAAGTCTGTAATCTGCCTTTGTAGGTGTCTCTCCCTCTCTGATCCCCTCCCTCTCAAGAGACCCTCTCTATGTCTACGAAGCTCCAGCAAGTATAATCCGAGGCATCTCTGATCTTGGTATCTCATGACTCTGGAAAGTGGTCCGAAACCCTCTCTAAACAGGCAGTGAAAACGGCCTCGTATCTCATAATATACTGGACAGTGACATATGTAATGTAACTCTGTCTCTGGCTCCATCTGGCACAGCTGACAAATCCTGGCCTCAGCTGGTACTCCTCGGAATCTGCCAGTCTCAATCTCTAGCTGGTGTGAGGATGTGCGCGTCTGACCAATAGCACACCGTACCCCATGAGAAAGATGAGTATCCATGTAGCTGGGTCTAATCACAAACCCATCCTGCGTGAGCTGGAGAAGATCTCTATAGAAAGCCATCTTCGTACCAAGCTCGTGTGTCGGCTGTATCCATGTCCTCCTAGTGTCCAGCTGAATCAAGTCCTGCCTGATAAGTCTGGTAATCTCTGCCCGTGTGAGAGAGAGGGAGGGTGCATCCAGGGAGTACTGAAATGGAGGTAGCCTGTCCATACTAAAGCCATGCAGCTGGAACCAAGCTGTCATCTGTGCATACCAACATGATCCGTCTCCCTGTGATGCCAACTGTCGTGAAGACTCCAGGGCTAAGCGAGCATATCTGTCTCTAGGGAGAGCCCAAGTGCTATGTATAAAGGAGACTGATCGAGTGAGTGCCTCTACTACCAATGGGGGGGCAGCCATCTCTGCACGGATAATATCATGTGGTACGGAGGCCTTGGCCCTAATCATCCGGGAAATCATAGAAACCAAGGGCCTCTCCATACGTCTCCATCCATCCGTGCTACCAGCTCGGCTGTGGTGATCCACTGAGGGTCCCCATATCTCCACTCCATACAGCATGGCTGAAGTGACAAAAGTGTCAAAGAGCCAGAGCTTTGTTCGAGGTTCCTGAAACTGAACCTGCGAACGCATCATCTCTAGTCTCCCCAGTGCTGCATAAGCTTTGGTCAATCTGGTCTCCGCTGCTCTCCTCAAGGAAAATAGTGGGCCACTAAAAACCACACCAAGGTAAGTATATGCATCTGTATACTGCACTGTCTCCTGACCATATGTAAAGGTGGGTACTGACCTCCTAACCCACTGTGCTGTGGTGTTAAACACCATCACCTTGGTTTTACCAAGGTTAACAGACAATCCACTATACAATAACAGCGGAATCCATGTCCCTGCTAGCTGTGCTCCTCTGTCACCCTCCCGTTCTACATAGTCCGAAACCTCATCCACGTACATCCCAAATAAGGTGGGAGAAAGGGGGCAGCCCTGTTTCACCCCAATAGTGGAGTGAACCATCTCAGATATACCCTGAGTAGTACGTACCTGCCCCACAACTATCCTGTATAAAGCCATGATTCCCCAAATCAGCTCTATGGGCACTCCCATCTCCTGTAGTCTGCGCATCTGTCTGGCTCTCGGTACTGTGTCAAAAGCTTTACGGAAATCCACAAAGCAACAATAAATCCTCCTGCCATATAATCTGCCCTCCTCAATAATAGCTCTGAGTGTCAAGATATGGTCAAGAGTGGAGAAACCTCTCCTGAACCCTGCCTGCCCTGATGCACGTATTCCCTCTCTCTCTGCCCATCTACTTAACTCCTGCTCAAGAATAGATGCATATAATCTAGCCAATGTGTGACCAATCATGATGGTACGATACTTCCCAGGAAGCATGGGATCCCCCGACTTGAAGATAGGTACAATTGTGGACATATTCTTGTCAGAATACGCAGCGGAGATGATGACCAGATCTGGGAACACGAGCAAAAAACGCAGGCAGAAAACAGCACAAGAGAGAGATAGATGTAGGCGTGTAAGTCTGCTCTGATATACACAAGAAGATCCCGAATATGATACAAGTGTGGTATGGGGGCTTGGGGCCTATTTATATGCCCCCAGATGGGCAATCGGCCTGCTGAAAAAGCCTCCACGACTGTAGCATCAGTCGGCCAGCACTGAATGAAGCCCACGACTGTATATGCCTAGTCGGCCAGCAGTACAGAGGTCCACGATTACTGTTGGGCAGTCGGCCAGTCACCTGTCTGCTGATGGGTCAGTCGGCCAGCTACTCAGTGCTCCTGCCAACTCAGAACTGCCTCCCAAGCCACAGAAAAAATGGGAAAAATAAGGGAAAAATGCGGGGAGTGAGGAAAAATGATAAAACACCTCATAAGGGCGGGCACACCCACAACAAAGGCCCTGGTGTATAAATCTAGACAGGAGATGACTTCTAACACCCCCTCTTAGCTCCTGGCTGTGAAACCAACCACAGGGAGCTGGGGTGCCGCCTGAGCAAATCCTGAGAGAGGGACTTCGTGAAGAGGTCCACCGTACTGTCCTCCGTCGAACAGAACTCTAGCAAGATGTCATGAGCAATGATCTGTTCACGAACAAAGTGCCTCTGGATGACCATGGGTTCCTCCAGTGGAAGCCCAAACCTGCAATGCAACCTCTGCATCCTCACCACCTCACAAGCAGCATCACAAGCAGCCCTGTACTTTGCCTCTGTACTCGACAAGGCAAAAGATGACTGTCTCCAACTGCTCCATAAAACTGCTCCTGGGCCTGAAGTAGATCTCCTCATGTCCTGATCTCCTCCCCAAACTGAGTCACTCCAACTGTGGAGTCGGACTCCATCCAACAATCTCCATCCTGTGTACAAGAGTCCCTGATCCTTCGCATGCCGCAGAGACCATAGGAAACGCAATCCTGCCTCCCAAAGATGTTGAAATTAGAGCATGGTGATGAGCTATGGTGGATCAAACACTAGAATCAACATCATTAACAAAGTGAATAGCAAATAATTAAGACGTAATTAGTGGGTAATTAACAAATAGATTAATGTAGGCATGGATAATCAAAAACCAGCAAATTCTCATTAGGCCAATGCCTCAATTTATAGAGCTTACATCAAGCATCTAATCCCATTGATTTCTCCATGATTCACTCTACCTCTTTTCCCTGATTCTCTCCACCTCTTCACTTTTCCCAGAATATCTCCACACTTCCTAAATCTTCTCATGCTACCCTTTATTCTCTCCCAGTAGATTCTTCTCACCTTTTCACAGGTTCTTTCACATTTACTCATCCTCTTTTACAGCCTCTAACCAAGGGCTTGTTCCCACACACACCCTATTCACTTGTATTTTCAACACCTCCCCTCAAGTGAATACTCTCTAGCACACCTGGACCCTATACCAAGTTTCCCTCTTACTTGATAGCCCGCGACCAGTGCCTCAAGTCCCTAAACTCCATAGTCCTTGACACTCTTTCTCTCTATGTGTCCAAGGCTACTATAAGTGCCCGCGACCTTGACTAAAGTGCTCACACATACATCTACCACGTGGCCTACATCATCGGTGGCTCAGAGGTGGTTTTACTTTGTTGGGGTAGGTTACATTGGGTTGTGGGGTCTCTCTCTCTCTCTCTCTCTCTCTCAGAAAAGATGATCCGACTCCACTTCCTTTGGAGCCTCCATGAAGTTTGTCGATGTCGTTCCTTCTCCACTTGGTTTGCTGTAGCAGTCTCTTGCCATGTGTCCTGGCTTTCCACATTTGTGGCAAGTGAAGGTCCTTCCTCCTACTCTGCCTCTTCCTCGTCCTCGTCCTCGTCCTCGAGAGAATTCTCCTCGGGTGAAGAATGCTTTTTCTTCTCCTGCTGTTGAGTCGAGCCATTTCTTCTCTTTGCCTCTGCTCTCTTGCTCTAGTAGAGCTGCTTCTATCTCGTGTAGCTTCAATTCAGGTACATTTTTTAGTGTTGCTACAATATTTTCATATTCACCTTTGTCCACACTCTTCAGAAGCACTGTTAGTGCCTCATCATCTTCTACCTTTTTGCCAATAGTAGCTGCTAGCTGTTGCTTGATGCTTTTATATTTGTTCAAGTGTGTGATTAAAGGTTCACTTTCCTTCATGTCCAATTTGTAGAATTGCATTAATAGATTTATCTTTGAATTTTTAGCTTGTGTGCCAAATAATTTATTGAGTTCATCCCATGCATCTTTTGCCCATTGTATCCCTGTGATGTGATGAATGATTTCATCATTTAAACTGAGTGCAATAAGTCCCAATGCTTTTTCATTCCTGCTCTTCTACTCATTTTCCCCTCTCTCTGGGCATTCATCTCTTCCCTCAACTAGCCCCCACAGCTTTTTCCTCATGAGCAAATACATGGTTTTTGTCTGCCATGTGTAAAACTGTTCCCCATTAAATTTGGCTATTTCTTGTGCTGTACTCATGGTGGTGATGTGAAGGGGGTCTTACCTCTTGATCCAATTTCAAGATTCAAGGGCAGTGTCTACCCTTTTACAACTCAATCTGGTGTTTAATAGATGATTACAACAAATTTATCAGCATAAAATCACCAGAAATTACATTAAATCAAGGGTAACCAATTTGTATGGAATGGTTGGAGTATCAAACCAACTCCGAATTGCAATGTGAAGTTATAGGGATCTGTATCAGATACCTAATGGTTAATTTGAACCCTCAATTGTACCAAAAAATAGTGATTAGCATTGATTAATCACTGATTAGCAAATTAATCCACTGTTTTGTGTGCAAAAAACGGAGTATGCGGGGAGTCCAGATCTGGTGCCTTAGACTTCAAATGAGCTCAAATGCTTTCAAAGCCATCAATAGCAATGAGTCTAGTAGAGGATTAAGCCAATAAACACAAGATTTGACCAAATATTGAAAGCTTAATCTCTGTTTTACCAAAGTCACCTGCAGATTTGATGAAGAGCTTGGATCTCACTGTAGACTTGATGAAATTGAATTCTGTCTTCACCAGCTTGTAGAGCATGCTTGAAAACCCCCGAGGCTAAGAGGAATTAGAGCAATTTGATTTGATGAAGTGGAAATTACTGATTTGTTGCAGAAAAACGTAGCTTGATAAAAACGCGATTTCTCTTCATCCGGTTGGCGGTTTGCGCTTCTGATTTGACTGGCTGGAGTAGCAAGGAGTTGGCTATCTATGGCTAGAAGGGTTTGGGCTAATTTTATGTGTGTAAGGAGAGGGAGCTTCTCCACTGGCTGGGGGTACAGAGGTGAGTTGAAAAAAGAGAGAAAATTATATTTTTCTTCTAATCCTAATTAGCAAAATATTTAGCAAGATAATGAGCTCACAAAATGATGGATTCTAGGCATGGCTCTGATACCATGTTAAAATTAGAGCATTGTGATGAGCTATGGTGGATCAAACACTAGAATCAACATCATCAACAAAGTGATAAGCAAATAATTAAGACGTAATTAGTGGGTAATTAACAAATAGATTAATGTAGGCATGGATAATCAAAAACCAGCAAATTCTCATTAGGCCAATGCCTCAATTTATAGAGCTTACATCAAGCATCTAATCCCATTGATTTCTCCATGATTCACTCCACCTCTTTTCCCTGATTCTCTCCACCTCTTCACTTTTCCCAGAATATCTCCCAGAATATCTCCACACTTCCTAAATCTTCTCATGCTACCCTTTATTCTCTCCCAGTAGATTCTTCTCACCTTTTCACAGGTTCTTTCACATTTACTCATCCTCTTTTACAACCTCTAACCAAGGGCTTGTTCCCACACACACCCTATTCACTTGTATTTTCAACAAAAGAGACATCCGCAACCACGAGCTCAACTGCCTCATCAGGAAGCTCCTGTCCAATCTGGTGTCCATCAACCAGATCAATGAACCATACAGCTTCTGAGTCACAGAGACATCACACTGCTCACAAGGATCAACACCTGTTACGGTGCAAAAACAAGTCCTGGAAACCTGCTGAAGACCACGCAAGGCCTCCTAAAACCTGTCAACCACCCCCTCTGAATCCGGAACCACAAAGCCTAGAGAAACCACCTCCTTCTGCAAGTAATCACCTGCCACCTGCCTGGCTTTCCGAAAGGTCTCCGTGGAAAGAACATCCTCAACTACTGGAGGTTCTTTGTCCCGAACACTACGAGACATCAGAGCATAAGTGACCTATTCAGTTTCCTCTAACTCACGAACACAAGAACTACCAACATCAGTACTGGAAAGTTCCTGCCAACTGCTGCCATCTACTGGCAAGCTATCCACCATATGGTCCCGGAAAGCCCGCACCTGCAGCGTATCCACACTTGAGTGGCCATTACCAGACTGCCACTCATCACAAACCTGAGGACCTGGGAGAGAGAGTGCTGAAAGCCTGTAAACTCCATTCTCCACTCCGCCTTCCCAAACCACCTTGCCTGTTGCTTTGTCCCGGAGAGCAACAAAATGCTCATCAAACTCCACCCGTACGCCAGTCTTGCAAACCTGATGCACTGACAACAGATGAAAACCAAGTGCCGGAACATACAACACCTGGGAGGAATGCTTCCCCCCTCTGCCATCGGGAACTATCTCCATCCTGCCCTCACTGTGAACTGGGATAGTGGACGTATCACCAGTAAGAATATGACCAGAAAGCTTGTAGAGATCCTGTAAACCGGAACGGGAAGGAGTCATGTGCCTGGAAGCACCACTATCGAGAATCCACTCCTGAGTATCCGTTGCGGAGAGTCCTCCAATCTCCTCCCTGCCTGAAGAAAATGAAACATCGGTGTCCACCACCTCCAGGTGCACAAAAGCCGGAGTCTTCATGATTACTGCTGAGGAATCTTCACCCTTCTCGGTCTTCCGCTTGGGACACTGCCTCCGGTAGTGGCCTTTCTCGCCACAATCATTACAGGTCCTCTCTGCCTTTAGTTTCTCGCGGTTAGAAACGGACGTCTTCTCGGAAGACTTCTCCGACGAAGCCTTCCCTTTGCCCGTGTTACGGCCTTTTGACCGTTGGCCAGTTAAGGCCTCCGAACCTCCACCTGAGGAGGGTTCGTGAATCGTTCCTCCTGGTCCAGGACCATGGGCACAAGCTCCTCCCACATGATGGTGTTGAGCCTGCCCCACTGGTAATCAGAGACGAGTAAAATGCTGAGTACGAAGAGGGCAAATGTGACAGCAACGTGATGGCCATGTCCTTTGAAGATATCTCCTTCCCAGCCTGGAGAACTTCCTGCTGAAGAGCCTGCAGCTTGTTAATATGCTCCCGCATCGTCGACGACTTTGCAGGGCTCATAACCCGCATCTGTACTTCCAAAGAAATCCTTTTCATGGGCGACACCCTGTTGTACAGTGAAGCCAAATGCTGCCATATACCTCTGGCTAGCGTCATATTCTTTACATGATTGATTACCTGTGGTGTGCAGTTGAGAAAGATAAACGAACGGACCCTGGCGTTGACACGATCCCACGTGTGTCTGAGCCTCCCGGTCCTTTCGGATCGACGGTAACTCCCCTTTCTCAACTTCCGGCAGTGGAACCCCAACAATGACGAAATCAGCGAGGTCGTAAGACTCCAGAACAGATTCCATCATAACCTTCCATATGCCGTAGTTGCTCCCGTCCAACTGATGGTCCACCGGGAACGTGGGGAGTGTCGGGATCTTCACATGTCTCTCGGCCATCTCATACAGATCTGCCATTGCGGGGATGTACTCTGAAAAGGGTCGGTGGGTGGGAACAAAGAAGAACTAAAACCTGCAAGTGGCTGTCCAGCAAATCAGCCCGCCTTCCTCTTGCTTCTCCTCTTCCCGAACAGTCCAAAACAGTCCACCAATCAGCCACAAAACAGTCCCCCTCTTGCTCACACAAATCCCAAGAACTATCTAGAGCCTAGGGCTCTGATACCATGTCAGAATACGCAGCGGAGATGATGACCAGATCTGGGAACACGAGCAAAAAACGCAGGCAGAAAACAGCACAAGAGAGATAGATGTAGGCGTGTAACTCTGCTCTGATATACACAAGAAGATCCCGAATATGATACAAGTGTGGTATGGGGGCTGGGGGCCTATTTATATGCCCCCAGATGGGCAGTCGGCCTGCTGAAAAAGCCTCCACGACTGTAGCATCAGTCGGCCAGCACCACTGAATGAAGCCCACGACTGTATATGCCCAGTCGGCCAGCAGGACAGAGGCCCACGACTGCTGTTGGGCAGTCGGCACCTGTCTGCTGATGGGTCAGTCGGCCAGCTACTCAGTGCTCCTGCCAACTTAGAACTGCCTCCCAAGCCACAGAAAAAATGGGAAAAATGCAGGGAGTGAGGAAAAATGATAAAACACCTCATAAGGGCGGGCACACCCACAACAAAGGCCTTGGTGTATAAATCTAGACAGGAGATGACTTCTAACAATTCCAAGTCTCAGGAAAAGCCTCACACATGGCTGGGTTAAACATCATAGCAATAAGCTCTGCAAGCATATCTCTGGCATGAATAAAGTGCTCTGCTACCAAACCATCATGATCATATGCTCTCCCAGTCCTCATCCTGTCGGTAGCTTTCCTTACCATCTCAGCAGTAAAGAAAGCACATGTCTCTGGGCATGGCTCCGATGGGTCTGGCAGGGGCGGCTGTCTTGGTGCTGTGTACAGGGATGCTGCATACTCACCCCAAATCTCTGTGGAGGTAATGGCTGGTGATGGTGAATGCTCATGGAATAGTCTCCATGCCTCGTCTGAGTCCTGACTCATAAATAACTGATACAAATCCCTCTCTAACTGAGCAAGATAAGCCCTCTTCTTCCGTCGCACTAGGTGCCGGAAGGTAATCTGTGACTGTCTGTGAGTGGTAACACCCATGAGCACCTCTCTCTGTAATCTGATCCTCATCTCTCTGCACTTCTCATCATACCAACTGTTCTGGGGCATGTTCCCAGATCGTCTCCGTGTAGGCTGACTATGGGGATATGCCTTTGATGCTGCAGCGTGAAGCGTCTCTATCAATATCTGAGTGAGCTCATCTAATGGCCGTCCCGGCTCCTCGGCACATAAGCGTTTGTATATATCATCCGTGTACACGGTGTCAGTCTCCCTCGTAAAGGTATAACGAGTGTGTGTGGAGACCTGTCCCAATGGAGCGGTGCTGAACTGAAATGTGAGAGTGAAGGACAAGATAGCATGATCCACTGCTATTCCAACCGGCCTAGTGCCTACCATAAAATCCTGAAAAGAGGGAATCAGACTGGGCTGAGCCATAACATAGTCCACTGTACTAGCACCATGCCGATGTGGAAAGCTAGTGAAACCGCCCGATGTCGGGAATCTCTGTAGGCCATTCAGGATGTCCCCATGTCTATCAAATACCGCCCATACACTGTATGTTCCGCATCCTGTGAGAGTCTAGATAGGCCCATATCCCTAACATCAAGCTCCCTCAACATCTCCTCTGAGGTATCATAAAATACTGTCTGGTTATGGGCGGTCCTGGCATTGAAGTCTCCCAGGAGAATGATGTCACCATCCTTGGAGAACTCCCAAATGTCATCATCCAAGATAGAAAAGGGAGACTGCCCGCTAGGTGATGCATACACTGATGTACTAGGAGCAAAATAGCATATAGCAATGTAGAGATATCTGCCCGTCTCTGCCCTCAGTCTAACCCACATGTACCTCGCCTGCTCATCTCTACGGACTATATGTATCAGTGGCTGTAGCTCCTCTCTAAACAATACTGCCACTCCTCCTGAGCCCCGTCCTCTATGCTCTGAACGAGTCTCCCGTCTACAAGCTGTCTCCCATCGGTATCCACTAACATGTGGCATGGACTGTCGAGGAGCCTGATGCGTCTCACAGTAGAAGAAGATGTCCCTCCCAGTGAAACTATCCTCAAAAGCCCCTACATCAAGGCGTAGAGATCCATTACAATTCCAAGTAGCAACTTTGAGTGTAGTCCCATAGGTCTCGCGCCGTCATGAAGAGCGCCTCTCCATAATCACCACTCTACCATCTCTATAGAAGGCCACTTTCCCTTTCTCTCGGGCTACCCTTATCTCGGGCATAACTTCTTTCATGTGGGCAAGTTGCGAGAGTGTGAGGTCATCTCCAAGAAATATTCCCGTCTTCTCGAGTGTAGGATGTCTCTTCAAGAAGTCCTTCGCTTCCATGGAGGGGAAACGAATGATAAGTGCTCTCTCCTTAGAAGATTCGCCACTACCTTCTCTCTTCTTTCCCACTCTCCATGCCTTTGTGTTCGTGGCTTCAATGTCCATCATAGAGAAGAGCTCCTTGGTTTCCCCTTCCGCATCATCACGGTCTTTTAGACCGGACACTCGTACATGTAAGGCCCGGGTCTTCCTCCTTTGCTCCTCTTCAAGGGTCATGTTGATGATGGTGGGAGTGGGGATGGGTGGCGATTCTTTACCTTTCCCTTTCTTGGCGACCTCGATCCATTTCTCCGCCTCGTCCATCTTCTTTTGTGTCTTTGTGATCACCTCCACCCATGAAGATGTCTTCTCTTTATGTTGCTCCTCCTCCTCTCGAATGATCCTCATTTGTTCCTTGATGGTATTCAGCTCTTCAATAAAGGAGGGCTGAAATTTTCCATCCTCAAGCTTGCTTTTTGAAGTGGCTTCCAACTCCTTTTTGAGGGCTGAGATTTCAGCCGCTTGACTTTTAGCACGCAATTTGGCCTCCACTAGTTCCTCCTTTAAGGCTGAAATCTCAGCCTCTTGCTTGGAAGATCTCTCTTCGAGCTCTTGGATTTTGTCAAATCCCTTCTCGAGTTTGGAGAGGCGGTTTATGATTGCGGTAACGGAAGAGTTGACCATCTTCTTGTTTTCTTTGATAATTGTGCCGAGCTTGTCCTCCACCTTCACGAGCTCCTCAATAAACCTGGTCTTGGCCATGACTTTTTGCATAACTTCCCACAGCCAATGGATTGAAAATTAATCCATGACACCAGCGCGAAACAATAGCAACAGGGAGGGGGGGGTTCAAGTCATGTAGGGGAAAGGGAAAGAGAGGAGATTCAGCACAGAGAGAGAGAGTTATGTTGCTGCCTTGGGGGCCTGAGGAAGGGTGGGTGGGAAGAGACGCGGAGGGACGGGCCAGCCCAGGCGGGAAGAGAGGTGGGCGAACAACGAAGAGGGAGAGGGGGGGAGAGAGAGAGAGAGAGAGAGCAGGGCAGGGCGGCGCAGAAAGCAAAGGGGGGGAGGGGAAGCGGGTTGAGCGGGCGAAAAGCGAAGAGAGAGAGGCAGGGCGGGGCGGCAAAAGCGTAGTAGGGCAGGGCGGCGCAGGGGCGAAGGGGGGCAGGGCGGCAAAAGCGAAGCTGGGCAGGGCGGCGCAGAGGCGAAGGGGGCAGGGCATCATAGAAGCAGGGCAGGGCGGCGCAGAAGCGAAGGGGGGGACGGGAAGAGAGAGAGAGAGAGAGAGATATTAACGTCTACGAGAGGCCAAAGTCGGCCTATGAGACAAATCAGTGTACCTGTGTGGGGTATCCTCTGTCATCCCAACAAAATGAAAAAGTACTGAACTAAAAAGCTGAATCTGGGTGTGCAATAAGTACAATGAGTGGGGGAGGGGATGGAGCTCTACTACTAGGAGAATGCAAAGCTATATGCATGGAGTATACAATCATGATATGCAACCTAGCTAGCTCCATCCTGTACCATACTGGGGGTATAAAATGGTATACATCAATGAAGGGGGTGTCCACAGCTCCCTGAAGAACATGCCTGGGTCTGCTCTGAAGCGAGCCAGTCGCTCCGCACCCTCTCTGTGAAACTGAGCTCTGATCTCTGTCATCTCTCTCTGGTAGAGGCGTGGTGTCCGAAAGCCAGGTGTCCTCCGTCTCCTGCGGGCTCTGAGTGTCTTTGCTCTCTGGAGAGTAATTCCCTGCTGTGTAGGGGTTGGGAGTGGGGTGGATCTCTGAAAAAATGTAGTAATCTGTGTCTGTCGTCCCCCCTTTGGAGCTATTTGAGCCTGTAATGATGTCTCTCTGTGACGTTGTACGTCTAGAATGAATCTCCCCAGTATGCGTTGGTCTGCTGCCTCAAAGAGCTGGCGTAGGGAATGTAACTTTCTGAATAAAATGGGATATCTCTCTCTGATGGCTGTATATGCTCTGCATCTGCATATATAATGCTCCTCACTCTCCACCTCCTCTCTGCACAATCTGCATACCCTCTCCTGTCGGAGGATCTGTGCTGCTCTGCCAGTCTTGATCTCCAATTGATATGATGAGACTCTAAGCTGACCAATAGCTACTCGGGAGCCATGTGGTAAAAAGCCCTCGATGTATCTAGGCCTCTCTATAAATCCATCATCAGTGATACTCATGAACTGATCTCTGTAGTACATCATCTTCGGTGGAAGAGGTTGTGTAGGCGATATCAATGTCTCTCGTGTATAGAGCTGCCATAGGTCCTGTCTCAATACTCTGTTCCTCTCACTATGAGAGAGACGGATATGTGGTGCATCCCTGTCATACTGGAATGGTGGTAGATGATCCATGTCTAGGCCATGCTATGAGAACCGATGTGTGACCTGTGCATACCATGATCCTCTGTCTCCTGCCTCAGCCAGCTGTCTAGATGCCTCAAAAGCTCTGTATGACAATATGTCCTGTGGCATCTCTCTGAATCTGTCTAGCAGGCATATAGTCTGGAATATGGCCTCTACCATCATAGGAGGCGCAACAAACTCTGCTCGGATAATGTCATGAGGTACTGACGGTTTGCTGCGTATCATGCGTGCCATCATGAGGGCCTGTGGTCTCTCTATCTGTGTCCACCAATGGGTAGCAAGGCCTGGCGCCCATACTGCTGCTCCATACATCAGTGCCGGTGTGACTGATGTGTCAAATAGCCACCCCTTCGTCCGGGGCTCCTGAAAATGCGCCCGGTGGCATTGTCTCTCTAGCATAGCCAATGCTGCATATCCCCGTGTCAATCTAGCTGGTGAAGCATGTGGCTGTTGCAGAGAAGGTAACCCCTAGGTACACGTATGATGTCACCACCTCCACCTGGCGTCCTGCGAGAGTGAATGTCAGCTGACTCATGCCCTGTCTCGATGTATGAAAGACCATAACCTTGGTTTTCCCAAGGTTCACAGTAAGACCCCTCTGTGTGCAGAAATCATGGAGTGCATGTAGATGCTGCTGTAGACCTCCTGGAGACTCGGACACTAATACAATTGAAGGCTTTCAGCTGTTAGGGTTAGGGTTTGGAGGTGCTGCAAATACAAACGTGGAGAGGCAGAGAGAGAGAACACACGACTCTTGTTGTGTATTCAGTTGATAATGTGAAGTACAATAGCCACATAATAAAGTGACCTAAAAGAAGTGTTCACATGTCTGGCCATAAAATGTGCCGGGTGGACCAAAACACTTATAAACTGTTTATAAGTGAAACTAAGCTAAACTGGGGGAAAAAACCTCCACTAACTGAAGTAAAAAGTGCCCCAGTAATCTACTGATGATCACTAGCACTCCTCTGGGTGCATACACAGCATAAAACCCAACAAACCCCCCTGGAGTGATATGTGATCATTGTACATCATCCACCAAAAGGAAACAAATTCAAAGCAGTGTGGAATGCTTCGAATTTCGGACGTGGTAATGCCTTGGTGAAGATGTCTGCCACATTCTGATCTGTAGGACAGTAGATTAGACTAATATCACTTGCCTGGAGTCTCTCCCGAACAAAATGATAGTGAATCTCAATGTGTTTAGTGCGAGCATGAAACACAGGATTCCTGGCCACAGCAATGGCACTCTGACTATCAGTATAGATAGGTGTAGGCTCCTCCACTGAAATATCCATATCAGTCATGAGACGACGCAACCAAACACACTCAACAGTAGTAGTGTAGGCTGCTCTGTACTCTGCCTCACAAGACGAAGTGGCCACTGTGGTCTGTTTCTTGCTTAGCCAAGAAATGCATGAAGAGCCAAGAAAGAAACAATTTCCACTAGTGGAATGTCTGGTATCAAAATCACCAGCCCAATCTGAATCACTGTAAGCGTATAACTGCATGTCACCCCCCTCAGGATAAAGCAATCCAAGAGACAAGGTACCCTGCAAATATCGGAATACACGCTTCACAGCTTGCCAATGTGACAACCGCGGGCTGTGCATGAATCTGCTCAACTGAGAGACTGCATACTGAATATTTGGCCGTGTAGTACACAAGTAAATAAGGCACCCAACAGCCTGAGCATATGTAGTGGCATCAAAGGAAATACTGTCATCTTGTAGTGACAGTTTCATCCCTGGCTCCATAGGAGTGCTAATAGGCTTGCAATCCTGAAATTTAAACTTCTCCAGAAGTTTAGCAACATACCGAGATTGCAACAACCCAATGCCACTGCTATCCTGCACAAACTGTATGCCCAAATAGTAGTGTACAAGCCCCAAATCAGACATGTCAAATGTCTGTTGCAGTATCTCTTTAAAAGCTGCAATTTTGTCATCATTAGATCCCATGAGCAAGAGATCATCTACATAAAGACTGATGACCAGCATATCTGTCTCTTCTTTCTTTACATACAAGGTGGCTTCTGATGGACTGTTCACAAATCCTTGAGTGAGTAGGAAAGCATCTATCTTTGCATACCAAGCTCGTGGAGCTTGTTTCAAACCATACAAGGCCTTTTTCAGCCTGCATACTTTCCCTTCATGACCATGTTCTGCAAAGCCTATGGGCTGATATACATAAACTTCCTCCTCGAGGTCCCCATGTAGGAAAGCAGTCTTTATGTCCAACTGGTGAACAACCCAACCACGATGTGCATCCAATGCAATGACACACCTAAGTGTCAACATACGGGATGTAGGAGCAAATGTCTCCTCATAATCAATGCCCTTCTTCTGTGCATAGCCCTTTGCAACGAGACGGGCTTTGTACCTGTCAATGGTTCCATCTGCATGTCTTTTCAACTTATAGACCCACTTGGTACCAATTGCTTTCTTGCCTTTGGGCAGATCAACCAAATCCCATGTTTGATTCCTTTTAATAGAATCAAGCTCATCCTGCATGGCTTTGTTCCAATGCACATTGTCTCGTGCATCCACAAATGAATCAGGCTCATCATCATCCTGTAAACTGGCTGCCATAACCATATTCAAATCCATGATGTGTGCATGTTCATTGGTCCTTGTCTCCCTACGAGTACAACCAGCAAGAGGACCCTCTAGATGGCTGTCCTGTAATGTCCTCAAATACCATCTAGGTATGTGTCTGACTTGTGGTGCCTGCTGCCCCATAATTGGTTCAGCTTCTGGCTCAACTTGCTGCTGAATTTCTGCACCACCTTCATGATTTGCTGGCTGTCCTGTACCCTCATGAGTTGGATCACCAACTGTGGAATGAAACTCCATAGGTAGTAGACCTTCAAACACATCATTTTCAGCCTGATTTGCATCATAACCAGCCATGGATATTTCTGATTTTTCATCAAAAATCACATCCCAACTAGTGAATATCTTCCTGGATAGTGGGTCATATAACCGGTAGCCCTTGCTCTCACGGCTATACCCAACAAAAATGCATTTTGTGGCTTTATCATCCAACTTCCTCCTCAACTCTTTGGGTATGTGTGCATATGCAAGACACCCAAAGATACGAAAATGTGATACCGAAGGCTTGCGGCCATGCCAAGCCTCAAAAGGAGTAATGGAAACCAATGCCTTTGTGGGACATCGATTCAAAATATGACAAGCACACATGACAGCTTCCACCCAAAAGATATGTGGTAGCCTCTTTGCCTTTAGCATACATCTGACAGCTTCCACCCAAAAGATATGTGGTAGCCTCTTTGCCTTTAGCATACATCTAGCCATCTCCATGAGTGACCGATTCTTCCTTTCTGCAACCCCATTCTGCTGTGGAGTATAAGGAGTAGTATACTGATGTTTTATACCTCTACTCTCAAGAAAGGAATTCAACATGTGTGACATATATTCCCCCCCTCGGTCAGAACGGAGAGTCTTAACCTTGCATCCTGACTCTGTTTCAGCAAGTGCTACAAAGGCCAAAAATGCATCATATACCTGTGATTTCTGTGTCAAAGGATAGACCCAGCATATACGAGAGAAGTCATCAATAAATGTTGCAAAATAGAAGCAACCACCTAATGACTTCGTCTGCATGGGACCACAAAGATCACTGTGTATAAGCTGCAACTTTGCAGTTGCTCGTAGAGCCTGATCACGTGGGAAGGAAAACCTATGCATTTTTCCCAAAATACATCCTTCACAAATGTGATCTCCATGAGAGGTAGGTCTGTAAACATGTTATGTCGCTGCATAAGCATAAGACTACCAAAATTTACATGCCCCATGTGAGCATGCCATAACTCCGCATCAACCATAGCTGGAGTAAGAGTGAATGCATTATAAGCAGATTGATCCACTGGCTGAAATGCATCCAACTGATAAAGTCCATGACATAATGTACCAGTAAGCATCAAGGTCAAAGCATTAGCTTTGTCTCTGACCATGCATTTATCATCATCAAAGTGGACTTGCATACCACAATGTGCTAAAGAAGAAATGGACAACAAATTCTTCTTTATCCCTGGTACATATAAGGCATCTGTAAGGCAAAGAATAGAGCCATCAATGGCTGTGAGCTGAATCTCCCCAATGCCACGAACTGGATATGAAGCATTGTTGGCACACTGAACAGTTTTGCCAACAGGGGCAGGGCCTACATGACAAAACAAATCCCTGCGAGATGTGATATGCTTTGAGGCACCACTATCAAAATACCAAGTACATGCATGCTCTGTCATACTGAGTGCCTGTGAAGACCAAGAGGCATCATAGCTGCATGTATAGAAACAGTAATCCCTGTCCTCTACAAAAGAAGCAGTCTCTGGAGGAGCTTTAGAGACATCATTTACAGACATACCAGATTCTTTTGCCTTCTCTTTGGCAATCCTCTTTCTACACTCTGTGATGTAGTGACCTGGCTTCTTACAGTAATGACATTTGCCCTTCTTCTTGGGCTGTCCATCACCTTTCTTGGTATCCTGAGATGAACCACCATCACCTGAATTCTGATTTGAACTCTTTGGCTGAGATTTTCCTTTCCCCTTTTGACCTGTAGTAAATGCTTGTTCAGCACTTGTGTTCATATTCATATTCTTCCTCATTTGCTCTTCTTGTAGCAAGAGAGCAACAAGTTCCTGATACTTAAGGGGTTCAGCAGCATTCCTCATGCTGAGGTTCAAAGAGGTATGAAAAGCCAAGTAAGATCTTGGCAAAGAGTGCAAGATGAAGCTGTGTCTCAGGAATTATCTCATCCACATTGATGAGTTGCTCTCTCAAATCCTGCAGCTTGTTTAAGTGGCTAGACATATCATCTCCTTCATTCATTTTCTGATTTTTCAGCTCTCTTTTCAAAAATGAGATCCGAGCCTCATTACGAGCAGCATACATCTGCTCCAAAGTCACCCATGCATTCTGTGAAGAGCCAGCTGAACGAATATGAGGTATAATAGACCTCTGTACTGACAATGCAATGAGTGACAAGGCTTGTGCATCTCTGGCATCCCATGTCTTCTTAGCATTTGTTCTTTGAACAGGCAATGGCTGACCTGGAGCCTGTACCTGTTGTCCTTGTCCACGAGCACCCCCTTGGGGAGGAGTCTCTGGAGCCAATGGACCTGGACGTGGTTCATCACCACTAACAAAATCCCAAAGACCTTTTGCCACAAGCACATTTTTCAGCATAAAACTCCACAAGGAGTAGTTCATGCCGTCCAATTTGTCTTCCTTAGACAAACACGTGAATACATCACTCTGCTGTTGATTTGCCATTATGCCAATGCACAATGTTGTACCTGTTTATCAAAAAACCCAATAGCAAGAGCCCTGAAAGCAACTGTACTCCACTGAATACAGTTCACCCAAATATGCCTGCACTCTCAATCCTCTGAATGTGCAACTCAATGCACCACTGACTGAGTAGAGCAGCAAAAATGGCTTACACAGTGCCAAAATGCCCAAAAATTGCCCAAAGTTACTGCACCCAAAACCTTGCAAGAAACCTGTAGAGTTTTCTTTGCAAGAAAGTCTGCCTGTAGATTTTCACAGAGAAAATAAAAATGCCCAAAATTCAAAACTTGTAATGCTTACCACAGTTGTACGGAGTAGGTTGTGGTAGTTGTAATGAACAAGTAAAGTTGACTGTACTGTGCAGGTACAGTCGACTGGTACTGTACGGAAGCAGTACGGAAGCTGGGCGAGCAGGTACAGTACGGAAGCAGGAGGCGATTGTAGACAGATGTGCGTAGTAGGTTCTGGTCAGCTGTACTGTGCAGGTACGTTGACTGTACGGCTGCAGTCGTGTTTTGTACTGTGCATTGTACGGAGCAGGGCGACCAGTTACATAGCAGGTCGCCTGTACGGCTATCTGCGCAGATCACAGCAGGGCGACCACAGTACAGTGCTGTCCTGCGCAGGTTTGTACGGAGCAAATTCTGCATAGATAGGGAACAGTACGGGTACTGCACAGGTGTACGGAGCAGGACAGTAGCTGTCGGCGAAGTTGTGCGAGCAGCTACTGTGTACGGACTGCAGGCGAAGCTTTACCTGTACGGGCAGTTGCAGACAGAGCTACTGAACAATACGGATACCAGTGTTGAAGAGTACGGGCAGGGCAAGGGCCACCTGGAGGCTCTGATACCAAATGAAGGCTTTCAGCTGTTAGGGTTGGGGTTTGGAGGTGCTGCAAATACAAACGTGGAGAGGCAGAGAGAGAGAACACGACTCTTGTTGTGTATTCAGTTGATAATGTGAAGTACAATAGCCACATAATAAAGTGACCTAAAAGAAGTGTTCACATGTCCGGCCATAAAATGTGCCGGGTGGACCAAAACACTTATAAACTGTTTATAAGTGAAACTAAGCTAAACTGGGGGAAAAAACCTCCACTAACTGAAGTAAAAAGTGCCCTAGTAATCTACTGATGATCACTAGCACTCCTCTGGGTGCATACACAGCATAAAACCCAACAACAATATCATTAGCATAAAGCATAATATGTACTGAGGTACCTGCTAGATCAACTCCATCTCCGCCTCCCCGTGTAATGAAGTCAGCCACCTCATCAATGTATAACCCAAATAGCGTGGGGGAAAGTGGGCATCCTTGCTTCACACCAATGGTGCTAGCAATAGTCTCAGACATACCTCCTGGGCATCTGACTCGCCCAAAAACCTGCTCATATAATATGCATAGATGCCCCATGTCATATCTGTTGGTATGCCAAGAGACTGCAGGCGCTAAAAGAGCCTCTCTCGTGGTACTGTGTCAAATGCCTTGCGGAAATCCACAAAGCAGCAATAGAGCTTTCTCTTCCTCACTCTGGCCTGATCAATCATACATCTCAAACTAAATACATGGTCAGTGGTAGAGAAAGCTCTCCTGAAGCCTGCCTGCCCTGATGAGCGTAAACCTGCTCGCTCAGCATATAAGCTAAGCTCTTGCTCCAACACTGCACCATAGAATTCGGCCATCATGTGGCCAACCATAACCGTCCTGTAGTTGCTTGGATCGAGCATATCCCCAGTTTTGTGGATTGGCACAATGGTGTGCATCGTCTACTCTGCAGGCAAACCCTCTGCTAGTGTCCTGTTAAACAGGTGTGCAAGAAAAGGAGCCAAAGAATCTACTGCATATATGAGATGCTCACCCTATAGGCCCATATGGTCGGCGGCCTGTCCATGCTGTAGGCGGCAGATAGCTTCCTTTACCATATAGTGGGTAAAGAAGCTAGCTGTGGTAGGTCAAGGCTCCTGTGGTGGCTGAGGTATAGGTGGCTGCTGTGGGGCGTGGTATAGGCCCTCTGCATATGTGTGCCATGTCTGTGGGTCTGCAATGGGTGTCGGTGTCCGAGGCTCTCTGAAGTGCCGCCATGAGATAGGGCTATCTCTACTCAGGAAGAAATGGAAGATCTCTAGCTTCTGTATCTCTGCGAAGGCCCGCCTTTTGCGGCGAGTAAGTCTCCTCATCTCTCTCCTCGACTCTTGCTCTGTGATGGCTCCCAAGGCTCTCTGTATGCGGAGCCGTGAGTATGGGCTCTGCACTCGTCATCATACCATCTGTTTTGTGGCATCGTCCCAGATCTCACAGGCTCTCTTGATTGGACACGATGTGGGAAGCTTTGTAATGTAGCCGTGTGTAGGAGTGATGCCAGCTGGGCTGTAATGGTATCCATAGGTGCCAGGGGATCTATGAGTAGGAGCCCATCCTCTACTCTGCCAGTGTATATGTCTGCCATGTCATGTGTGAAGTAGATGGTAGTGTGTGGTGTCGGTATGTGGGGGGCTGGTGATACTGGTGATCCGGCTAGTGAAAATGCCAAGTATGTATGATCTGCCCCAATAGGACGAGGTGGGATGGAGAATGAGGTGACAAGCTGTGATGCCTCCAAAGACCCCATAATGTAGTCTACCACCGTGCCTCCGGTCCGTGTATGACCCCCATGTGGGAAGCATGTCAGCCCTCTGATCCCGGCCACTGTAGCATCCCGTTATAAATAACGAGACGATGCTTTGCTCCCAACTCTAGTAAGTGGTCCCCATAATGTCCTCTGTCTGGTCCAGTGTCCTCTGATGCCCGACTAGCCCCTACCTCCTCTGGATCCACAGGGTGGAGGATCTCCATGTCATCAGTCATACACCTCACACTGTCTGCTCTGTGTGTGGGCATTGAAGTCACCCGTAAGAAATACCTCCCCTAGTGTAGAATAATGCATAATCTCATCTAACAGACAAGTGTATGGCGAGGCTCCTGTCTCCTCCTATGGCATGTCCTCTGTAATGTCATAGGAGGATCCTGATGGAGGAAAGTAACGTAGGGCTATGTATATAACCCTGTCCTGTGAGAGCTGTAAGTTGATCCACATGTATCTGGTCTCTGGATCCTGTGCTACCACTCTCAGTCTCCCCTGTAGCTCCCGTCTGAATAGAACTGCTACTCCCCCCCGACCCTCTCGAGGTACCCTGGCATGTGGTCCTCCTGTATGCTGACTTCCACTGGAATCCCTCTACTCAAGGTACCCTCTCTCTGGGCTCTGATGTGTCTCTGTCAGAAGTATGATGTCTCTCCTCACCATAATATGCTCCATCGTCCAGGCTGCACCCATAGTGAACCATTACAGTTCCATACTGCCATGTGTATCTGTGTCAGTGGCCTGGTCTGTGTCCCATAGTCCCCAAACCGCTAATCCATGGGCCGGCCACATCAATGATGACCCGACCATCTCGATAGAAGGCCTTCTTGCCTTCTCTCCTCGCGTGTAAGACTCGAGGCATGCAAGCTCTCCTATGCTCTAGCTGCATCCTCGTGAGATCATCATCCAAGAAAATAGGAGCTCCCTCTAAGCCTCGTAGTATGACCCTCTTCCTCATGAAGATGGTGCGTGCCTCCACATCCCGAAACTGTATGATGAGAGCTCTCTTCTTTGTCACTTTCCCAGCTCTCCAAGCTTTGAGGAAGGGGGGGGGGGGTCCCTCATGTGAGTATCCAAGTCATGTGCATAGTGTTTGCCCATCCCCCTCGGGGGTAGAGTCGGCTACCTCGGGAATCCCCGTGACTCTCACATTGAGTCTATGAGCATGTCGCATCCGCTCCTCCTCAATGGTGGTGTTGACGATTTGGAGCCCTTCTTTTTGGGCATCCCCTTTCACTTCCTTTTTGATGTTCCTCTTCACCACTTCTACCCAACCCTCCTTTGTTGCCTCCATCTTACCTTCTAGGCTCTTGGTGATTGCCTTGGTGAGTTCCTCTTTGATGGCCTCTTTGTCAACTTCCATAATCTCCCCCTCCTCCCGTGGTGGTCGGTCCCGTAGAGAGATCACCTCCGCTTTGAGGATGTCGATTTCCTCCTTCATAGTGTCCCGTTTCTTCTTCCATCCCTCTTTCTCCTCTTTCCATGCTTCTTTCTCCTTCTTCCCTCCTTCCTTCTCTTTCTCCCTCTCCTTCTCCCAAGTCTCCTTCTCCCTTTTCCAAGCTTCCTTCTCTTTTTGTAAAGCTTCGATCTCCTTCTCGACTTTGGAAAGTCGGTTGATGATGTTGTTGATGGCGGAGTCCGCCGTCTTCTTGTTTTCTTTGATGGAGATGAGAGAGAGAGAGAGAGAGAAAGAAAGAAAGAAAGAAAGATATATTAACGTCTGCAAAAGGCCAAAATTGGCCTATGAGACAAACAAGTAGTACAATGATGTTCCTCCAGTCATCAAGAGGAAAATGTGGAGTGAGAATAAAATGTACAAGTATGACAACACGACCATAGGGGACTCAATAGTGGTGTACAAACGAGAGGGTGTGGATGGAGTACTAGGGCTACTAATGCATCTCTATATGCTGAAGGGGTGATACATGTATGATATGTTATCTACTCCTAACTCCATCCAGTCCCATAGTGTGGGTACAATATGTCATTCATCCGATTTGAGGATGCCGTAAATGTCTGGAACATGCGTCCTGGATTAGAGCGAAAATGTGCTAGTTGCTCCTGGACCTCTTGCTGGTGTCGAGACCGGATGGCCGCGATCTCTCTGTGGTGTAGCGGTGGTGTCTGGTAGCCGCCTAGTCTGGGTCGTCGCCTAGCTCGAATCTCCTCCGCTCGCTGAGATGTCACTCCCAATGTGTGTGGCTGGGCTACTGGTGCCAATCTCTGGAAGAAGTCAATCAACTGGGACTGTCTTCCTCCGCTATGATGTGCGGGTGTCTGAAGTAAGATCTTCTTGTGTCTCTGTAGTGCTAGTAGTAGTCTGCCTAGCTGTCTCTGGTCCGATCTCTCCCAGATCTGTCTAAGTGATGTGGTCCCTCTAAAAACCTCAGGATAGCATGCCCTGATCTCTTGCAAAGCACCACACTGGCAAACAAAATGCTCCTCTGTCTCTACCCCCGTCTGGCATAATCTGCAAATGCGCTCTGCTCGAGGGATGCGTGCTGCTCTCCCAGTCTCGATCTCTAGTTGGTGTGATGAGACCCTTAGTCGCCCAATGGCTACTCTGGCTCCATGTGATAAGTGGACCTCCAAGTATCGTGGTCGCTCGATGAAGCCGTCTGTGGAGGTGCTCAAGAAGTGGTCTCTGTAGTAGAGCATCTTCGTCGGGAGTGGCTGACTAGGAGATAGCCAAGTCTCCTTTATATGGCCCTGCCAAATGTCATGTCTCATGACTCTGTTCCTCTTTGTCTGAGAGAGGCGTCTGTGTGGTGCAGCTAGGTCATACTGTAAGGGTGGTAATCTGTCAATATCAATCGTGTGTGATGATATCCACGGTACCACCTGGGAGTACCATGACCAGGTATGTCCCTCCTTAGCAAGTTGTCTAGATGCCTCAAAAGCAGCCCGAGATACCCGACTTAGTGGGAGCTCCCGCATCTTGTGTATAAAAGATATAGTCTGGAACATGGCCTCTACTAACATAGGTGGTACAACAAACTTCGCTCGAAGGATATGATGTGGTACTGAAGGTTTGCTGCGGATCATCCGTGAGAGCATCAAAATCTGAGGGCGCTCTATCTGTGTCCATGAGGATGTAGCCAAACCTGGTGCCCATATTGCTGCTGCATACATCAATGCTGGAGTAACTAGTGTATCAAATAGCCACCCCTTAGTACGGGGCTCCTAGAAGTGTGCCTGGTGACACTGGCGTTCCAAAATTGCTAGTGCTGCGTACCCTCGTGTCACTCTGTCTCTGGCTGCCTGTGCCATAGAGAATCTCCCTGATGAGCTGGTAAATGTGACCCCAAGGTATACATATGAGCCCACCACCTCTACCTGTCCCCGGGCTAGTGTAAGGATAGTCTGGCATCTGACTGCTGTTGATGTATGAAAGACCATAACCTTGGTTTTCCCAAGGTTCACTGTGAGTCCTCGCTCCGCACAGAAAGTATCCAGGGCCTGTAGATGCCTTTGTAGCCCTGTTCGAGTATCCGACACAAGAATGATATCATCAGCATATAATAGAATGTGTACAGTCGTACCTGAGATGTCAATCCCAGAGCCTCCTCCGTGTATGATGTAGTCTGCTACCTCGTCGATGTATAAGCCAAAGAGTGTCGGGGAGAGAGGGCAGCCCTGCTTCACACCAATGGTGCTGGCAATCATATCTGATAGTCCCCCTGGGCATCTAACTCGTCCAAACACTTGCTCATATAATCTGTAAATCCCCCACATCATGTCGGGGGTATGCCCAGTGTCTGTAAGTGGTGGAAGAGGCACTCTCTCGGGACTGTGTCGAAGGCTTTGCAGAAGTCCACAAAACAGCAATAGAGTCTCTGTCTCCGTGCCCAAGTTTGGTCAATCAGGCATCTCAGGGTGAAAATGTGATCAATAGTAGAGAAGGCTCGCCGAAAACCTGCCTGACTAGGGGCACGAAGTCCCTCCCTCTCAGCGTGTGTGCTCAATTCTGCCTCCAGGATAGCCCCATAGAGTTTGTTGGCCAAGGTATGACCAATCATGATAGTCCTGTAATTACCGGGGTCCAACATGTCCCCAGCTTTGTGGATCGGTACAATAGTGTGCATCGTCCACTCAGCCGGGAAACCTTCTACCAGAGCCCTGTTAAAGAGGTAAGCAATAAAAGGAGAGAGTGTGTCAGCTGCATAAATGAAATGCTCACCCTGTAAGCCGGTGTGATCCTCAGCTCTCCCATGTTGGAATCTATGTATAGCTCGAGATACCATATCGGTAGTAAAGAAAACCGATGAGGTCAGTAGAGTCTCGGTGGGGCGAGGGATGAGTGGCTGGTGCGGAACATCATAAAGCCCTTCTGCATAACTCTGCCAGCGTTGAGGATCAGTAATCGGGGTGGGGGGGGGCGTGGCTCTCTGAGTCGTCGCCAAGCAGTGGCTGCATCTTTGCTCATGAGCATGTGGTAGATGTCCGAGTATTGAGCCTCCTCATATGTGCGTTGCTTACGGCATGTAAGAGACCGCATCTGTCTACTGGCCTGCTGCTGTGTTATTTCCCCTTTCGCTACTGGGCTCGGAGATGTCGATGAAGCTCTCTGCACTCATTATCATACCATCTATTATGGGGCATGTCCCCGGATCTAGGTGGCTTCCCTGTCTGGAGATGGTGTGGAAAGCTGTGGCTAGCTGCTGTGTGCAGTATGTGTGAAAGCTGGGCCGTCCGTACATCGATGGGTGCTGTAGGGTCCATACCGAAGAGGCCATCATGTACTTTTGAATCATAAACGTCTGCAAGCTCCTGGGTAAAGTGGAAGATGGTACGAGATGCCGAGTGGTCGGGGGTGGCAGATCGCCAGATGAAAGGACTCCACATCCCCCTCTGAAAAAAGATGTCGTTGGACTGGTACAAGCCCAACTTGATTCTGATCCAAATCCAAAAAATTATGGAAGTATAACTGTGCCCCAGGCATGGTTAGCAACCACAGATCCAAAGCATCCCACTGGGTCCAAAAAACCATCCTTCAAAACAACAAACTTGCAGAACTGATAGGGGGAGGAGCATCCTCAGAAGCATCACAAAGAGAGGCAGAGGTAGACTCCTCACAATGAGGAAGGGAAGGAGGAATATAAACTGCAATGGTAACAAGATCCCAAGAATCAGCAACAAACAAGTGATCCATGTGAAAGGATCAAACCTCACAGGAAAAACACCATCCTTTCTTTGCAAACACTGCAAAGACCATAGGCTCGGACAAAAAAAACTCTTCTCAGGATCTCTGAAAATATCACTATTCTCCTCCAAAATCTGTAAACTCTTGTCATAGAAGAAAGTCTCCACAGATACAAAACAGCTCTCGAAACTGATCCTCAAGTGAAGTAGCTGGAGATGTGCCCCCTCTGAGTGTAGAAAACTCCTGTGGGAAGCAAAACGCAGCCAAAACACTGCTGTCGAGCAAAAAATAGCACTCCACCCCCAACAGAAGGCAAGGAACATGAAGAAACTGGGTAACTATGAAGACCAGGAACAAAACATAGGTATAGATGCTCCAAAATCAGCAAAATGCTGACTGAAATCAGAAATTCAGTGTCCATCTCAAGTACCAAACTACCACCAAAGCCACAATCCAAACCATAGTTGTCACGGTACAAAAATATGATACCGTACGATACGATACCGTACAGGAATTTTTGGTACGATATGAAATTTTTGGATACCGTATGATAAAATACGGTTTTTTTTTGTTTGCACTTACAACCTATGAAGCTTCAAGCTTGAATGTGAGGGAAGGTTGGGGGGGGGAGGAGTCTACAGTGCTTGAGGAACCAGAACATGGATATGTGTCTCTCCTAGCTGGATCTCTCGATTGTCTCCGAAACAGAGCGTGTGTTCGGGTAAAGGCATAATGCCCACCCTTATAGTGTGTACAAGCCCATAAGTTATAGTACATAGTACACTTAGTACTTTTAATGTACTAAGTGCACTATGTGTACTAGTGCAATATACATGTGTGATAGGGGAGTCACACACTCATATCATTATGAGTTGACTTATCCCCACAACTCTCTCTCTCTCTCTCTTTGGATAGTGATGTGTATGATGCTTACCTTTGTTGCTAGAGTTTTCCTCCCAGATGTTATCCATTAGGAGCTCCTAGTACCGTACTTTTCCTCACAGTTATTTCAGTTTCAGTTAGTTGTTTTTAGCTTTTCTTACACAGACATTGTATCAGATCCACCACTTGTTGTAACCTTTTTGGTCTCATAGGTCATTTTGGCCTTTTGAAGACGTTAATATATCATTTCATTTCATTTCATTTCATTTCTCTCTTGTTCTCTCTGTGTATGTCTCCCACATAAACTCTAACCTAACCCTAATTCTTCTTCTCCCATTCAACTAGTATCAGAGCACAGGCAAAGGCAAGAGCAATTGAGGAGGCAAGAGCAATTGAGGACTGAATTTCAGTCGCATCTGTTGGGTAGAGTCGCCGCTGCAAAACCAATTCGTAGGAGACAGCTGAGCAAAGCAGCAAGGCGTGTGACCACAAGGTGTGTGAAGCCGGAGGAGGTCCAGTTGGTGGCATCAAGAAGCTGGGGTAGCGAGGAGGCCAGCATTACTGTACCTGCCAACCAGGCGCCTACAGCAGCAGCGCCAGGTGTCTAATTCAGGCGGACACGTAGGCCTTTGTCCATACTCTGGCGTAACCAGGCGCATAGCCAGGCGAACACGCGTGTAGCGTTGGGTGTAGACTGGCGCTAGGCAAAGCAGGCGGAAACACAGGCGAAGGCGTAAAACCGTCTACGCGTCAGTGCTTGCAGAAAACGAAGCGTTGGTCGCTAATCGTGTAGCGAACCACTAGGCGTAGCGAAGGTGAGACAGGCTGCGGACACGTAACCCAAAAGCGTCCGACCTCCGCTGCTGTAGGTGGTGGACAACGAGCACGTGTTCACTGGTCGAGAGGTGGGCGAAGAGCAGTGGAGAGCGCCGTATTGTGAAGGATACGTGGAAGTGGGCATTTGAGATTATCAGAGTGAGCCTGCTGGCTCCCAATGCTGCAGTTGCCGTTGCCATTCTAATCACTTCCCAGCATGCGGTGGAGCTGCCTCAAGAAGCTCACCCTTTTGCAGCAGCAACAAAATCAGCATCAACATCAGCAAGTTTTGCCCCCCCTTTTCTGCATCAGATTTCTGCAACAGCATCAACAGAAATTCAGCCTGCAAATCTCAGAGAAATTCAAAAATTAAGAGGTATTTGCCTTCAATTTTGGGAATTTCTTATCAATTCAATCAATTGAGCAGGTACAGGTATCGAATTGCTCAATTTTGTGAGCAAAATTGGCAAAATTGGGTGACATTGGTCACAATCAGGATCAATTTGCAGGAAATTGGATGTCGAAATTTGGGGCTTTTGATGTAATTGTGCAATTGGGCACTCATACATGCTGTATGATGTGAGAAATCGCACATTCGGGCAAAATTGCAGCAAAATGCAGTGCAAATCAAGGGGCTTTTGTGCCGATTGGATTGATTTGCATGCAAGCAATCGCATTTGATGCTGTGGATAATGTGTTGATGCCTTACAAGCACTCAATGTGCCTGTAAATCAAGGGGCTTTCATGTATTGGATGTAGTGGCCAGGGGGAAGCATCGCAGAGACTCTGGATGCCTTCATGTGCGTCAATGTACCATGTATGATCAGCAATTGATCTTAAATCAAGGGGCTTTTCAAGATTTTATGCTTGTTAAGCTTGGCAAAGCAGCAGGCAAGACATTTATGCCTTGAATCCTCAGAAATCAACTTGCAGTCAAGGGGCTTTTGCCCAATTTCTGTTCGGAACTGTTGTATGCAGTGTTCGGGACTGTAAAAGTTTGATTTTCACTCATTTGGACAGCCAGGAGAGCATTTATTGCTACTGTACCTGTTGGTACAGATTTGGTACAGCTTTCTACAAGTTTTGCCATGGCTGCTCATTGATTTGAGTGGGGAAAAGGTTCAATTTCAGCTGCTGTACTTGCCGGTACAGGTTTGGTACATCATTGGTGAGCACTTAGTACTGCTGTACAGTACTTTGGGAGGGCAATAGAGCACATTTAAGGTGCTGTCCAAAATCTGCAGCAACCAGATTTTGGTGATTTCATCACTTACAGTGGGAGAAAAGTTGCATTTGTGCTTCCGCCGTGGGACATAAAGCTTGGGAGAACAACTGTGAGCACTTTGTGTGCCTTTGGTGCAGTGTTTGCACAATTTGCAGGGAGTCAGGCATTGACAGGTTGCATATTGCTATGGCAACCACAGGTGAGAGCTCTTCATTGCTTCACATCAAGAAGCTTGAAGGCTCACATAACTATGATATTTGGCAAACCCAGTGCTATAATGTGTTGCTCCAGAAGAAGCAGCACAAGTCTATCAAAGAAAGGGGTGTAAAGCCCGCTTCTCTTACTGCTGAAGAGTGGGAAGATATGGATGAGCTGGCAAGATCTACTATCATGTTGTCTGTGTCAGACTCATTACTTTTCAGCATTCGTGAAGAGAAGATAGCTTGGGGAATGTGGCAGAGATTGCAGGACTTGTATGCCCAGCAAAGTGCCTCAAGCAAAGTGTATTGGTTGAAGAAACTCATAGGTCTTCAGATGAAGGAAGGGGCGTCTATGGCAGCCCATCTAAATGAGTTTAATGGTATTGTCAGCCAAGTTATTAATCAAAAGTTGGCAATGGACGATGAGTTCAAAGCCACTTTTCTCTTATGCACTTTGCCAGAGAGTTGGGACACATTCAGGACAGCCACTAGCAATTCGAATGCTATGCTGTCATATGCAGATGTTGAGGGTGCTCTTCTTCAAGAAGAGATGAACAGGAAAAACAACTCTGTTGGAAAGTCCAATGCAATGAATGCACGTGGGAGATCCCAACAAAGGGGAAAAAGTCAAGAACGGGGAAGGAGCAAGTCTCGCTCCAAAAAGGATTTGGAATGCCATTATTGTGGCAAGAAGGGACAAATTAAAAAGCAATGCTACAAATGGAAAAATGATCAAAAGGAAAAGGGAAAAGGCAAAGACAAAGAGAAAGATGAAGCCAAAGATGTAAAGCCAAAGGGCAAAAGTGGAGTCAAGATTGAAGAAATCAATGTGTCACATGCAGGTGGCAGTGAGGATGAGGTCCTATTTACGTCTTCACTTGATGCCCATTCACTTCTTACAGGTGGTCATGGGATGCACTCATGGATCATTGATTCAGGTGCCTCCTTTCATGTCACAGGTTGCAGAGACTTGTTTGTCAGGTATACTGCTGGCAATGAAGGAGTGGTTTGTTTGGGTGATAACCATGCATGCAAGATTCTTGGCAGAGGTGATGTGAGGCTTGTGTTTTCAGATGGCTCACAGCTTATGCTCCATGATGTCAGGCATGTGCCTGAGATCAAGAAGAATCTGCTTTCTACTGGACAGCTTGATGATACTGATTATGTTACCACATTTGGTCGTGGAAAGTGGAAGATTAGTAAGGGCTCACTGGTTGTTGCCAGAGGCTCTAAGGTGGACACTCTTTACTTTATACATGCATGTGTTTGTCACCATGCTACTGTAAATGCAACCGAGCTGCCGGAAATCTCTATGTGGCATAGCCGGTTGGGACACATGAGTGTCAAGGGAATGGAGCAATTGTCTCGTTTGGGTTACTTGCCTTCTCTAAAGTTTTCAAGTTTTCAGTTTTGTGAGCATTGTATATATGGCAGGCAACTGCAGTGCCCCCACAAGAAAGCTCTTGGACAGAAAGATGCTCAATTAGAGCTTGTGCATACAGATGTATGTGAGATGCCTCAGCTTTCTTTGGGAGGGGCAAAATACTTTGTGTCTTTTATAGATGATGCCACACGCAAGGTGTGGGTCTATCCTCTTCGTTTGAAGAGTGATACATTCTCAGTGTTTGAGAAGTTTGTTGCTCTTGTTGAGAATCAAACTGGCAAAACACTGAAGGCTTTGCATTCTGACAATGGTGGAGAGTATATGTCCAAGCAGTTTCAGGACTTTTGTGATGCTAAAGGCATCAAGAGGGAGCTCTCTACTCCTTATGATCCTCCACAAAACGGGACAGCAGAGAGGGTGAACAGGACTATTCAGGAGAAGGTTCGTTCTATGTCGTCACATGCTGCATTACCTCATGGTTTTTGGGCTGAAGCTGTTATGACAGCCGTTCACCTTATAAACAGGTCACCTAACACGAGGCTTGGTGGGAAAGTGCCAGAGGAAGTATGGACAGGGAAGCCTCCGTCATACAAGCACTTGAGAGTGTTTGGTTGCGTTGCGTACGTGCACATACGCAGGGAAATGCGCACCAAACTTGATCCTAAGTCTCACAAATGCATATTCCTAGGATATGGTGACAGAGGTGAAATGGGGTATAGACTTTGGGATCCCGTGAATAGAAAGATTATACGCAGCAATGATGTCATTTTTGATGAAACATGCATGTATAAGGAGCCTGCAAGGCAACAGGAGCCTGGCAGAGTCATCTTTGATGATGATGGACATCATGGACAACAACCAAGGGCTGTAAATCAGCCATTACAGCAGGAAAACCAGCCCTTAAATGGTGCTGAAAATGGTCCAAATGGACAGCCAGATATGGCATAAGATATCCCTATGGATATACCACAGTTAGAGGAGATACCGGGCATGATATTTCAGCCTTATGGCATGGAACAGGAGCCACTAATGGGTGATATGCAGGCTGGATAGCAACCTGCAAATGATAGTCATTGGGTACGGAGGTCCACAAGACCCTCCAGAGTCCCTGACAGGTTTGTTCCAGGGGTTGACTACTTGATGCTTACTGACTGTGGGGAGCCCTCATGTTACAAGGAGGCTTTACAGAGGGCAGACAAGGCTCTTTGGGAGCGTGCCATAAAGTCAGAGATGGATTCTCTGCACAAAAATGGAACATAGAAGTTGGTGCATTTGCCTGCAGGCAAGAAGGTTTTGCCATGCAAGTGGGTTTACAGGCTCAAAGTTGCACCTGATGCAAAGCCAAGGTACAAAGCCAGGTTAGTGGCTAAGGGCTTCAAGCAGGATTATGGTGTGGACTTTGATGAGATCTTCTCTCCAGTGGTCAAAATGACCACACTTAGAGCTGTGTTAGCTTTGGTTGCACATGATGATCTGGACTTGATTCAGATGGATGTGAAGACTGCTTTTCTTCACGGTGATCTCCATGAGGAGATATATATGCAACAACCAGAGGGTGCAACCAGAGGGTGCAGTGAGTGGAAAGGAGAAGCTTGTATGCAAGCTGAAAAAGAGTCTTTATGGGCTCAAATAGGCACCAAGGGAATGGTATCGTAAATTTGATACATTCATGAAATCCCAGAAATTCAGGAGAAGTGACATAGATCACTGCTTATACACCAAGAAAGCTTTGGATGGCAGTCTATTGATCCTCATCTTGTATGTTGATGATATGTTGATTGCCGGGAAATCTCGTAAGGAGATGGATACCTTGAAGCAGAGGCTGCATGAAACCTTTGATATGAAGGATTTGGGTGATGCAAATCACATTTTGGGTATGCGGATACTTCGGGACAAAAATCAGCATGTGTTGTATTTGTCTCAGAAGGAATACATTGGCAAAGTTTTGCAGAGGTTCAATATGGACGGGGGGAAGAAGACTAGTACTCCTTTGCCTCCATATGTGAAACTCAGTGCTATGGACAGCCCACAGTCAGATAGTGGCAGGGCTGATATGGCCAAGATTCCGTATGCTTCAGCTTGTGGCAGTCTCATGTATGCCATGGTTGCTACTAGGCCGGACATTGCATTTGCAGTGGGAGTGGTTTCTAGATACATGGCCAACCCTGGCAAGAAGCATTGGGAAGCAGTGAAAGGTGTCATGAGATACCTGAAGGGCACACAGGATATGTGCATTTGTTTTGGCAAACAGGATGCATAGTGCATGGTTACACGGATTCGGATTATGCCGGTCATCCAGATAACTGGAAGTCTACTACCGGTTATGTGTTTACATTCACAGGAGGTGCTGTGTCATGGATATCCAGGATGCAGAAGTGCACTGCCTTATCTACTACAGAGGCCGAGTATATTGCAGCCACAGAGGCTTGCAAGGAGGCATTATGGCTATCTCGGTTAGTGGTTGATTTGGGTTATACAGGGGATATTCCATTGTTGCATTGTGACAGTCAGAGTGCCATCCAGTTGGCAAAGAACCCTGTCTTTCATGCAAAGACGAAGCATGTGGATGTGAAGTATCACTTCATCAGAGAGGTGATAGAGAACAAGCAAATTCAGCTTGTTAAAATTCATACGGATGACAACCCGGCTGATCTGTTGACAAAGAGTTTGCCTCCGGAGCGGTTTGCTCATTGCAGACACTTGATGGGCATTGGATGAGGCCAGTTTCAGCCTTGATATGGCCTTGTATATTATCATATACATGCTAATTTTTCTTTTCCTTCATTTAAGGGCACTTTGCCTTTAAGTGGGAGGTTGTTGGGGTAAAGGCATAATGCCCACCCTTATAGTGTGTACAAGCCCATAAGTTATAGTACATAGTACCCTTAGTACTTTTAATGTACTAAGTGCACTATGTGTACTAGTGCAATATACATGTGTGATAGGGGAGTCACACACTCATCATTATGAGTTGACTTATCCCCACAACTCTCTCTCTCTCTCTCTCTCTTGTTCTCTCTGTGTATGTCTCCCACATAAACTCTAACCTAACCCTAATTCTTCTACTCCCATTCAGCGTGGATGGGTGATGCAATACCAAAGGTCTCCCAGTGTAGCGTTTATGACTAAGGGACCGTCCTTGCACAAATACAAGTAGTGCATCTAGGATGATAGGTTTAGGGACTCCTCTCTAGATCAAAATGGCCATGTCCAAATCTTCTTCCTCGTACATAACTTGAGAATCTGACTGTCTAGCCTACCTATACTTGCATCTTCGGAGGTTTGACAAAAACTCAGTACGAAGGGCTTTGTGTGAATATATGCTCTTATGTGTGTGTGTGTGTGGAGTGCGTGTGTGAGAGCATATCTTGATACAGAGTTCTACACCCACTATTGGGCACTGATGACGTTAGTGGGGATGTTGTAGTATCTAGTCCATACTATGCATAATGGAGTTGATAGTTATATAGTCTTGTGGATTGACTACCATGAGTATATAACATGCACGTTTCTAAAAGGTGAATTTGGGCATGTTCCTGGATTCATCTAGGTATATATACACTACCAGTCTACCTTGCCAGATTTTTTAGGTCTCTGAACAACCCCATATGGAATACTAAGTGGACACGAAAGTTGCGAAGTATTGCGGGCATTTGGGATCTTCGTTAAGCAGGGTTTCTATATATATTATTTAAGCATTTGGATTTTTTTTTCAAAGTGGGGGAGGGGATAATAATAATAATAAAAATCGTACCATACTAACCGTACGGTACGAATGGGTTTGTACCGGTACAAGAAACAACTATGATCCAAACAAAACACCCCCTCTGCAAGTGATCTATGTTCACTGGAGAAGAAAACGCAGCCAAACAAGGGCTACAAACCTGAAAATTCAGGCCAACTAGTGTCCACACCTCCTATGCGGAAAAACGCTGAAGAGAAGGTACCTTCGGGTCCAACGGAAGGAGCCCAAGTGAATGTAGAGCTACCAGCAGAATCAATTCAGAAAAACGCAGCAACCATGGCTGCAAATCTGAAAAAACGCAGAGGTATTCGGGGCAGTAGATAGGGCAGAGTATGGAAAAAACAAAAGAGATATGGTACCATCAAGTCCTCAGATCAGTAAAAGCAGCAGATGTCCTGTACAAAACAGGCCGCCAAACACTACAGGGAGGGGTAGATGCTGAAAACGCTGCAAACTGCTGTAGAAAACACCTATAGAAAAAACCCAGCACTCCAAGGTGCTGCTGCCCTGAAAACAGAGTAGAAAATAGGTGAGAAAGGGGGAATCGTAGGGATCAAAACCTGTTATGGATGACCGACAAATAAATCCTAAAAGGCACTACTTCTGTACATGATTCTTGCACTGTTGATGAGCCAGTTTGTCACCGTGTACCACAGTGTATGGGTGCACGTGACACCATCCGCCCAAGATCTGGTCCTCTGAATGCTGCTTCATACGTAGCTGCCAATGTCACCAGAGTGTCAAAAAGCCACCCTTCGTACTGGGTTCCTGCAAATGGGCCTGAAAACACTCTCTCTAGGTGGGCTAGGGCTGCGTATCCCCTCGTGAGGCGGGTCGAGGCAGCTGGTTTCATGTTGAAAATGGGTCCCGTGAATGTGACTCCAAGATAAACATACGAGTCCACAATCTCCACTGTCTCACCCCCATAAACAAAACTCTTGGCACTCCTCATGGCCTTCACTACGGGCCTGGATGTGTTAAAAACCATAACCTTGGTCTTGCCCAGATTCACCACGAGATCCCGTAGCTCACAAAAGGGCTGCAAAGCCTCCAGATGGTGCTGCAGTCCAGCCACTGAATCTGAAATCAACATCTGTCATCGGCATATAAGAGGAGAGGTATCACTGTACCATATATGTGGCTCCCGGCCCCCCTAATCTGTCTATAAAATCACTGAACTCATCAATGTACAATCCAAATCGACAGAGGGCACCCCTGTTTCACCCCAATAGTGCTCGTCACCATGTCGGACAGCCCTCCTGGTACTCTCACTCTTCTTGTTTACAGACTCAAAGTGTCATGACTCCCCAAATCATCTCCTCTGGCAATGGAGCTTATGGAGCCTGTGAAAGAGGCGGGGACTTGGTATAGTGTCGAAAGCCTTGCAGAAATCCGAAAAGCAACAGTAAATCTTGCACCCCCCTTGCCTGGGCATCCTCAATAATAGCCCTTAGAGTGAAGATGTGATCAAGTGTAGAGTAAGTTCTCCGAAAACCAGCCTGTCCTTGGCTCTATACCCTTGTCTCTCTACCAATAAGCTGATCTCTACCTCTAGTACTGCCCCGTAGAGCTTGGCGAGGGTGTAACCGATCATGATTGTGCGGTAGTTGTTAGGGTCAAGCGGGTCCCCGGCCTTGTGGATTGGGATAATGGTGTTGGTGGTCCAAGAGGGTGGGAAGCCTTGGCAAAGGGCTAGGTTAAAGAGATCAGCAATGAAAGGGGCAAGGGTATCACAGGCATGGGAGATGTGCTCAGCTAGGAGGTCTTCATGGTCCATTGCTTTTCCAAGCTTCATCTTTTTTATGGCTTTGGTTACGTTTTAGATGGTGAACAAGGTGGCTGAGGTAGGGCGAGGAACATGAGATAGATTCGGTGGAGAGGTGTTGGGAATTCGGTATAGGCTTTGAGCATGCCTATGCCAAAGGGTTGGGTCTTTGATGGGAGTAGGAGATTGGCGCTCAAGAAGTTTCTTCCAAGCCTCCTCACTATCCTTGAGAAGCAAGCGATAGAACTCATCCTCTCGTTTGATGAGAAAATCCCTCTTCTTCCCTGGAGTGAAGCGTTGGAACCTCCTCTGCGCTTGATGGGGGGTGATGTGGCCCAATGCTTTGTGTTGGAGGATGCTCTTTCATATTGCCCGGCATTCCTCATCATACCAGCTATGGTGTGGCATGGATCCACAAGGGGCTTTGAGGAAGAATGATGGCTGGTGAGAAAAGAGTTACTGGCAGCATCATGTAGAAAGTCAGAAAGCTGAGTAGTAATAATTGAGAGGGGGGGCTGAGAGATCAATAGTCAAGAGGTATGAATCAAGGTTGGATCGGTAGACCCCATCAAGGGCATGATCAAAGTGTACCTTGGTGAATGATGAACGGGGGGCTGCTTGGGGACAGAAATCGCTATGGAGAAGGTGAGGAATGCATGATTGGAAAGAAGGGGTGGCGGGGAGATATGGAAATCATGAATGTAATGGGTCAAGGCCGGAGAGCCCATGAGATAATCCACCGTACTAGGACCTCCTTTAAAGGTAAAGCAAGTGAGGTGACCCGAGGCTGGCCATTGGGCCATCTCATTGAAGATGACCAGCCCATGTGCTTATCCCAAAAGCTGTGATGGGACCAACATTCTGTGACACTCTCTGGAAGCCCATCTCTTGCATATCCACATCTTGTAAGAGAAAGTCATCTCCCCAAAACTCAAAGAAACCAGTTTGGGAGCTCTGAGTGCATGCATTGAAGTCCCCCCAAAAATAAAATATTTCTGTGTGTAGACAACTCCATGATGTCAGCATACATGTCTAGAAATGGGGATTGCCCATCAGTGGGTGAAAATCTGGAAGTGTCCGGTGGGAAGTAGCAAATGGCTATGAAGATGGGGTTGCCTCTTGACCGGTGAAGCTTGAGCCGCATGTAGTGTGCCTGCTTGTCTTTGCGAGCCATTGAAATGATGCTGTGGAGGTGTGGCTTAAAGACAAAAGCCACCCCTCCTGAACCTTGAACTCCTCTCCACATGTCCGTGTCTCCCCACGGTATGTTGATTCCCACACATATCCAGAGATCTCTGGTAGCCCCCTCTCAGGACTCTGGTGAGTCTCGGGGTAGCCGCCTGTGTAAGTGTCTGAGAAACCTCGTGGGTTTGACCATAGCGTGCCATTGCAATTCCATACAGCCATATGTATGCCATGTGTAGTCCCGTAGACCCCGCGTCCCTATTTGGGCCGTGAGTCTAAAATGACAAAGCGGCCATCTCTCCATATTGCTCATTTGCCCACCTTGTGAGCTTCTAGAATGGCTGGCATGGCTGCCCTTCTTTGTTCGAGTTGAAGTGGCGTGAGATCATCCCCAAGGATCACTTGAGATGTAATACTTTTGAGCTTCCCCCGGTGTTTAAGGAAGTCGTTCTTGGTTTGCATGTACTTGAACTTCAAGAGAAGAGGCTGCTCCTTGTTGGGGTCCTTACCGACCCGCCATGCATGAATGAAGGGTGGGGGTCCCTCAATCTTCAGCATGTCACACAAACTAGCTCCATCCTCTTTGGGAGAGGATCCTTTCTTCAATCTGGTGACTCGCACATTGAAGGCTTTGGCCTGCCTCTTGTTCCCCTCTTCTAAGGTGTCAATCATGGCTTTGGTGCTGTCCATGGGTTTATGCTTTCGTACCACCTCTACCCATGAAGAGGCTTCTTCTAGCCTCTCTTGAATTGCAGCAATTGCTCTGTTTATCTCTGACTTGGTGGCAGCCACTACTTCTTTTGTGGCTGCTACCTCTTGTGTGGCATTCTCCATGTTATGCTTGGCTGTTTGCAGCTCTGCGTGGAGTCGTTCATTGGCTGTCTTGAGCTCGTTCTTTAGCTCCTCGGCTAGAGGGGGGAGTCTGGGTCATATTGGAGGGAGGGGGGGGGGGCGGGGGGCAGGGGGATCCATCCTGAGTCCCTGCCTCGTGAACCAGGTGCATACTCGGCTCTACCATGACTCATGCCCATTTGTTGCTAGCTGCTGGGAGGACTGTAGGGCGAGCCTCGGGAGTCTCCAGGGGGGCATGGCACTGATCCTGTGAATGTATGTGACTGTCTGGAAGAGTGCCTCTACTACCATGGGTGCTGCAACAAACTCTGTGTAACTATTTGGCCCTCCTAGCTCTTTTTCACATGATGGAACTCATGCCCGGACACATGGACATATTAATGAAAGCATGGAAACAGGATTCATGAAGTTGGCACAGGAAAAAGCACCAGTTTTGGTCAAAAAGCAAGGAAAAGCAGAAAGTCAAAATTAGTTGACCACGAGCCAAGGGCACCATTGGAAAGAGGGGACTGAGCGGGATCAAAAAGCTAAAAGCTGCTTTTTCAAAAAGCGGCTCCAGGGCCAAAAAGCAAGGCCTTGAAGGCAAGAAGGCAATAAATCAAGAACTTTGGCAAAAGATGAGCAATATTTTATTATTATCAAAATATTACAGCAAAAAGAGAAAAGCAAACCATAAAGTATTGCTTTTGGCAAAAAGCAAGGCCCTCCCCAAGTATAAAAGAAGCTAGAGCCCTCTTGTTTGGGTATCGAGTGGGTAAAGTGTGTGGAGATCGTCATCAACATCATCTTTATCATCTTCAACCTCACCATTGGCCTTGTCTCCTTGCGCCACCTCTGGACAGCCCATGTCCGCCACTTTAGCATGCGCCGCTGCTTCTGTGTTGCCGACCGCGCTGCCGCCCGTTGCTGCATCAAGTTGCCAACATCTTTTTCCAGATCCTCAGCAGAGAGATTGGCAATCGGGCACTCGTATCCGCCACTTTGGTGTTTGCTTTTTCGAAAAGCTTCTTGAGGATCTTCATACAGATTGGATTTGGTTTGGATCTAGACTTGGATTTGGGTATTGGATCTGGTACTAGCCCGGTGAGAGATTCTTGTGGGTCATCTCCGTGGTGTGCTCGGCATCAGAGATCTGGTGCCTCGACATCGACATCGACATCGACATCGACTTGGATATACTACATCGGCATATTTGTTTGATTTTGTATTCATTGTTGTATTGATCTTGGCCAGCGTGCCTGTGTATTGTTCCTTGAAAGGGGGCGGGGCCTGTTCCCCACTCAGAGTGGTGTATTGTGCAAAGATCCCTATTCCTTCTTTCTCTCCCCCCTCCCCCTCTCTCTCTATATCTTTATCTCCTTGCCAAAACAGCAACCAATGCTCCAATTCTGTCTCTCTAGTGAGTCTTTATCATGTTGCCTCCAGGATTAGCCTGAGATTAGCATGTACATGTGTGTGCACATGACACTCTTGGACACGTGGTTGAATCTGTCACGGCACGCCCCGTTGGGCTTACACTTTGCTAGGATAATATCATGTGGGACCAATGGTTTGCTGCGTATCATACGGGAGAGCATCATGACCTGAGGCCTCTCTATCCTTGGCCATTTGGCCGCTATAAGACCAGGTGCCCAAAAGGGTGCTCCATATATCAATGCCGGAGTGACCAAGGTGTCAAATAGCCACATCTTGGTCCTCGGCTCCTAGAAGTGGGCCTAGAAGCACTCTCTCTCCATGAGAGCAAGAGAAGCATACCCTCGCATCAGTCTAGCCTCTGCAGCATGGCTCATTGAGAAGATTGGTTCTGTAAAAGTGACTCCCAAGTACGCATATGAGTATGCAATCTCCACTGGGCTGCCCATGTAGGTGAAACTCAGTCGAGATGTGAAAAGAGGGGATGTGTTGAAGACCATAACCTTGGTTTTCCCAAGGTTTAATGTGAGATCCCGCTGTGCACAAAAGTCCTGTAACGTGTCAAGATGCCTCTGGAGAGCCTCTGGAGAATCTGCAATAAGCACAATGTCATCAGCATAAAGTAGTATGGAAACGAGGATGCCTGCTAGTGATACAAGAGATAGAGAGTTGTTGCAAGGCACATCAATGATTGTATTATTATCATACTTCCATGACGTACAATACTTTATACTGGCAACCAAGGCCCTATCTTATGTTCTCTTAATAAGAGGGTGTGTGTTCACACACCACTTGATGCTTATAGATTCCAAAATATTCTACAATGGGATTATTAACTTAAAATCCTTGGTCCTTATAATTACTTGCTTCCCTAGCCCCCCTAGTTCCCAGATTAGGTTGACTAACCCTACGGTTAGCATCAAGTACATGCCACAGGTGCACAAGGAGGATAGGCTGGGGGGGGTGGCGAGGGGCTGATGGGTCATGGGAGGTTGCTACACGAATGGGAGCTCTAGCGTCATGATTTAAACAAAATTGTAAATGGGCAGCGGTAGAGGTTGCCTGAAGGCATTTGGAATAAATCTGCTATTCTTTTGAATTTGGAGGTGTCACATTTAATGTGCATTGGGATAATAAGGCAGTTCTTCAGTTTCTGTTGAGGCATGGTTGATGAGTCCATTGGATAAATTTTGGCTGATGCACACTCAACTTGAAGAGATGCATCTTTTTTTGTCTCTAATTGCATTAGAATACAACAGTTTTGTAATCTTGAAGAACATCCCTGTGGTAGCTCAGCAGTACACTAATGTTCAACTTGTTAAGAATAACATGGAGCATGTCAGGACGTAATGTGATTCACTACATCAACTTGAGGGGCATCTATAACATGACAACTAAATCAGTTTTGGGGCATCTATGTCATGACCATTAAATCAGTTTGTTGGTTCTCGATCTATGTGCACCACCGGTTCTATGGCTCATACTTTTTTTGTCTTATTCTTGTTCCAGCTCTCTACTGAATCTCTTCAAATAAGTGTAGAGGTCTTTGATGAAGAAGGTATAGGAGCAGGAGCTTCAGGAGTGTCTGGAGGCCTTTTACATCCTTATACCCCAAAAGGTTTCCTTTACCCCTCTTTCAGTAGCTGATGCATGATTGGTTAAGAGTAATAATAAACTGCAAGCTTTGTAGGTTTGATATATACGAGAAAGTGGTTGTTCTCCTCGTGTATTGTTTCTGTTGAGTTGAAGGAGCTTCAGGAGTATCAATGCATCCTCTTGGAAATTCATTATTCATGTCTCCATCTCTACCCCCATCCCCATCGTGCATGTAATGAAATCTTCCAACAGCATGACCTCCCTTGGTGAGAAAACTTGTCCATGTTTATATTTTAAAGAGTATGATGTGAACCTAGCTCTTGTCTGGTTATATATGAAGGAACATACATGCTGCATGCTAGAAATCAATGCTAAGCTTGTGGTGCCTCTGTGACAAGTTTTAAGCGGCAGTATGTGTTGAATTGTGATTCACATCATAAATATACCCAAAAAAAAGTGATTTGCACCAGGTGATCTCGGTGGACCTAATGGCAGGATCGTATGAATGCATCAGTGACTGGGCAGCACGATTTGGCACGAGAAAAGGTAGGATGAAGTGTTGGATATCAATTCTCTACCCTTATATTGTTGAAGATCCTTCTATTAGTTAAATGAAAAAACCAGCCAAGAGGCTGCATACAGCCTTGCTGAAAATCAGTCAAAAGTACAAAAATGAATGGTGGGGAGCTCCCTCGATGGCTGGCCGCTTTATCGGAGGGAGGCTACAGTGGGGAAAGAGGGGGGAAAAGCCACACTCGGGACCTGTAGTGCCGTGCAACACCGCCGTCCTTCCTGGAAAGAAAGGGTCCGGGGGTCCAGTCTCTTGCCGCCGTTGGTGCATGCGATCTGAATTCCTCAGGGTCAAAAAGCAAGAGGAGATTTGGCTGATCAAAAAATCCTTCCAAGGCTCATCCCCTGGCTGAAGTCCTCGCACAATCAACTTGCCCTACTAGGCTTTGCTCTGAGTAGTGGGATCAATCATGTGAGGATTACTGTTATTACTTAGTATTTCATCCACTTATCTGTGTATTTAAGACTGAAACTGAAAGTAAACTTGAACACAGATGTTTGATTGATTGATTGAAACTGTGATACAACAGGCTCCTTATATAGGAGTCCAAGAGACACGAATAAAAAGACACATCCCATGACCAATAGTCATGACTCTAGGCGAAGAGACACATCCTTTGGACGAATAGCTGCAACCATTGGATGAAGAGTTGCAACCTTAGAGCGAAGGGGTGTGACCAGTCGTCGAAGGAGTGTGGCTCTTGATGAAGAGGCATGTCTCTAGAGCGAATAGTCGTGACCATCCAAGTGTAGGGGTCCTTTGTAATCATGTCACTTCAGTATTTGTAACCATGAGGAGACTGTGTATAATGAACTAAGTCACAATCGTGACATTCCCTCCCATTTAAAATAAAACCCATGTGATTAAATGAGAGTCGGTCGTCTGCCAAAGAATTCTTGGAGGAGTTGAGGATATTGTTGCATTTCTTCATCTGTCTGCCAAGTAGAATCTGACTCATCCAAGTCCATCCACTTAACAAGAAATTCTGTAGTAATTTTCCGTCTTGTTTCTTTCTGACGAACGTCAAGAATCTTCTCAGGAACAAGAATAATGTGATCATCTTCAATCTCAGGAACATAAGAAGATAACTCCGGAATAGATGAATCTCCTTGTATGTATTCCTTGAGCCAAGAGATGTGAAATGTCGGATGAATTTTTCCCCAAGATGGTGGAAGATCCAACTTATAACTGACAACTGAAATCTTCTTTATAACTTTAAATGGACCATAGAAACGCGGTCACAACTTCGGAAAGACCGACTTTACTGTCTTATATCGATGCGGTAAAGCAAAACCAAGTCACCTTCTTGAAACTCAGTATGCCTTCTGTGCTTATTCGCATATTTTTGATATTTCTGCTAAACATGAACCAGTCTGTCTCGAACTTGCACAAGAATATCTTGCATTTCTTGAATCAACTGATCTGCTAATGCCACCTTGTGTTGAAGAACAAAGTTTGTAGGCACAAGCGGAGTGTGACCATATGCTGCTTGAAAAGGAGTCATTCCAGTGACTGAATGTGGAGAATTATTGTAAGCAAACTCCACAAGAGGCAAATATTCTTCCCAAGAAGCTAATCTCGTCTGAATATAATGTCTAAGCATTTCTTCCAAAATTTGATTTACTCGTTCTGTCTGTCCGTCTGTCTGAGGATGATAAGCAGAACTGAACAAGAGATTCGTACCAAGAGATTTGAATAAGGAAGTCCAAAATGTCCAGTAAACTTCGGATCTTTGTCAGAAACAATAGATCTTGGCAATCCATGAATTCTGAAAATATGCTGTACGAACAACGCTGCAAGTTTTGGAGCAGAAACTGTCTTCTTGCAACATAACTAAGGCAGAAGTGCTGTCGCGTTTACGTACTAAGCGTTTGACTTGCATAGCAGAAACCACAGTAATCGGCTTAGAATTAAACAGACCTCGTAATTCCATTTCTCGATGATTATGATAAAGTCGAATGGAATGATCTCGAAAGCTCATATAACCAAGCCTGTCCAAGGATCATGTCATAGTGTGACAAAGGCATAATAGAGAAATTCAGCTGATCCTGATAATCCTGAATCTGAAAATGCAACTGCTGAATCCGTTTGTTGCAATGCAAGAAAGAACCATCTGCAAGTTCCACTTGGAAAACTTCCGCACTCTGCTGAGTAGGGAATCGTAACTTGCTGACGAGAGTAGTTCCCACAAAATTAGTTGAGCATCCACTATCAACAAGAACATTGATAGGATGCTGGCCAATAAATCCCAATAAGCTCAAAACTTGATTGGAAAGGTTAACAGGCACTGAAGTATGGTTGTGGGTATTTAGCATTAAAGCACTGACAACTTTAGAAACTCGCACTGCATGAACCACCTGCTTGTCTTTTTCTAGCGCAGAAGGATGATGTGGATGTCCATGTTCACCTTTTGGGAAACATTCCATATTGGAATTCTGGCGAGAATTACGCTTTGGGCACTCATACCACCTGTGTGGTCCATTGCAAATTGTGCAAAGACCTGGAGGGTTGCCTTGAGAGGTTGAAGGTGCCGATGAAGAGGCTTGCTGACCTGCTGAGGTATCGCGGCGAAAATTGCGGCGATTGTTGGGTCGGCGACCTTGCCAGTTGCGTCTTCGATTCCGATTGTTGTTGTTGGAAGAGGATCCTGTTTGTGAGGCTGCCGCCTGACCTGAAAATCTAGGCCGAAAGGGCTGTTGCCGAGTAGATTGCTGACCAGAGGATTGGGAATATTGAGACTCAGGTTGAGATAAATTTCCTCTGCGATTGTGCTGGGAGAAACGAGCACTGTTTGAGGACCGATTGCCAAAGAAGGATGTCCTGGTTTGTCGTCGTAGATCTCCAAGGCGCTCTACATAGGCAATGGCAGCATCTATGGTGAGAGGGTTAAACTTCTGCACATCTTCCTGTAAGTTGGGTTCAAGCCCATCGATGAAGCTGTGTAGCTTGTCAGCGGGACTGAGGCTCTCAATTTCCAGAGTTAAACGTTGGAACTCTATGATATACGCGGCTGAGGATCCTGTTTGCCTCAGGCAGCGGAGAGCAGACCGGGCATGGTAGTCCGCACTGGCAGGTTCAAAGGCCTTGCGGAGGGCGCGCCGGAATTTATCCCAAGTAGGAGTGTGCTTACCATCTGCAACACGTCGTTGCCACCATAGAAGTGCTGTATCCTTGAGTAGGGAACTGGCTAAAGCAACCTTCTTGCTTTCGACCAAATCGGTATTGGTCAAATATACCTCCATTTTGAATATCCATTGGTCAAGCACGCGCTTGTCGCGGCGACCATTATAAGGGGCAGGCAGTTTGACATCGAGTTTCTTTTTTTGTGCAGCAGTAAATATTTTATAAAGAAGTTGGAGTTCTGCATTGTTTACCTCGGCAGCTGGATCTGGTTCATCTTCATTTTCTGCTACCGAAGTCTCTGAAGAAGATGGTTGTGGATCACTGGCTGGTGTGCGCGCTGGATGGGGCCGCTGCAAGTGGTCGAGTCGTCTGCTGATGGTAGAGAGACTTGTCGAAAAAGTCTGCTGAAGTGTCTCCATCTGCTCGCGTAATGATGTAATGGCCTGCATTTGCTCGTCTTGTTGCTGGCCTTCCTCCTCTGAGATAGATGGCATGTTGGATCTGCTAGAGTGAGTAGCGCGGAGAAGCTGGTGAAATATGTGGTACTGCTGGAGGAGAGAGTGACAGTGAATCGTCTCCCAATTCTGCTAAGAAATTGGAGCCTAACTCCGAAGGCTCGAAATCTTCCACCTCATCGAGAGGAGGTGTCTCTGCAGGGGTTAAGGGAGTGTAATCTGGCACAATGAGCTCGCTGTATACTCGAACCAAGGGCTGAAGCGAGATGATCCGGTTTACCGCATCCACACGGCACTCGTCCAGGAAATATGCAAGATGTGGGTACCGTCCCAAAATAAACTCGTAATGAGCAAGATGGTGTGCTGGACACGTCAAGTAAATATGCTAGATCACCCACGCCTGTAACTGAGTGGCGTGGCGGTGACTGACGTATAATAAAAAGGCCAGGGGACCTGGTACATGAACTGGAGCCGGAACAGGTTCTGCAACAGGTTCGGGTAATGGGGCGGGCTCCGGTGTGGGTGTATCAGGTATAGTACTTATTTCCGGGGCTGGGCGAGGATTTTCGGGCAATATGGCTTCCGGGACCTCGTCTATGTACGAGATGTAAGGCTCTGGCTGATTGCTGTTGGGTTCCATTGGACGCCTGGTTGAGAAGGGGAATGTGTGCCAGAGTGGAGAGAATTCCCTGGCGTGGCAGCGTGGGAGAGGAGCGAACCTTCCCTAGAACAACGTGCGAGAGGAGCGAATGGGCTGGCCGGCGGACTAATTCGTTGCGCTGGCCGCATATTCGCTTTGTTGTTTTTTCCTTTTTTGGGGACTTATCGAAAGGGCAGGTGGGTTTAATAAAAAGGGCCGCCCAAGTTAATTAATGGGCTGGCCGGCTGGTAAGATCGCCGTGTAGTAAACCCACGAAGGGCTGCGCTGGCTGAATTGTGGGACGTAGCGCTTATGCACTGGCGGCCAAGAGGTGCGCAGCCATGGGGAATAGCGAAGAGGTGCCATGCGAAGAGGTGCCATCTCTTGGTGCCACCGTTCGTGTGAAGGGATGCGAACCCATGCACGAAAGGGCACAACCCGATGAAGAGGCACACGAAGGGCTACCAGCAGGAAATCTCTGCGCACTCACCGGGTACACCACACACACATCTGTGCATCTGTCTTCTATATGTGAATTGAGAAAGAAGGTTTAGGTTACCTCATACTCGTAGATGTAGGTTCCATCTTTCTTTTGCTTCCATACAACGCCAGGTAGGGGAGTAGAGCGGAGAGGGTTTAGATAGGCAACAATATCATCTGCAAACTCTGCATCCAGAAGCTCTTTCAAAGTGCAAATGGGAAGCTGCAACATCTGGAGACCTATATCTTGAGCCCTGAAAAAAGAGCACATACAGCTATGAATAGAATAAGAAAGGGGTAAAGCGGGTTATCTGTCTCTTTCAGCAAGATATGGGAAACGCTCTCCTCGGCTGCCATGGATAAGAACATGGTTGTGGGCACTTTTTGAGAATGCAACCTCATCGACAGCTAGTGGATAGCATTAGATGTGTGGACAGTAATCTAGTGGTGTGTGGACAATAATGGCCGTGCCCAACTGACCAAGTGTGTGTGGACATTAGTACTAGGTTATGTTATGTGTGAACTTGTCACTTGAAGAATGTGGCGATTTTGGTGAAGGAGAATGAAGCCAGCTATGGAGCTTCTCTACATTGTGTGAGATGGATTAATGAGAGCAATTAGGATTTGTGTGTGTCTCCTCCTCTGGTCTCATCTTTTCCCGTTTCATGGTGTCAGAGCATAGGTTGCTCTCACATTGAGTGAAAACCCTAAACTTGAAGTGGTTGGAGATTGAAGTTGTGAAGGTCACTGTTGGAGTGGAAATCGGAAGCAAATCATAGAGCTTGGCCAGGAGGTGAGTTAAACAAACCCTTTGGAGGTGAGTTCAACAAACCCTTCCCTTGTGGATTGTGTATTTGAAAGCCAAAGCAAGCAAAGTGGAAGCTCTCCATTGAAGCTTGCAAGTGGAAATGTATGCAAATGAAATGTGCTGATTTACAAACATATAAGGGTGCAGATTTGGGATGCCTGCTACAACATTTAGTTGAACTGTTGATGTATGTGAAGTTTGTCCACAAGCTTGGTTGAAGCTTGATGTTGCAGGCTGAACTTAACAAATTGGAATGTATGCATTGTGATTGGTAAAAGCATTTGCTATTGCTACATGGTATTGGAAAGCTCTTGAGAAGTTGATTTACAGGTTGTTGCAAGAGAGGATTGATTTGGAGCTTATAGAAACTTGGTGTAACCTGCAGCGGAAGTATTCGTAATTATGGATCCTGTCACACAAATGCTCACACCGTGTTTTGTATCCTAAGTTTCGCGAGTTTAGCAATCCACTTTATGACTTCAAACTTTAAGAGATTTGAGAGAGAGAGAGAGAGAGAGAGAGAGAGAGAGAGAGATAGAAACCGTACACCGTATGGGGTCCCGAATTACCCACTGAAGGGTCCCCTATCCCGTTATCGGAATAGTATTTGCTTTATTTCTTTGAAGAGACTGACGATAAACCAAACACAAGATCTCGGAGAACCAAGAGTAGGGCTGAACTGTACACGGTTGTAGAAACACTAATGATGACCAATCTCGATCCTTGCACTCTTCCCAATGGATGTAGGAAGGCTGCAAATCTGAGGCTGAGAGAAGGGGCTGATTGGGACTGTTCTAGGCTATGTATAAATGTTGAAAATGAGTATGAATGCTGAGTTTTACCTTCACCAAGTGGCTGTAGCAAAACGATGCATATGAGGATGCTGAAAACTATATGAATGCTGTAGATGCCATAGTAGCAGGGGAACCCCGTTTCCCCCCATGGGGAATGGTGGAACGCGTTCCCCCATAGCCAACATGAAGGGAACGATGGAAACGGCGCTCAGGAACGTCTAGGTGGCGGAACGGCCATGGAACGCCAGGGAACGTTGAGCTGTCATTCCCCCACGTGGGAACGGTGACGTGGATTTTTAAAAAAAAGAATACTGTCCGACGCGTGTATTGCTTCGTCCGTCGCTTTTCCAAAGTTCGCTCGTACTACTGTTGTCGACCTGCAGCCTGCCTGTACTGCTATCGCCGACGTGCGTACTGCTGTTGCCTACCTACCCATACTGTTGTGTACCAGGTAGTACGTCTAGCCGACCTGCAGCCTACTGCAGCTGCCAGCCAGTCCTGACTCGTGAGTCGCCCCAGCCTCCAGGCTCCCAGCCCTTGCAAGTTGCCGTGTATAGTGTACACTGGTGATTGTACACTACAGTCTACTACAACTTACAAGTCTACAACAGTAGTACACTGAGCACTCAGCACCGTGCCTGGTACCAGCCTACAAGGAGCAACAGTGCACACTGCAAGCTGCCTGGGCCCTGTGCAACAGAGTGATCAAGACTCAAGTTCAACAATTTACATCTTTACAAGGCAAGGCAGCAAGCTTTTCTCTTTCTTCTCTCTTGTAACACGCGGAAGCTTTTCTCTTTCTTCTCTCTTGTAATACGCGGAAGCTCTGGGGGTCTTCTTTCAGCCATTAACACTACTGAGAACATGCTGATGCAAAAACGCAGATAGAAGGGAGAGTAGAGAGAGAGAGAGAGAGATGCTGGAAATTCAGTATATTCATATGGTACAAAAAGATACCTAATCTACAGCCCTAGGTTGCCTTCATACAAAAGGTGAACATCACCAAAATCTTTCCCTAACTTGGACCCTAAGGACCCATTCCATAAAGGAATGAATGAATACAATGAGGAGCACCCTTGCCTATTTATAGGCTTTCTGGAATACTTGGCATACTGGTTGACTGCTGGTCGGCCAGTCTACAGTACATTAAATGCTTTTAAATGCTGTCTGACTGGGCTTCTTCATTTGTCATGATGTGACTGCAGCCCGCCTTGTCCTCTGGTTCAACCGACCACCTTGTAAGCAGCTGACAACAGTCTTGTACAGTCGACAGCTCTTGTCTCAGCCGACTGTCCTTTCTTGCATTCTAACGCAGCTGACAGGTCATCCTTCAATGCCTTCCATGCCCTGCTCCAAGTCCACACTGCACCTTGTGCTCCAAATCCTAGCTCTAATGGTCTTTTTCTTGGCTGCCCCTTGTGGACTAGCACTGAGAATGTCCATGGCATTTCATGCACATGACATCTCTCTCTTTCTGTGTTTGAAGTTTGAATTTTTGGTCTTTTAAAAATTACCTATGTCACTGTTCAAACTTCACAGTCTGGACTGCACAGTCTCTCCCCATTAAACAATAGACAGAAAAAGGACTCATTTCTCTGTAATGGTTAACTTTGAAAGTCTATTCAACTTTTTACCTGAATTTGCAGAAATCATGGCTTACTTGGGTTCAAAGCGATTGGCTTCGAATGCTACTTGGTGGGACGAAGTTGAAAGGCTAGAAAGGTATTCATCAAAGGGAGGTGCAACACGATGGAAATGCAAGCAATGTAACAAAGAGAAGTCAGGACGAGCAAACCGTGTGAGAGCACATCTATGCCATGTAAACAATGAAAAAGCACAAGTGAACAAATGCCCAGGGACAACACCTGAAATGTGTAGAGAGCTTTTGGCAAAGTACCCAAGTGAAGAGGAGAAAGCATGTGCACGAAAGAAACCGGCAATTGATGCATCTTACTTCAGTAGACATGGGGAAGATGTACACTTGGGAGATGGACAGCAGTATGGAGGACTTGGGAGCTTTGCATTTTCCCAAGATTCGTAGCCTATGGGTGCAAGCTCCGGCAAGCAGCAAACCTTGGGAGCAGCTTGGGATCCCCGCAAGAAAGAGAGGGTAGATGCAACTGTTGCAAGGTTCTTTTATCATGATCATGTAGCATTCAATGTTGCCAGGTCTCCATATTTCATTGAAATGGTCCAGGAGATTGCACGGTACGGCCCAACATACAAGCCTCCTTCGTATGAGACATTACGCACCACCTTGTTGCAAAAGGAGAAAGGTGCAATCGAATATGCTTTAGAGTCTGTGCATGAAAGTTGGGCAAAGAATGGTGTGTCACTTATTGCAGATGGCTGGAGTGACACTCGAAAAAGGTCCATTCATGGCATGGTTGCTTATTCTCGAGGAAGAATGCAATTCATTTCCTCACATGATGCTTTTGGGACTGGAAAAATTACAGATCAGCTTGTGGAAGAGTGGGCCGAAGATATTGAGAAAGTTGGACCAGAGAATGTTATTCAGTTCTTAGCTGATGGCGAGGCAACAAATAGAGCAGTTGGTCTTAAGCTTGAAGATAGGTATCCGCATATCACATTTAGTCCATGCTTTACTCATTGTTTGAGCAACTTATTGAAGGATGTGTCAGAATACGCAGCGGAGATGATGACCAAATCTGGGAACACGAGCAAATGCAATGTAGAAAGAAAACAGCACAAGAGAGGGAGAGAGATAGAGGCGTGTAACTCTGCTCTATATACACAAAGAAGATCCCGAATATGATACCCATGTGACAAGGGACTGGGGGGCCATTTTATATGGCCCCCATAGTGCAGTCGGCCTATTTCAGAGGCAGCCGACTGGCACTAAACCTCCACGACCAGCCAAAAAAGCAGTCGGCCAGCACACGTGGGAGGTCGTGGACCTGAAGCAAAACAATCAGCCAGCACCAGCATGTACAAATGCAGTCGGCCAGCATCAGAGGTCCTCCTTCCACCACAGGGCTACCACCCAAGCCACAAAAAAATAGGGAAAAAATACAGAGAGTGGGGAAAAATGAGAAAACACCTACAAGGGCGGGCATACCCACAACAAAGGCCCTGGTGTCTATAGAAAGACAGAGATGACTTCTAACACCCCCTCTCAGCTCCTGGCTGTGAAACCAACCACCACACAGGGAGCTGGGGTGCCGACTAAGCAAATCCTGAGATAGCGACTTCGTGAAGAGGTCCACTGTACTGTCCTCTGTCAAACAAAACTCTAGCAAGATGTCATCAGCAATGATCTGTTCACAAACAAAGTGCCTCTAGATGACCATGGGTTCCTCCAGTGGAAGCCTAATCCTGCAATGCAACCTCTGCAACCTCACCACCTCACAAGCAGCATCACAAGCAGCCCGGTACTGTGCCTCTGTGGACGACAAGGCAAAAGATGACTGCCTCTTATTGCTCCATAAAACTGCTCCTGGGCTTGAAGTAGATCTCCTCGTGTCCTGATCTCCTCCCCAAACTGAGTCACTCCAATCGTGGAGTCGGCGGACTCCATCCATCAATCCCCCTCCTGTGTAAAAGAGTCCATGATCCTTCGCATGCCGCAGAAACCACAAGATACGCAATCCTGCCTCCCAAAGAGTCATCTGCAACCATGAGCTCAACTGTCTCATCAAGAAGCTCATGTCCAATCTGGTGTCCATCAACCAAATCAATGAACCATTCTGCTTCCGAGTCAAAGAGGCATCACACTGCTCACAAGGATCAACACCTGTTACGGTGCAAAGCCAAATCCAGGAAACCTGCTGAAGACCACGCAAGGCCTTCTGAAACCTGTCAACCACCCCCTCTGAATCCGAGACCACAAAGCCTGGAGAATGCACCTCCTTCTGCAAGTAATCAACTGCCACCAGCGTGGCTTTCCAAGAGGTCCCCGTGGAAAGAACATCCTCATCTACAGGAGTTTCTTTGTCCCGAATACTACGCTCCACTCCGCCTTCCCAAACCACCTGGCCTGTTGCTTTGTCCCGGAGAGCAACAAAATGCTCATCAAACTCCACCCGTACGCCAATCTTGCAAACCTGATGCACTGACAACAGATGAAAACCAAGTGACGGAACATACAACATCTGGGAGGAATGCTTCCCCCCTCTGCCATCGGGAACTATCTCCAACCTGCCCTCACTGTGAACTGGGATAGTGGATGTATCCCCAGTAAGAATGTGACCAGAATACCTGCAGAGATCGTGTAAATTTGAACGGGAAGGAGTCATGTGCTTGGAATCACCACTGTCTAGAATCCACTCCCCAGTATCCATTGCGGAGAATCCTCCACCCTCCTCCCTGCCTGAAGAAAATGAAACATCGGTGTCCATCACCTCCAGGTGCACAAAAGCCGGAGTCTTCATGATTGTTGCTGAGGAATCTTCACCCTTCTCGGTCTTCCGCTTGGGACATTGCCTCCAATAGTGGCCTTTCTCGCCACAATCATTACAGGTTCTCTCTGCCTTTAGTTTCTTGCGATCAGCGACGGAATTCTTCTCCGAAGACTTCTCCGATGAAGCCTTCCCTTTGCCCGTGTTACGGCCTTTCGACCGTTGGCCAGTTAAGGCCTCCGAACCTCCACCCTGAGGAGGGTTCGTGAATCGTTCCTCCTCGTCCAAGACCATGGGCACAAGCTCCTCCCTCGTCATGGTGCTGAGCGTGCCACTGGTAATCAAAGACGAGTAAAATGCTGAGTACTGAGAGGGCAAATGCGACAGCAACATTATGGCCATGTCCTTTGACGATATTTCCTTCCCAACCTGAAGAACTTCCTGCTGAAGAGCTTGCAGCTTGTTAATATGCTCCCGCATCGTCAACGACTTTGCAGGGCTCATAACCCGCATCTGTACTTCCAAGGAAATCCTCTTCGTGGGCGATACCGTGTTGTAAAGAGAAGCCAAATGCTGCCATATACCTCTGGCCTGCGTCATATGCTTTACATGATTGATTACCTGCGGTGTGCAGTTGAGGAAGATAAACGAACGGACCGTGACGTTGACACGATCCCACACCTGTGCCTGTGCCTCCCGGTCCTTTCGGATCGATGGTAACTCCCCTTCCTCTACTTCTAGCCGTGGAACCCCAACAACGATGAAATCAGCAAGGTCGTAAGACTCCAGAATAGATTCCATCATAACCTTCCATATGCCGTAGTTGTTCCCGTCCAACTGACGGTCCACCGGGAACGTGGGGAGTGTAGGGATCTTCACATGCCGTCCCCCTCTTGCTCACACAAATCCCAAGAACTATCTAGAGCCTAGGGCTCTGATACCATGTCAGAATACGCAGCGGAGATGATGACCAAATCTGGGAACACGAGCAAACGCAATGCAGAAAGAAAACAGCACAAGAGAGGGAGAGAATAGAGGCGTGTAACTCTGCTCTATATACACAAAGAAGATCCCGAATATGATACCTCTCTGACAAGGGACTGGGGGGGCATTTATATGCCCCCCATAGTGCAGTCGGTCTGTTTCAAAGGCAGCCGACTGGCACTAAACCTCCACGACCAGCCAAAAAAGCAGTCGGCTAGCTGCAGGGGTGTCGGCCAGCACATGTGGGAGGTCGTGGACCTGAAGCAAAACAATCAGCTAGCACTAGCATGTACAAATGCAGTCGGCCAGCTTCAGAGGTCCTCCTTCCACCACAGGGTTGCCACCCAAGCCACAGAAAAACAGGGAAAAATACGGAGAGTGGGGAAAAATGAGAAAACGCCTACAAGGGCAGGCATACCCACAACAAAGGCCATGGTGTCTACAGAAAGACAGGAGATGACTTCTAACAGGATGTTGGCAGCTTGCCATGGGTTGATCCACACATTCAAAAAGGCAAGGAGATAATAAGCTTCATTCAAAATCATCAGTTTATTTTGAATGAATTCCGCAAGAGATCGCCCAAAAAGGATCTCTTGAAGTACTCAGAGACACGCTTTGGTTATAACTTTCTCACAATGAAGAGGTTATCCAAAGTGCGCTTGCCTTTGAAGCAATTGGTTGTATGCAATGAGTGGATGGGATGGGCTCTTTCTCGGTCAAGAACCGGCATAGAGGTTGCAAGAACCATACAAGACTTCACATTTTGGGATGAAGTCAACACTATCAATGCTATGATGAAGCCAATCATGCGCTTGATGCGGATTGCAGATGGACGGGAGCCATGCATTGGCAAGGTTTATGAGGGGGCTGACCGAATGATCGAGAAAATAGGGGAAACGGGCTTGTCTAATGAGAAATATGCAGAGGTTCGAGAATTATGTGAAGCACGATGGAATGGTTATCATTCTCCTATGCATGCTGCTGCGTATGTCTTGGATCCCGAGTTCCAAGGATGTGGACAAGAGATCGATGATGAGGTGATAGATGCAGGTTCGTGATGCAGATAAACGAAGGTTGGTGAAAGACCAACTTGGATTTTATCGCAGCAAGTTGGGAAGGTTTAGATCGGCTAATGCACAAAGAGATAGGTTCAAGATAGGGGTTGCTTTATGGTGGGAGGATTATGGGGCTTATACACCACAGCTTCAATCATTGGCAGTAAGGATCTTGTCTCAAGGTGCAAGCTCCTCTCCGATTGAGTAACTATGGAGTGTGTTTGGCCATGTTGCATCCAAGAAGAGGAACAAATTTGGAACAAAACAAGTCAATGACTTGATTTTTGTAAGTGCTAATTTGCGCTTGCTTTGGATATGGCTTCTCGGATGAGGAGTCCTCAGATGATGAGGAGACACATGGACTTGCAGATCCTAGTCAGGATGGGGTTGAAGATTTGGATGCTGCAAATGTTGGTCTTGATGATATGGCTTTCTTGGATGACATGGATGATAGTCTCCTTGATGGCATCACTGGCAGTAGCCATGCATGATATCTCCTTACTATTTGCATGTCACCTTGAGGCTTGGACTCTGGACTTGGGTTGTTTCTTTTATCTAGGCCATGGGTCACATTTTGTGCTTTTTGTCACTGTATGATGTCACATGTGGGCTAATTTATTTTGACTTGTGAGATCTGTTCAGTGTTAGTATCTAGCCATGCAAATTGTGTGGTGCACTAATTTGGTTATATAAATGAGCATTGTATGTTAAGATTTATTGTCATTTCTAGGAATTATCTAGGTCGTTTCCTGTTTCCGTTCCCTCTCGTTCCCGTTCTCCCTTTTTCGCGTCCCGTTTCCTTGGTGGTGCTTTTGTTCTGTTCCCATTCCCAATCCGTTGCTACTATGGTAGATGCTGCGTTTTACTCAATGAAGGCTGAATTGCTCAAGCGTTGATGCTCCTATATGTTGATGAGGAAAACGCTGAAGGCTGATGTGCTGAATTCTGCAATCGCTTATGCTCCTTGTGCTGAAGGCTCCAAGCGTTGAGGTCTTCAAAGCTGATTATGATATGAATGAATTATATGCTCAGCTATTTATATGGACAAAGGATGTTGGTCGGTTGCATCTGTCTTGGATAAAATAGATAAATGATGTAAAAATGCCCAATAAATGCCATAAATTATGGGAATAATACTGGATAAATTCTAATGAATGCTAGATGTTATCTGAAGGCTTCTGTAATGGTCTAAATGCAGTGGATGAATGCTATGCATTATGCAGAGTTCTTTCTAATGCAAACCCTTAGGCTTCTATTGACTCTACATGCATGAATGCATCTCTTCAAGTGGGTTAAGGGACTTGGACTGACTGATTGACTATCTAAGGCGAAGAATGACCTACGTAACTCGTGCCTGACTCATCTTGGACTCAGGATTACAATGGGGTCACGACGTACGACAAATATCATCCTAAAAAGGTATGCACTACAGTGCAAAGTGCATGTGACACTTGGCAGGACAATTTTTAGGCTTCTACTTGATGCCTAATGCAACTATATGTATATGTATGGAGCAAATGAGCATATGGGAGTGCAATGTGGACGGTTTGAGAATGATTTTCGGAATGCTTTTGCACTGAACATGTGAATGTACAAGTGATGTTGATGTTGGAGCGGATATGAGACAAACTACCGAGGGCACAACGTAGCAAGATGCCAACATGAAGATGAGCAAACGTAAGAGAACCACCAGCCTGAAAAACGCTAAACTATGTGTGGAAGAGCAAACGCAAAAGAGAGAGAGTGAAGCTGAATGAACTCTGCACTATAAACAAGATCCGGTACACAATACTCAATACACTCGAGTGTGGGGCCAGCCTCTCTATATATATGGCCCTGGGCTGCTGGTCGACCAGCCCAAAACAGGTTGACAGCAGCCCTATCTGCTCATGACCAGAAAAACATAGTCGGCCAGAGAAAAACCAATCGGCCAGCACTGAGGAGCAGGTTGGGAGGCAGATGTCCAGTCAGCCATCAGATAGAGGCAAGTCTGGTAGCACTGCAGCCCCATGTCCATACAAAAATAGGGGAAGATACATGGAAAAACAGGGGAAAAATGGAGAAACACCTAATGGGCGGGCACATCCACAACAGAGGCTAGTGTGTAATGTACAGATAGGAGATGACTGCTAACACCCCCTCTCAACTCCTGGATGTGGAACCAACCCCAGTGAGCTGGAGTGCTACCGGAGCATCGCCTGAGGTAGAGCCTTCATGAAGAGGTCTGTCGCATTGTCCTCCGTCGAACAAAACTCTAGCAAGATGTCATCAGCAAAAATCTTCTCACAAACAAAGTGACTCTGGATGATTGTGGGTCCTCCTGTGGAAACCCAATCTCGCCAAGTAACCTCTGCAACCGCACCACCTCGCAAGCAGCACCACAAGCAGCCCGATACTCTGCCTCTGTAGAGACGACAAGGAAACTGGGTTGCAGGAAACGCCGTTTCGGCGTTTCTGTGGAAGGGCCACGTTTTGTGGCATAGGAAACAACAAATTTTTACCCGAAAAAAAAACGGTTTTTGACCTTGGGCATGGCCCGTTTTGTTGCAGCGCATTAAAAGAAAAAACGGGGGCACTTATAAAGTGGCCCGTTTTTGTTGCAGTTTATTAAAAGCATTAAAAAAAAACGGTTTTTGTTGCAGTTTATTAACAGCATTATAAAGTGGCCCGTTTTTGTTGCAGTTTTGCCTTTTTTTAAAGAAAAACGATTTCTCAAATTCTCTGTACATAGTACACAAGTACGCAGTCTGTGTTCCCTCTTTGTTAGTGTTCTCTCTACTCTATCTCTGCCTTCATCCTCCATGCAACCTGAGGAGACTCCTAAGGAGTGTCAAAAACCGTTTTGTTTTTGGAGTCACTCCTTGCCTTTGCTTGAATTGTGCTCCCCAGCCTCCTTGCCTTTGCTTTAACTATGTACCTAGGAGTGTCATTTTTGAGCCTTGCAAGTGCCCCCTCAATCCTAAATACCATCTCTCTCTCCCAGATGCTATTCGCCATAGAGCTTTGAAATGCAAATGCATCAAGGTAGTCTCAATCCTTGAGTGGCTCTCTTCAAAACAACTTGAATCAGAGCAAAATTAAAAGCTTACAAGAAAAAGAGTCGTTCTCTTTTCCTAATGTCTTTCTTGCAACCATGTTCTCTTCTCCCTCTTCAGCTGCGGTCCCTCTTATCACACCTTTCAAGCCAAAAGCACCTCATGCTCCTTAGCCTCTATGGAAATATGTGACCGAGAATGCAACATTTGGAAAGGGGGGTAGCAAGAAGTGGTCTTGCACTTTCTACAAGACAAATTTTGCAGGCTCCTATCCATGAGTTCGAGCCCATTTGCTTGGCATTAAGAACCAAGGTATACAAGTGTGTTGCAAGGTGTCTGCTAAAGACCGGGCAAAGATGACTCGCGAAGACCACGACAATGCCATGAAGAAGCAAAAAAACTAGCAACACTCAACAATGGACAGCCATCAACAAGCTTGCTAAACAACCATCTGTGGAAGGTATGTTCAAGAATGCATCCTGCGATGAAGTAGATGAGGCAGTTGCTCGATGCTTTTATGCATGTGGTATGCCGTTTGTTATTGCGTGGTCTCCTTATTTTCATGATATGGTGGGTGCAATAGCATCTTTTGGCAAGGGATACAAAGCTCCCAACTATGAGAGCCTTCGCACCACGCTTCTAGACAAGGAAAGAGACAGGGTGGGCAACTGTCTCTCTACAGTGGAGACTACATGGCCACACTATGGGTGCTCCGTAGTGTCAGATGGATGGACAGACATGGCAAAGAGGCCCTTGATAAATTTTATGGTCTTGAGTGCAGGAGTTGTGCTATTCAAGAGGTCTATTGATACATCGGGGAGCCAGAAAACATGGGTGTTCATTGCAGAAGCTCTTTTGGAGATCATTAGGGAAGTGGGTGTGGAAAACGTGGTGCAGGTAATTACAGACAATGCTGCCAATTGCAAGCTTGCAGGTCACTTGGTGGAGCAGGTATTTCCCCACATCTTTTGGACACCATGTGCAACTCATTGTTTGAATCTCTTGCTAAGGGACGTGGCTCTTATCGAGTGGATGGATCGCGCAATCACCCAAGGCAAAGAAGTCCAACAGTTCATTTCAAATCATGATGCAACGAGGGCTATGTTTAGTAAACATTCAAAGCTCAAGCTTGTTAGGCCAAGTGACACTCGTTTTGCTTCAAATTTTATGATGTTGCATCGATTGGTGAAGGTGAAAAGTCCCTTGAAGAAGCTCGTTACGAGTGAGGAATGGGATGCATGGAAGAAACACAATGAGCACACTTTACACATAGAGAATCGAACGTAACTTTGGTATGCCAAGTCCTGGGAACCTACTGAAGACCATACAAGGCCTTCCAGAACCTGTAAACCACCCCCCTCTGAACCTGGAATCTCAAAGCTTGGAGGCTGCTCAACATCCACCTCCACTTGCAAGTCACCATCTGCCACTTACTTGGCTTTCCTACAAGTCCCTTGGGAAAGAGCTTCCTCAACTGCAGGAGGCTCTTTGTCGCGACTAATACGAGACATTAGAGCATACTTCACCTGTGAAGGCTCGATGAACGCAAGAACTAGAATGTTCCTGCCTACTATTGCCAACAATTGGCAAGCCATCCACCGTCTGGTCCCGGAAAGCCTGCTACAGCATATCCATATTCAAGTGGTCATGACGAAACTGCCACACATCACCTAACTGAGAACCTGTAAGAGAGAGTGCTAAGAGTTTGTAGATCCCATTCTCCACTCCACCTTCCCATACAACCTGGCTTGTCGCTTTGTCCCGGAGAGCAACAAAATGCTCCTCAAACTCCACCCGTACACCAGTCTTGCAAACCTCATGCACTGACAACAGATCAAAACCAAGAGATGGAACAAAAAGAACCTGGGAGGAATGCTTCCCCTCTCTGCCATCGGGAACGATCTCTAACCTGCCCTCACTATGAATAGGGATAGTGGACTCGTCACCAATCAGGATGTGACCTGCGTGCCTCCAAAGATCCTGTAATAACTCCTGGGAAGGAGTCATGTGCCTGGAAGCACCACTATCAAGAATCCAATCCGGAGTGTCCCTAGCGGTGAGTCCAACCGCCTTCCTGCTCGAAGAAGATGAAACTAAAAGAGTGTGCACAAGCGGAAGCAAATAAACATGAGAGAGAGAGAGAGAGATTGCAAGCAAGAACAAGACCTTTATTAGCTTGAGGTTACAGAGTACAAGAGCCAGCAAATAGGGCACTATTGGATGATACAATGAATAAAAGAGAGCAACTCTTATATACTTGTGTATGAACCAGGTCGGCTGTAGAAACAGACCGACAGGACCTCCATGATAGCATATTGAAGATGCATTATTTTAACACCCCCTCTGCATCTTGAAGTGTGCAAAAAAAAAAGTCAGAAGAAAACTGATGACGAAGATGCGACCATGGACACCTCAGCATGGCCAGTACTGAGTACACCTCGGAAAATGCACATGTCAGCTTGTTTTCTTCAGAAAACATAATGCCACTGTAAAGAGCAAAAGAAAATCTGTTTGGCTTCAAACTCCAGGTAGAACTGGGAACACATCACATCTAATAACCTCAAACAAAGGAACATTGAACACATCCTATCCATAGTCTTTGCTAACCAATAGTTTTGGAACTCATCCGAACCATGAAGGAAACTTGGTTGATCCTTGAACTCATCCGGACCATCGACGAGTGAACTTGTCTGTCTTTATATTTGGAACTCCGACACACGGGTCCCATGCTCCAGATTTAATATAAGAGAGCTTTTGAAAGCCCCCTCTCCCGCCCACAAGCCGTTTCTGGAAGACAGCACGTGGGGGGATGCCCTTAGGATCAGAGCAGGACACCAGTCATGTTCTCTCCAGTCTGTAAGGCCTTGGGACAGCTGGGGTTATCACTAGACGAGTCTGTGTCAGTGTCTTGTGACTTGTCTTTGCCCTTCTTTGAAGACTTGCCCTTGTCCCTGGCTTTGCCTCTGTCCTTTGACTGACAATCCTCTGACAGGTGGCCTTTCTTCCCACACTTGTAACACCGACTCCGAACTTTCTTGTGCACCGTCGCGAGTGCCTGATCAGGTCCAATAGACGATGAAACTTTCAACTTCCCCTGTGAAACTAGGATGGATTCCTCTTCCAAGAGGAGAGTACACAGATCATCAAACTCGAGGGAACGTGTTGTGATCTGAACCCGCAAAGCTCGGGAAACCATGTCATAATCTGCAGGAAGCCTGATGAGGAGGAGAGCAGTTAACTGAGAAGAGGTCAGGGCAGTACCCATTGTCACTAATTGGTCATGGATTACCTTAACCTTCATCACAAACGATTGCATGGAAGTCCCTGCGGTAAACTCCAGAGAAAAGAGCTGACCCAATAGGTTGACAGTCCGCATTGTAGAGTCCCGTGCATATAGATCTGTTAGCTTTCTCCAAACAGAAGCAGCACAATCCAATGTTTGCACGGCGGGGGAGACCTTTGGTGAGATGGCTCGTACAAGTGCAGAGTGAGCTTTTGAGTCTTGATTCTCCCAAGCTGAAAGTTCTGCGAGAAAGGCATCCTCCTGGTCCTGAGTCCACTTCCTAGAGCTTACAGGGCGTTCGGGCTTTCGTTCGTGGCCTTGAACAATCTCCCAGAGTCCCTTGTGTGTGGACCAGACTGTCATCTGTAGCTTCCAGTGATCATAGTTTGAACCACTGAGCTTGTCCTCCTTGTTCGTGTAGGGGGGACCCATATCTGCCTCAAAGAAGCTATGTCTCAAACAACCTTTGTAGCTAAGCAATCCACGTGCTCTCTCAAGCACCTTACCACAGGATCCAACTAAGGACTAGTAGCCCCCTCTGAAGATGCAGGCTGGACAGCAGCAAAAGAAACCCAAAACACACCACCGGGAACCTCCTACCGGAAGGGAGAGGGGATCTTGGAGGGAGAAGAGCTGATGTGCCACTTGTCTGGCAAAAATATCCGTCAAGAACCTTCCAAAAAATTGATGCCCTTGCTGAATTTGCAGCTAGAACTCCTCCACTTGCCTCTGTAGAAGAAAACGCAGCTTGGGGGCTGGCCGACAGCAGTAGGAGGGCTTGTAGATCAAAAAACGCAGCTAAGGAAGAAAACACAGCCACTGTTGAAGTATCTACAGCTTGGAGAATCTAGGGAAGCAAAAAACGCAAGGCATAGTTGAAGAAGGAGAGAAGCAGAGAGAAGATTTGTGCAACAGCCTGAGCCTAAGCGTATGATACCATGAAAGAGTGTGCACAAGTGGAAGCAAATAAACATGAGAGAGAGAGATTGCAAGCAAGAACAAGACCTTTATTAGCTTGAGGTTACAGAGTACAAGAGCCAGCAAATAGGGCACTATTGGATGATACAATGAATAAAAGAGAGCAACTCTTATATACTTGTGTATGAACCAAGTCGGTTGTAGAAATAGGCCGACAGGACCTCCACGACAGCATATTGAAGATGCATCATTTTAACATAAACACCGGTGTCCCTAATCTCCAAGTGCACCAAGGCCGGAGTCTTCACGGTTACTGTTGAGGAATCTGCACCTTGCTCGCTGCTCCGCTTAGGACATTTTCTTCAATAATGGCCTTTCTCACCACAATTGTTACAAGTCCTCTGCCTTCAAGGCGTCACAATCCACGTCGGGCTCCTGCTCGGAAGACTTCTCCTGTGAAGACTTCCCTTTGCCCTTACTGCGGCCTTGCTTGCAACCGTTGGCCAGTCAAGGCCTCAGAACCTCCGCCCTGTGGTGGAGGGTTCGAAAAATGCTCTTCTTGGTCCAAGACCATAGGCACACGCTTCTCCCATGTGATGGTGCTAAGCTTGCCACTGGTGATCAAAGAGGAGTAGAAAGCTGAGTACTGAGAGGTAAGATGAGACAGCAAAGTGATGGCCATGTCCTCTAAAGATATCTCCTTCCCAGCTTGAAGAACCTCCTGTTGAAGAGCCTACAACTTGTTGATGTGCTATTGCATCGTCGAAGACTTTGCAAGGTCCATCACCTGCATCTGCACTTCCGAGGAGATCCGCTTCATGGGTGATACCCTGTTATACAGAGAAGCCAAATGCTACCAAATTCCTTTGGCCAGTGTCATATGTTTGATATGATTAATCATGTGTGGTGTGCAATTAAGGAAGATGAAAGAACGCACACGGGCATTGACACGATCCCACAACTGTGCTTGAGCCTCCCGTTCTTTCCTAGTAGAGGGTAACAACTCCCTGTCCTCCAACTCCAGCCGTGGAACACCAACAATAATGAAATCAACCAAGTCATAAGACTCCAATAATAGACTCCATCATTACCTTCCATATGCCGTAGTTGGTCCCGTCCAATTGTCAATCTACGGGAAACGTGGGGAGAGTAGGGATCTTCATGTGCTTCTCAGCCATCTCAAGCAAGTCTGCCATCAGGACGGGGGTTACTTTGGTCTTGTGAAGGGAGGGTGCGTGGGGGAAAAAATGAAGAGGAGGCTGCGACTAATATGCAAGGTGGCTGTCCAACGGTGATGGCCTCCTTCTACCCAATCTCCAAGTCCCGAACAGCCCAAGAGATCTCCAATCAGCACCAAAAAACCAGCAGTCCTGCAAGCTCTTCAAATCTCCCGCAAGCTCCAAGGTCTTCAAGAAACAGTCCCACAAGCTCTCCAAAGTCTCCAACCTTCAAGTCGCATGGAGCTCTGATACCATGTCGGAATACGCTGTGGATATGAGACAAACTGCTTAGAGCACAAAGTAACAAGACACCAACATGAAGATGAGCAAATGCAAGAGAACCACGAGCCTGAAAAACACTGATCTGTGTGTGGAAGAGAAAACGCAAAAGAGAGAGAGTGAAGGTGTATGAACTCTACACTATATACAAGAACCGGTACACAATACCCAATACAATGGAGTGTGGGGGGCGACCCCTCTATATATATGGCCCTGGGCTGCTGGTCGGGTAGCCCAAAACAGGCCGACAGCAGTCCTATCTGCTCGCGACCAGAAAAACACAGTCGGCCAGCACTGAGGAGCAGGTCGAGAGGCAGATGTCCAGTCCGCGAGCAGATCGAGGCAAGTTGGGTAGCACTGTAGTCCCATGTCCACACAAAAATAGGGGAAGATACATGGAAAAACAGGGGAAAAATGGAGAAACACCTAATGGGTGGGCACACCCACAACAGAGGTCCTAGTGTGTAATGTACAGACAAGAGATGACTGCTAACAGTTGACACTACATTGATGGGATTTGTGCATGTATATGTATTGGCGGTTGGCATTGTACCGCATTGGTTACACTGGTTGGTTGAGTGTGCTTATTGAAGCATTGTGTTTGATCAAGATGAGTGATGATCTAGATAAAATTGTCGGTGAAAAGCTTAACAGGAACAACTTTCAGATTTGGAAGTACCGCATGACAAACTTCTTGAGAAAGGCTAAGGGTTTTGGAATTTAGTGACATATGAAGAGACGGAGTCAAGGATTCTCGCAGTTAATGCAACTCCATCACAACTTACACCATATATAAAAACTGGACGGAAAGAGCATTCAAGGTGTTGCATGATTTCTCGATTTATGTGACAGATGGGATGTTATGTCATATCCAGGATGCAGACAATCCCAAAGAAGCATGGAATACATTGGTGAAGATATATGACACGAACACAAAGACAAGAAAGATCCTGTTGAAACAAAAGATACATAGTATAACACGGAATGATAGGAGTGTGCATGATTATGTGGAGGAGATCAAAGCATGTGCAGATGCATTGGCATCTATCAATGCACCAAGGGATGATCATGATTTGGTTGCTATTACATTGGAAAGTTTGGGCAAGGAGTATAAATCATTTGACACTTCTATCACTGTGAGAAGTCCAGACTTTGAAGAGTTGAAGCTTGGATTAGGTATGTAAGAGACGAGGCATTTTACACACAAAGAGGTGCAAGAAGCAAGGGGAGATCCTCATTTAGAGGACGTAAATGTGGACGAGGTTGGCAGGATAGATCACCACCACAACAAAACATAATTTTAAGTTCTCGTATGGTACACAAGGAGATAGAGAGGCAGGGGAAGATCAAATTCTAGAGAAAAAGGAAATTGGCAACCTCAACAACAAGATGGAAGTGGCATTGAGTGTCACTACTGTGGTAAGATTGAACATATGTCCAGGGAATGTTATAAGAAGCAAAATGATTTTCAAGGTGGCAAAATTCAACATGGTAACTATGTATCCTCTAGCAATGTAGGTTATGGCAATTAGGATCATTTGTTTGCAATTAAGCATGTGATGGACACTATGACTTCACATAGTGAAGGAGATGATACTTGGTACATGGATTCTAGTGCATCAAATCATATGACATGTCATGGTGAATGGTTTAGTAGAAAGTTGTCCACACAAATACAGGGATATGTGGTTATTCGAGATGATACACAGCATCGCATCACTCATGTTGGTAGCGTGCCATTGAAGATGCATGATGGGAGAATAAAGACGATGTCGGATGTATTGTATGCCATCAATCACTAAGAACACTAAGAACGTTGTATCCGTGGATCAAATGGTTGAGTAGGGATTGCAAGTAAGGTTCAATGAGTATGGTTGCTTTGTTGAAGACTTCAAGAATGGATGCAAGCTCATTACAAAGGGACAAAAGAAAGGAAGACTATTCACTTTGGATACAAGTATCTCGGAGTTATAATCAGCTATGTTTTCACACAGCCATGGCATTGTGCAGGACATTGATATGTGGCATAAGAGAATTGTACATGTGAATATCCAAAAGCTAAAGTCTATACAAACCAAAGTGGTTTGCTAGGGTTCAAGTATGATGGAAGCAGTCTTTTTACTGGCCGAGTGTTTATGAGTTGGCCGACTGGGTTTCTCCAGTCTTGGACATGATTTGTCGGCTGTCAGTTGCTTTATGGCTGGCCGACCAGCATAGGATCATGTATGTGATGCATGTCAGTTTGAGAAGTAGGCAAGTCTTCCATTTCCAAAGGATGGTCAAATGCGTAGGAGGTCTTTGGAAATCATTCATAGTGATATTTTGGGTCCAACACAAATCCCATTCATAAATGGTTGCAAGTATTATGTTACCTTCATTGATGACTATAGTAGAATGACATGGATCTACTTCTTGAGGGAAAAAGATGAAGCATTCGAGAAGTTCAAAGAGGGATCATGGGATACAAAGGCAACTTACATGTAGGTACACACCTCGGCAAAATGAAGTTCTTGAGAGAAAGGATAGAGATCATTGGTGAGATAGCACGAGCCATGCTTAATGAGAAGGGAGTGCCAAATTACTATTAGGCAGAAGCATGTGCAACAGCACTATACTTGTTGAACAAGACACCTACAGTAGCCATTTATGAGAGTATCCTAGAGATGAGGATGACTGGCTATAGACGTGATATTGGGCACTTGAAAGTTTTTGGTTGTGTGGCTTATGTGAATATGCCTGATGAGAAGAGAAAGGAAATTGGATCCAAAGGTAGAAAAGTGTGTATTCATTGGATATGCACAAGATAGGAAAGCATACAAGTGTTACAATCCAATGATAAAATAGGTCCTTATTAGTCATGATGTGATATTTGATGAGATAGCTAGTTGGTATAAGAAAAGTGAGAATGTCACGATTAATGAAATTGATGCTACACTTACCATTGGAGAAGTCTACTAGTATGTTTAGGCCACATGAGACACCTAGTAGTGATAATGTGAGAGTCCATGGTCAGGGAGATTGAGACATGGTGTGAGCACTGTGAGTAGTCCATTGGCCAAAGGCAAGAAGAAGGTTGAAGACATTGGCATTAGAAATGCAGGTTATGAATCATTTTCTTCGGAGAGTCTTGATGACAAGTTGCGAATTCCAGTGATTAGAACTGCAGGTGTGAAACATGACAAGTATGTACTGCCACATGCTAGAACTCATGAAGCTCATAGCGACCCACAACTATCAAGAAGGTCAAAAGGGTGATAGATCCATTGTAGAGATTGACATATAGAGGATATGCCATGCATTGGCAAAGAAGCTTGGGACAAAGCCATGGGTGAGGAGATGGATGCATTGGTACATAATGACACATGGAATTTGATTGAGTTACCAAATGACACGAATGTGATTGGCTGTAAATAGGTTTATAAGGTCAAATGTCAGTCAGATGGATCCATGGAAAGATGTAAGACAAGGCTGGTCGCCAAGAGTTATGCACAAGCTCATGGACTTGATTATGATGATACATTTAGCCCAATGGCTAAGATGGCTAACGTAAGATCAATGATTTCATTGGTTGCATCTAAAGGTTGGAAATTGCATCAAATGGATGTCAAGTATTCTTTTTCGAATGGAGAGTTACAAGAAGAGGTGTTTATGGAATAGCCACAAGAGTATGTACGCCCTGATTTACCCATACATGTATGTAGATTGAAGAAGGTAATATATGGGCTGAAGCGAGCACCACGTGCATGGAGTGACAAGTTAGCAGGTATCACATTAGCACTGGATTTCATGTGGGAAATTTAGATTTTTCACTATATGTGAAGAAGACAAAATGGTTTGGTGGTGATTGTGATTTATGTGGATATCACATGCACTTTGCACTATAGTGCATGGTGACAAGATGGCTCATCATCATCAGTGCAACATTGTACAGTATTAGTTCCGGCCACTAGGACCACTGAGACTATCCTCAAGGCCATCTGGTCATTAGGACCGCCGGAGAGTTCATCAATAGTCATATGGGCCATCTGGTCACATTGACCGCTCGACTATGAGATCCAATACAGTCATATAGGCCATCTGGTCACAACGACCGCCCGACTCCGAAATCCAATACAGTCATCTGGGCCATCTAGTCGCAATGACCGCCTAACTACGAAATCTAATACAGTCATCTGGTCCATCTAGTCGCAATGACCGCCTGACTGCCAAGTCCAAGATATCTAGCATCGTTGCCATCCAATGGTTCATCTGGCATCGTTGCCGCCCATATACAAATCTTGCTCCTTAGGCTATCCAACATCGTTTCCATCCACTAGAGCATGTCTAAGTAACCATTATAAGCAGGATAATGGTCAGTTCCAATATATATATATATATATATATATATTACACACACACACACACACACAATGAAGAGAGCTAGAGACACAATCCCTCCCTCTTGAATCTGTCTTGATTGCGAGACGTCCATATCTGTACTTCAAATACATCTGGACCAACCACTTCCTCAATGCTCATAAGCTCAAAGTATATTTGGATAGTCCTAGGAGTACTCCTCTAGCATCCATTTCACGTCCAATAGCGAATAACTCTCGAATTCCAAGAGCAACTTTCTGACCACTACCTTTCCTCTTTTTCTTACATAATGAAAATCAATCTGTTTTGTTTCTTCCACCCCTGGTGGATGCTTCAATACAGGCTCCTCCTGTACATGGTTTCCATAAATTGTTAAGGAAGGCATTATATATCGTCCAATGATCTGAAAGGTCCAACCGATGACATATATGGTTGATCTTCTTGGTATTCCAAAAGGTCCATATACCATCGTTCCCTCACTTTTGCAATCCAAAGATAAAATCCATAGCAATATTCTCTCATAGATCATTCAATGGGTGCAATAATCTTGCTGGTGTTTGTCGATCAAACTTGACCTTCTATCAAACATTCTCAAATCATAAAGTTCAATGTCCTTTTTCATAGTAGGCCAATAGAAGTAGCTCTCCAAAGCTTGAAGCGTAGCCAAGGTGTCTCTATGTCCCATGTAGAAAGGAGCATGGCACTCTTCCATTACCTTGGCCTCAATTCCTTGTGTCACACATAACCTGGGTTTGCATAATAAGAAAACCTTACTTGATGACATAAAAAGTCACCAAATTTCTATTCTACAATCTGGTCCAAAATATCTTTGAAATCCTCTTTGGTAGCATAAGGATTCTTCATCAAAGTGAAATCCATATGGTAACCCATAGAAACTGCATGGGTCATGGGTCTTCGAGATAGAGCATCTACTACTTTGTTGTCTTTCCCATGGGTATGCATAATTTGAAAATGAAATTGGGCCAAATAACTAGCCCCATCTTATATGCTTTTTTGATATCTTAGGTTGAGACATGAAATACCTAAGACTTTGATGATATGTCTTGATAACAAATTCAACACCCATAAGATAGTGCTTCCAAATCTTTAAAGCATGAATGATAGCCATCGATTCTTTCTCGTATGTCGGTGCGGTCTTTTCGGCTCCTTAAAGTCTTCGACTCTCATAGGCCACGGTATGGCCCTCTTTGTTCAAGATTGCTCCAATGCATTCTCTTGAAGCATCACACTCTACCATGAATGGCTTTGATAAATCTAGAATAATCAATATTGGTCCTTTGATAATAAATTCAACACCCATAAGATAGTGCTTCCAAATCTTTAAAGCGTGAATGATAGCCATCAATTCTTTCTCGTATGTGGGTGCAATCTTTTCGGCTCCTTGAAGTCTTCGACTCTCATAGGCCACGGTATGGCCCTCTTGGTTCAAGACTACTCCAATGCAGTCTCTTGAAGCATCACACTCTACCGTGAATGGCTTTGATAAATCTGGAATAATCAATATTGGTCCTTTGCTGGCATAAAACTTTAGTGCTTCAAAGAAAGAATTCTTTTGCAGCTTTGGCCCACCGAAATCCCATGGCTTTCTTTGTCAAATCATGTAGTGGACTTGCTACCACAGCAAACCATTTGATGAACTACCTGTAATAAGAGCATAAGCCAAGGAAACTTCGAACTACATGCACACTAGTCAACTCTGGTAATAGTCTTGACTGTATTTGGGGCCATCCTGACCCCTTCTTTGGACGCTATATGGTCCAAGTAGTGAATCTATGACAAAAAGAACTTTCTCTTCTTGCCATTCACATACAACTTTTTTTTTTTTCCGGGAAAAAGATCCTTCTATTAGTTAATGAGAAAACGCCATAAGGCTACAAAGCTCACCTCGCAAGGAGGGATAGAACACAGTGAACTCCTGAGCTCCACCCCCGTGGCTGGCCGCTCTCTGGGGGGGGCTACCTAGTAGTACATGTGGGAGGTGAGAAAAGCCAGACTGGAGGCCTGTAGTGCCAAGTGACATCCTCGCCCCTCGCGGTGAGGAAAGGACCAGGGTGCCAAGTGCGGAGGAAAGCCTTGCGGCGCCCTCTCATGCGATCCGAGTCGCCCTGGAGTTTCCCCCAGTGTCCTCTCAAGGTGTGAATGATGTCCACCCAGAGGGCCTGTATGACCTCCGCCGGTGGAGTCGCCTGGCGGTCAATGGCCTCCCTGCATCGGGCTCTCCATATGTGCCAAGCCGTCATGCTGCTGATCATCTCCCATCTGTGCCCGACCCCCTCCTGAGGGGCTGCCGATGAGAAGTCTGGCGTCGGAACCACCGCCATCGCCCTGTCAGAGACCTGGATGGTCGCGCTGCCAGGGACGTCCTCATATCCAAGGGCCGGGCCGCTGTCCGTGGCCCAAGCCACCGCACCCCACGTCACCAGCATCTCACCTGGTGAGCCTGCAAAAACCATCCTGAGAGCGCGCTGCCAGACCTGCTGAGCCTGTGGGCAATCCCATAAGCAGTGCCGCTGCGACTCCTGTGCATGGCCGCACCGAGGGCAGGACGCTGGGTGTCTGCCAAAAGCTAGCCATGCCCCCACAGCCAGTCCTCTATGCGCTGTGAGCCAGAGAAAAAGCGTCACCTTCCGGGGCCGGAAGCTGGCCCAAAGGCGCTGCCAGAAGTCCCTAAGAAAGGCAGGGGAGAGCCCCTGTCGCCGCCAATGCTCGGCCGCCGCCGGGGTGCTCGCTATCCTGTGCCTCTGAATCCGCCGCCCCAGCCTCGCTGTGTACTGAAAAAAGGGGATGCCTGGGCTGGTAGGGGCCAAGTAGGGATCTCGCCAAAACCACTCACCTGGATCCCACTGAAGGCGAATAAGAGGCCTGCTGTCCCAAGCCCATAATCTCCAAGAGCAGTCCTCTCCTATCGAGGCCGGTGAGGGGTCTACATGCCACTGTCTCTGATGAAAGCCGACCACCCGCACCCTCTGAAGAATACAACCCTGGAGTCCATCCAAATCTAGTCGTGTCCTCTGAAGCTGGCCACCCTCTCCCACCTCGAAAGTGAGTGGGGCGACTCTCTCCGCTGTGCCGCAGACCGCTAGAAGGATCTCATGCCGAGTAAAGACACCCATCCACTGTGGAGGTGGAGGGTCCTGTACTGGGGTCCGCCACTCCCGGGGGATGGCCGCCTCAATGTCCTGTCTCATCAACTCTCTGCCCCTCATCCCACTGAGTCTCCTCTCCTGGGTCTCTAGAGGCAGCTGCTGAAAACATATCCAGTCGTCCAGGGACTGGGCTGGGCCGGAGCTCAAAGGGCCCCACGACACGTGAGACCGCGATCCAACCATATGGCCACTGGGAAGTCGAATCAAGGGGTTCCAGATCAATGGCTGCCTCAGGCGCTCCTCATCGGTGCCCGGAGGAGTCTGGAAGAGTGACGGCCTCAGATGCGACCAGGCCCTCAGAAGGCTAGCTGCAAAACGCTCCTCGAAGCCAAGGCCCACTCCTCTGGATCGCTGCTCTGTAAAGATCCACCTAATGCTGGGGGTCCAGGGGCCGCTAAGAGAGGGGGTGCGGCTGAGCATCCTGGAAACAAGAAACTCCTTCCACGGCTCAGCGCCTGGCAGGAGGCCACGAACTACCAACTTGCCAAGCAATGCTCGGCTTTGGCAAATAGGATCAACAATGCCCAGGCCGCCTCTCTCCCTCGGCTGAGTGATCACCGCCCATGCCACCTTGGCCCTGGCGGGCCGCCCGTCGCCACCGGACCAAAGAAAGTTCCTGATGAGCCGCTGCACCTGGCCAATGCATGCCCGAGAGAAGGCCCAGCAGGAAGTGATGTACCACATAGTAGCAAGCAGAACCTGGTTGGCCACAACTACTCGGCCAGCCAGAGATAAACGAGCGGTACTCCAATACAGAAGCTTCTTCCGAATGCTCAGAAGAAGGGGGGCTATCTGCTGCTCCGGAGATATGTCAATGCCCACATAACATCCCAAATAACGCACTGTAGTACCAGGGGGCAGCCACTGAAAACCGTCAACTGGCCTCCAAGTCGGGGGGGGCATAGAGCTGACCCACAGCCCACACGACTTGTGCCAGTTGATCAAAGCGCCCGAAGCTCTGCAAAACCTGTCCATGGCTAAGGCGAAGCGGCGGAGGTTCTCCTCACCTCCCTGAAGATAGACAGCAGTGTCATCCGCAAACTCCGAGTCTAGGAGCTCCTCCGAGGTACGGATGGGAAGCTGGAGGCCCCGCAAACCTGTATCCTGTGCCGTCAAAAAAGTGCTCATGGCCTCCGCCACAAAAAGAAAAAGAAAGGGCGCTAAGGGGCACCCCTGCCGCACCGAGCGCGAGAGCTGGAACCTCTCTCCGCGCACGCCCTGTATCAGCACCTGGCTATGAGCCGATGAGTAGAGTGCAGAGACCCCACGGATCCACTGAGGGGGGAAGCCCATCCTCTCCATAGTGCCTTCCAAGAAGGCCCAGTCCACCCGATCATATGCCTTCTCGAAGTCGAGAAGGAGCACTGCCAGATCCTCCTGTCGAAATCTAGCCAGAGCCGTAGCCTCCCAGAAGGAGAAAATGTTATCCAGAATGCTCCTATCCTGGATGAAGCCAGTCTGCGTGGAGTGGATGATGTCCGGAAGGTGAGGCTGAAGCCGCCTGCTGATCGCCTTAGCTAGGACCTTGTAGGCCGTGCCTAGCAAGGTGATCGGTCTCCACTGTCTAATCTCCAGTCTGTCTCCTCCCTCTTTGGGGATCAAGTGGATCAAACCCTCAGCCATGCTGTCCGGCATGACTCCTGACTCCATAATCTCCTGGAATGCCAATCTGAAGCCCCTGTGTAAGAGGCCCCAGTACCTCTGGAAGAAAGCCACCGAAAGACCGTCCTCTCCTGGGCATTTGCCCCGAGGTAATGCCTGAAGAGCCTCCTCCAGTTCCGTAACCGGATCCGCTCGCCAGTCTCCTATACCAAACAGGCTCATGCGGGCTGAGTGTAATCGGGTCTGCAATAGGTCCGTGAGCCCCAAGTCACTGAAGTGATGAGAAAACTCCAGTATCTGATCACGCAAAACTTCCTCTACAGAGTTGCAATCCCATGCTATGTCTGGGGCAACACTGAGAGGAAAGGAGAAAGCCACCATGCTGCTCACCACAGAGGGAGAATGAGAGGGATGGCACACCACGCAAACTCGCAAGGGCGCGACCAGTGTCTCGAACGGGCCAGCATCCAGCTGGAGGCACCTGAAAAAACCGTAATCCACTGGTAGCCCCATCACTCGCGGGGGCCCCCCAGGGGAGGCTGGAGAGAACTCTGTGGCGGGCGAGGCGAGGATCGCCATCTCCACCGGCCCGGAGTGGCGGTGGAACAGCCGCTGGACTGAGCTCTGGCCTACCCAGCTGCGCTGCCCCGGGGCAGTGGGTGGTCTGGCGAAGTATCCTGGAGAGGCCGAGGGAGGGATGGGGGCTCGTGGCGAGGAGGGGGGAGAGCGAGGAGAGGATGGAGAGGCATCTGCCAGAGGATAGGTGTCAGGGGGGGCCGCCGGGGGAGGCGGGAGAGGGGGGGCTGGGGGGGGAGAAGGAAGGGTGGAAGGAGTGCTCTCCGGGTGAGGGGAAGGGGAGCCGGGGGTCGAAGAGTGCGGCCCAGGATCCTCAGGAATCTGCTCCAAGGAGGGTGGGGGGCCCCCCGCGGGGGGAGGTGGGAGCGGGGTCTCCACGTGGGAGGCTCCACCAGCGGCCTCAACGGGCACTGAGTCTGAATCCTCGTCCATCGGGGTGGGACCTGCTGGCCGCCTATCCCTGACAGGAGCATAAGTGCGGATAGGTGCCTGTACGCCAGCCGGAGTCGCCTGTCCGCCAGCCTGTGCTGCCTGCTGGCGTCTGCGACGACGGTCCCTGCGGGCCGGGCGTTTCCGCCGCGAACCTCCTGCCATCCGCCAGCCTCCTGGGACTGCGCGGCATCCTCCGCCGGGGCCTGCTCGTCTGATGATGGCGCCTGCTGTGACGAGCCAGGGACGTCCGGTCTCTGAAGTGGATGGCCACCCCTCGGGTCTCCTGCAGGGGGTCCGGAGGCGGCATAACGTGAAGGATGAGCCCCCTTGCGGGGACAGGCGCGTGCGAGATGGCCCATCTCCCGACATATGTAACACTGGCCGGGGAGGCCCGAATACTCCACGCGCTGTATCATATGTCCTCCAGAAAGACAAGGGAGAAGGATCGTCTTCGGGAGGGACTCCGGTGACGGAACCACAACCCGAATGGCCGGGAGTCCTGCTGCCCGAGCAATCACTGAAGCCGCTGTCTGAGGCGTCTCCACCACCTGCCCGAACGCCTTGCCAATGGATGACAAGAGGGGCAAGTACTCCCTACGGAGTCCAGGAAAACAGATAGTGACGGGGAAACCTGTCGCGCCTGCTAGCGGGTCAGAAGCGGGGTCGAAACCATGAGTCCATCGCGCCAGGAACGCCCGGGAAGAGCGGAGGGCAATGGGGCTCCGAGCCAGCACCATCTGAGCTGCCTGTGGGGACTCGAAATCCACCTGATAGTAGCCACGTCCCAAAAAATCCACGCTGACGATCTTGGCGGGCACGCCAACAAGGCTGCCTTGCAGAAGGTCGCGAAGCTCTCTCCGCATCGGACGGCTACCCACTATCTTGCAGACCAAGGAGGAGGCCTCAAGAGTGGAAACTGTGGAAACAAACAACTGAAGATCTTCAGCTGTGAACTCCAGACGGAGACCGGAATCGGCAGGGTTAGTCGGAGCGGCTTCCATGGAGTCCTCCAGAGGGAAAAAGCCAGAAACCGGGGTCACCAACGGGAGGGACACAGCCCTGCGAGGAAAAAAGAGAAGCGGCGGGTTACAGGATAGCGGGGGCGGGGCGCGGGGGGGGGGGAGCTGAGGCGGGGAGGAGTTAACGGTGGGCGGAGGGGCGGGACGGAAGGGAGGAGAAAGAGGGCGGAGGGGGGAGAGGAGGCGAGGGAGAGAAGAGAGGGGGAGGCGAAGGATGAAAGAGAGGCGGAGGAAGAAGGAATGGGGAAGGAAGTAAACGGCGGGGGGAGAGGCGGGGAATGCAGCGAGGAGGGAGGCGAAGGAAGAGAAGGCGGGGGGGGAAGAAAGCGAAGAAGAGGAGGGAGGCGGGGGAGTGGAGGCGGGGGGGTGAAGGCGGAACGCGAGGCAGAAAGCGAAGAAGACGAGGGAGGCGGGGGAGAGGAGGCGGGGGGGTGAAGGCGGAACGCAAGGCAGAAGGCGGAGGGGAGGCGGCGTAGAGGGGTGCGATGAAGAAGGCGGGGGAGAGGGCGGAGGAGACCGCGGAGGGCTGGCGGGGGGGGGGAAGGTGAGGCGCGATGGCGAGAAGCAGCGGGGGGGGAGAGCGGAGCTCGCAGGCGACCTTGAGTCGTGTATCTTCACATACAACTTGTGCTTCCGCAATTCCTGAAATACCATATCCAAGTGCTTTCGATGCTCTTCTTCATTCTTTGAATGCACAATAATGTCATCAAAGAAAGTAGCTACAAACTTTCTATGTGCTCAAAATATTATTTCCATCATTTGGTTGAAAGTAGCCAAGGCATTGGTAAGACCAAAAGACATCACCAAATACTCATAGAGTCCAAAGGTAGTCTTGAATGCGGTCTTGTGAATGTCCTCCAAGCTCTGCCAGGGGGCAGCTGGTTAGTTTCCATGTAGCTATTTTGAATCATTGCTAGTCAACTGGTTGCAATCTAGCTACCATTGCAAGCTGTTTGAGATAGCTGGCTAAGAGCTCACACTTCTGGAGGGTACAAAGAGGTATCACCCTCCCTTTCCTCCACTTTCAAGCATTGCGACAGCCCCTCTTTTCTCTCCACATCAAGGGGTCATATGACTTTTGACCCTAAACCAGATATGCTTACCCTTTTCAGTTATCAAAGGGTGGATTGACTTTTGACCCTAGACTAGAGACATTTACTCTTTTGATTTTGGACCTATGCCCTGGACTGGAGACACTTGCATACATCACTGCATCATAGGGATGATGTGGCATGTTTGTTGTTCACATCCACCTGACAATAATAATTGTTTAATGAAAATGGGAGTGGAATAGCATGGCTACTCTAGCTGATCTTCTCACTCCATTACATACCCTGATGTCAACCCTGTAAATTCTCTCTACGGTGTAGCTGTGAACTCTTGGTAGAACGTTCAATGACACATCTGACACCCCCACTACAGGCACATTGCAAGACGGTAAAGTGAACAAGCCTGATTTCAGAGCCCACAGATTTCACTCTCTGAGGCTGGCAAATTCCAAGCTGTAGCTTCTCACAGAATCATAGGCCAAGTGTAGGTTGTTTATTTAGATATCTTTGATGTGGCGAGTATGTACTAGCTTGTCATATAATCAGAAGCTCATGAAAAGTGGCTCGTTTACTCACAAACCTCTGTATATGAAGGAAAGCTCGTATGGAGTGGAGTGGAAGGATGGACTGCTGCCTTGGACTTGTTAAGTGTTGCAGAAGCAGCTGATAAGACTTCACGGGAAGTTAATGAAACTCAGGAACAAGCAAAGCCTTTGGCCTGGAGAAGGCAAGGGGTTCTTCACCCTTTCTTCTTGATGTTGTCAGGTGTTTGGAAGCATTTGCATATCTGCATTTTCGCTAAGGTGGTGAGATTTTTTGTGGTTTGAGCAGGGGAATACTGAGGCCTCCAGCATCCCAGAAACACTGCAATGACTTCATGAAGGTTAGCATTGGTTTTTTATTTCTTATTTGCTTATGTTTTCTTAGCACAATTGTCCTTAGTTTGATGTGTTAATACGATATGAATGCAGTTTGTGAAGCTTTCTTCGGGTGAACACAAACAACTAGCAGGACTTTCCTGCATAGAAGGGATGGTGGCAAATACACTTCTGCCTGGATTAGCTGTCTCTCCGGACGACCTTACATTGCACATATCTCAAGGACTAAACCTTGATCCCTTGCGATACCTACAGGTTGGTAATTATGTTAATTTCTGTTGGGTTGTAATGGACACATGGTTTAGCTTTCTCTTCTTTCTCTATAATTATTGTTGGATGTATGGAGAGCTTTCAAGGCCTTATGGAGAGCATGTGAGCTGCATGCGGAGAACATTTCTACCAAAGGAAGTTCACATTCGTATGCTGTATTGAAAAAGACACACATTAGTTCTCTTTCATGCCTTGCAGGTAAATCCATGTTATATCACATCTTTCTAGTTATAAATACTTAGGTTATGTTTGAGTTCAGCATAATTAGCAGGTATCAATCACAACTAGTCATAAGTATGCTTATAAACATTTTGAAGGTGAGACAAAGGTCATTACATTGTTGTCTTTTGAATTGTTCATCCTTAATAAATGACAAAATTAGCTGAAGGTTCACCCATGAACTGGTACTATTTAGTACTAAAGGGAAGTTAGTAGAAATAATGCAACAGGACCAATGAGGAGGGTTGGGATGCACAATCGGTAGATTCCCTCAACCATGAGAGGCATAGCTTGCAAAGTCAAGGCTTTATCTTCTTACTCAGGCTGCTGGCTCTTCCTCACTAGATCTCAGATAAATTTTCAGGGGCTGAGTGCTTGAGGATTGAAGAAATCAATGCTAGTTTATAAACATTCATATTGGATATTATCAAAATCATTTCCAAGGTTTGAAATCGAAATACAACCTGTCATGTCAAATATAAGGGGTGTAAAGGACAGGTCTACCTTAGATGGAAGAGAGACTTATTGTCTACTGTTGTTTCCACTATGTTTATTGGCACTTCTGAATCTTCTTTAATCTATAAGTTAATTCATTTTTAACCTGAGGATTTCTTATCTTTGTACAGTGGAAAATCCACAAAAATCCTAAGAAGCCAAGACTCTTAGCTTCAGCTTGTAAGACCTATTTAACAAATGTTACCAAGTGGTTGAGCTTTTTTTCTCAAAGCAGTCTTATCCTTTGTTCATAGGCTTTGGAACGTCTACTAGCTGAGGTAAGTTGGACTTTGAAGGATTTTGTTGGAGTTATTCCAGTTGAAATCCTTTCAAGTCCTCTCATAATCTAAATTATAACGCTACACCTCACTGCAAACATTTGATTTTACTGCTCTTTGTGCAAAAGATAAATCTGAAAGATTTGAAATCTTGTAGGAAAAAGTGTTTAGGTCAGTTTTTTTAGTTGTAGGTAGTGCTTTGTGAGTTGAAAAACTAGGGTTATTTCAACTTTCTTGGCAAAAGAAGATCATATAATAAGGTTGTAAATCTCAAAGATGTCTCTTCTTGGATAGACTCGTATTTTCATATCCTTTGAATCCCTATGGGTACAATGTGCCCGTTTCCTTGCAGACTTCTCTCTTTTTAAGTACGGATTATGAATTTATGGAACACTGGATTGCTTCTAATTCTTGTCCAATTATTCTTCATAAAGTATATCAGGTAAGCCCATATATAGATGGTTTTTTTTGTGTGAGTCTTGCCTGAGAGTAAGTGTGTGTGTGTGTGTGTGTACATGAGGGTCTGAGGCCTCATGTGTCAGGGCAAGTGTGTGTGTGTGTACATGAGGGTCTGAGGCCTCATTTTGATCCCATTTCCAGGAAAATTCTTCCAAGGAACCTCTGTAATGAGCAATTACTTACTAATATAGGCACAAAATCTTAGTAAAAGCACTCCTTTATTATTGCTAGGTCCCTTTCACACTTGCTTGCACCAAAAGTAACCTAGAAGTCACTTTATACCTGAGAGAGCCCTATCCAGGGTCTCCTATGGGTGTATAGCCTAACCCATGATAAGCCAGCATAATCACAACAAAGTGAAACCATAATTTGTGCTTGTCTGTCCAGTCTGATCAAGTAAAAGTTCATATTAGCTGTTCTTTCCACTAGCATCACTCATGTACCAATTTAATAAACCAAGTTTGTTCTTGTAAGAGTGCTTGAAGATTAAGATAAGAAGTTGGGGATCCTTTTTTGTGGACTTTTATGAAGTACTTGTTCATCACAAAATGGTTTTTGTTGGGGCCTCTGTGCAGATCATTATGATGCAGTTATCATTTGCTTGGGTGCTGGGGTCAGCAAGCTTCAAGAGCTTTCAGGCAAGCTACCCATCACCTATTGTCGAGGAGTGGTGGCCCATCTTGCATTGCCACCTGAAAAAGAGTAAGATCGACCACCTTCTATGCTTACATGCACTTTGACAGCTTGTGTTCTTTGTGGTTACTTTTCAAAAAACATGCATCAACATGATGTAGGGAGGAGTTCAAGTTTGAGGGACCCTCTATTTTGGGTGAGACATGGCTTGCTGCACAAGGGCCACACAACTTGATTCTTGGAGCAACAAAAGAGTGGGACAATTGCAACACTTCAGTGACTGTGGAGGATGAAGCTGCTATTGCTGCCTCTAATGAACTTTGTGCAAAAGCAGCAGCGTTTTACCCTCCTATAAAGAACTGGCTGCTGCAAGAAGCCCGAGCAGGCGTGCGAGCTATGACGCCACGCACACCATGGGGTAAAGTACCACTAGCTGGGTGTATTGATAAAATTGTAAACCATGAATTTTTGGAAAAAACCCCCTCTCCATACTATTGGATTTTTGGAGGGCTTGGTTCTAGAGGGCTCATATATCATGCCTGGTTGGGTAAAAAGGTAGCTGAGGCTGTAGTCTCTCAAAGTGAAGCTTGCCTTCCCAAAGAATTTTTACAATGGAAATCTGATAGAAAGAATTAGGATGTGATTTTTTGTGTGTGTGGGAATGTTTATGCTGCCTAAAATGTTAACCACCACATTCTCAAGTTTATAAAGCATTAAATAGAGTAGTCAACCTTAACCTAAGGTAACGCCAACCAGGCATTCCATACTCTGGAGGCTGAATTAGTTTTCAATATGGTGGGTGGGCCTAGAAAGAGAGGGTGGGTGCACCCTTGGCCCACAACCCCATTGGGCAGGTGCTTGAACCGGGCTTGGGCCTTCACCCTCAAGATTGATCAGGTGTTAAGAGTAAGCCAGCGTAAGTGTAACCTGTTGAAAGTGTAATCAATCCCCCTTCCTAGTGAATGACACGTGGCAGCTGGGTGGGAAATTAACCCCATATGCAAGGGTTGTAAAGGCTCTGTGGAGGTATAAGAAGTAGAGGTCTTTATCCCAGTGCATGTTTTTTTTTTTGGGGGGGGGGGGGGGGGGGGGGGGAACTATGGTCGGTGGCTAGGAGGTGGAGTTGGGGTCGTCGCACTCGGCCGGCCCCCAAGTAGTTGCTGGGTTTGACATGGTACCTAGAGCCAGCCCCTTCATGCTCATGTCTTTTCTCCATCGCCTTCTCATTGGTGCTCAGGTTTCATCAACAGCATTATCTGGGTGCTTAAGAATGCTGCTACAAAGCTTGTTATCCATCCTAGCTGCACAAGCGTATTTGAGCTTTTAACAGTCTTTCCTAGCTGAGCTTGATCATGTGTGACTGCTAATAGAATCGAGCATCTCGCAGCCTTTAGCTTCACACTAGCAGACGACCAACACCTGTACATGGTATCTACACATCATCGAAAAGCAGCTGTGCGGCTCGAACATAGCAGTTGAATTGAGTAGAAGGGGTAGCACTGGTAGCAGAGAAGCAGCAACCACCACCGTTGGGGCCCACAGAGTGCAGCTCGATGCGAAATCTTGCAAGAAACCAGTGGTTGCAGTAGCAGAAGTTGTCAAGATGGCAGCGATAGAGCGCATCGCCAGTCCGCAGTCCAGCAGCAATTCATGTAGGCGGCAGTTCATCTTTCTGTATATTAATTTATCGTGTGGCTCTCGTAAGGGTGAGGTTTCTAAGGTTGGGTGTAAATGCAACTTCAATTATGAGCACATGTTCACTTGGAAACATCATTGGCATGTGCTTCCGCATCGACCCAAGTGCCATTGGCATCTAAGCCTCAAGCTGTGGTGGCATGGAAACGCCGTCGAAAGAAAATGGATGTGTCATGCACAATGACTTCATCGGAAAGATCTACTTCAACTTTCTTTTGGGGCCAAGGTGAGCCCGAGACATGGTACCCAACGGAGGCATGGAGTGGCTGTGTGAGAGACACAGTTTGATGACCCAAGATGAGCTCAAATTTTGGTGGCCATGTGTGAGCGACATTTTGTTGGGTGTGTTGAGTGGTGTACAAGATGAGACACTTGTAATGTGTTGCCAATGATGAGGCATGTAATGTGTGTGTGTAGAGTGTTGCCCTAGAATGAGGCACCATTGAAAGCCGTGTGAGTCTTGGGTTTTCAAGTTCCCGCGTTGAGGAACCTCAGGTCGAAAGCCATGTGAGAGCTTTGTGAGATTGAGCATAGACTCTTCATGTAGCTGTAAGGGAGGGTGTTGAAGTCAAAGCTCCAAGAGAGCTAGTGTTTGTAGGCATGTGTGTGTGTGCACCATGAGAGTGGAAAGGTTTGTGAGGATTTTGAATGTTTGGGTGGCTGCTTGGTGGGAGTGCTGGCATAAGCACTGTGCCGAGCTGGGTGCACTGTGGGCACCATGTTGGCTGGTCGTCGATGGTTGGGCGTTGTTGAAAGTGTAATCTAGCCCCCTTCTAGTGAATGACACGTGGCAGCTGGTGGGAAATTAGGCCCATAAGCTAGTGTCGTAAAGGCTGTGTGGAGATATAAGAGGTAGAAGAAGTGGGAGGTCTTGATCCCCGTGCGCGTTTTAGGAGGGGAGACCTCTGGCTAGGAGGCAGAGGTGGGATCTCCCGACTGGCCCTTGTGGTTGCTGGAGTTTGACATAACCAATGGACTTCCCATTAGCAATTCTTTAAAGCCCATCCTTTTTACATACAAGTGGCAGTTTTTTATTTCACTAGTGCAGATCTCAAATTTGGACCCATTAGTTGATTTGTACCTTTTTCATTTATTTAGCACCATTGCATCAAGATATTCCTTCCTTTCATATTCCTTTTAAATTGGGAAGGTTGAACATGCCTATTTCCCCTCATGTTTAGCAATGAGATCATATAACACTTGGTGTTAATCATGCAAGCATTTCATGCAATAATCTATAGCTCTAACAACATAATAAAATTACACCAAATATTTATTCATTAATACATTAACATTACCCTCTTTAACATCTCAATTGATCCATAACTAGCCACATATCATTAAAAGGATGCTATAAAGATGAAAAATAGAGCTCACCTCTAACAGTATTCCAACCATACCTAAGCACTACTCTAGCGAGTGTCTATAGTTATGATCCATGTCTCTAGCATAACCCTATGGGTAAACTAGCCCTAAAGTTTATAATCTATTCCCATAACTAAGAATGCTTAGTAATCATTTCTTCTTTGTCTTTTATAGAACTAAAACCTCCACGTTTTTTTAACAAACTTTTGCACACCTATCCATAGATTTTTAACCATAATTTCTTTTACTTCTTTTGCTTTTCCATGCAAGGTCCTACTCCATATAGACCAAGGCATCGGCCCCAAGCCTCTTGCGAAAACCATGGAACGTACTAGGAATCTCACATGCAGATAGTCATCTTCTTACGAGTCTCTCTTTATTAACACCTCTCATAGGGTCCCATCCCATGAAAACCAAGGCATTAGTCTAAGGAAAAAACTCCCTAAGAACCTACCAAAGTAGCCTCATGGTGATAATTATCTTCTTATGGTGCTCATTTTTTGTTTTTTTTCCTTTTTCAACACAATCTTAGGGATCATTGACTTTTTTTCTTTTTTTGGTGTGTTTATTTTGATTTTTTCTTGCCTTTTATATTTTTTCTATCTTCTCATTTTCATTTGTTTAAAAAACATGAAACAACTACACTACACAAAAAAACTCCTAACGTAACACACTAGATAATGAAAAATTGAACACTTCTAAAACACACCCTCATTGTAGCAAGGTATAATTAAACTCACTCTAATCATCCTCTAATTGATCCTCCTCTAAAAGCATGGTCATCAAGGAACTAATCCTCCTCTAAAAGCACTTCCTCACAACTACCCTAAATATCCTCACAACTACCCTAAATATACACTCATTGATGCTATATGTCCAATCCAACACCCTAGTCCAAAATGGACAAACATGAGTCAACAATTTCTCCATAAAAGAAGGGGTAAGGTCAATGATGCTATTTATCCGGTCCGACACCCTAGTCCAAAATGGACAAACAAGAGACATCAATATCTCCATAAGGAAGGGCTTAGCCTCTAACTCTGGACCCTCAATCCTCATCTGGGATTCTCGATAATAGGAGAAAAGACAGTGTCCTCTTGAGGAGTCGCTCTTGGTAACACTTTGACAAAGCTAGACCCATCTCTCCTAAAATTAATGCAACATTGCCAACATAGAAAAGACGTATGCAACATCCTATGCTCACACATGCCATAGTACAATGAAATGAAACTATAAGTAAAATAAAGAAACAAATGTTGTCTACTACTGACAACAAAGCCTACATTGCTAGGCATAAAGATATTGGGAATGAGTTTGGAGAAAAGGTATAGTGAAATGTCCTTGATGATGACTCTCCTTACTGACCTCATTCAACACTAGTCTACTTGTGTCTATCCCAATGAAATCCATTGTATAAATCGTCCTTGTTGCACATTAATCATTCATCAAATAAAACATCAAAGCATCAAAACTACTTAGCCTAGCGTATAATTACCAAATAACCTAAACACTTCCATTCCTATGTTGCATAGTCTTTTACTCTTAATATGTTAATTTCTAATGGTTTATTCTCTCCATGTAAGTCTTGTATACTTAAGGAACCATTATTGAAAACCTATAAGATCCTAAAAGGTCTTAACCACCTAATCCTTCGCTTATCGAGAAATGTATAATACTGACTATCATAGACTAGAACCAAGTCTCCCTTCTTAAACATACAGATATTTATGTTATGATCATACCATGCTTTCCTACATTTTTGCATAGCTTCTAAACTCTGGAGAGCTATTAATTTTGCTAACTTTATCAATTGGTCATTCAATCGATCATTCAAGGATACATGATCACCTAACCACATTGCTAACATTACCCTTAATGTTGGGATTTCTTGTTCAATATAGGGAATACTGCATCGTAAATTAAAAGGAGTATTCTGTGTAGTAACTTTATAGGTTGTACAATAAGCCCATGATGCTTTTATAATCATTCATCCCAATCCCTCTTATCCTTTGTCTACTGTTTTAGTTAGTATCACACATGAAATACGATTAGTAATGTCCACCTAGCCATTGGCTCTCTGGTAATATGGCATAGATTTCTTGTGTGTAGTTTGCCATTGGCTCTCTGGTAATATGGCATAGATTTCTTGTGTGTAGTTTGCCATTGGCTCTCTGGTAATATGGCATAGATTTCTTGTGTATAGTTTTGTACAACTCTGTTAATTCACTAATCATTTCATTTAGGAAACGGGAACCTTGATCACTTACTAGCTGTAATGGGCACCCAAAACACCTTCTCCACCATTTAGTGACAATTTGTACACACCAAGATATATCAATCAGACTGATATCATGACAGAGGATCTATTGGTCTCACAAAATCAATTTTCCCACTTCTCAAAAGGTATCAATGTTAAAATTGGCCTTAATGTTGTAGCAAAAACTGTTTAGATGGTCTGCAAAATCTTTGGCATTTATCACATTTATGGCAATCTTTAAATAAGGTTGGCCACCAATAACCAGCCACCAAAAGAGCTGTTAGCTCACATGTAAAGTCTCCATGTATAGCCTTCAAGATAGTGGAAACTTCCTCTTCATGCACACATCGGCGATAAAGTCCTTGAGGAAAGTACTTTTTTAGATCCTCAAGAAATTAGCAATGCTCACATACCATGGTACTTGTGTCTCCACTAAGAATAATGTTGCATCGGGCAAATCATCTTCTACTCCAATTTTCTGATCATACCTCAAAGATTTAGTTATTCTGATCAATTAAGAGTGTTATTTGTGTTGGCATAGCACTCGGGATTTCAAAGCATCCTCTCTTTGCTTTCAGTCACTTGCTTTGATTATTATGCACAAAATCTCTCTATTGAGATTCAAAGTAGCTCCTAATTACTACACTAATCTACCCTCTTATATGATGATAAAAAGACCTAGAAATAAAGAAAGAAGGTAGGTTTGCATTGTGCAAAGCATGGACAACACCCCCAATGGCTCATCTTTTCTCTTTGGAGAAGTTGAATTTTATATTGGAACTAAAAAATCATCATCTCCAAAGGTCTTGAGAAATCCAAGATTCTTTTGTCTTCCCTTAGCCACTTCTTTCATCTGAAAATGAAGGATTGGTTCACACTAAATAGGCACCCCTTTACATCTCCAATGTCCAATCAAATTAAATACCCCCAAAATGCATAAATCCTATCCCCAATGAAACTCTCGACACCACCAATGCGTAGCAATACAAACCACCCTTCTCATCCATTTATAAAACTGATTTTTTAAAAAAATCATCATACATCAAAATTTAGTAAAAATAATTAGCACATCTTAAAAAATAGGTATGAAAACCTATTGGAAATCCACATTTGGAAATGAACATTAATTTTAAAATTAGCTATTTCTTAATGCTAAAAATAGGCTATTTATCACTAAAAATATGTTGAGCCAAATGAAAAATATTGAAAATACGTTTTAAATGACCAAATTAAGCCAAAATTGAGTCATTAGACGTGGAAAGGCGAGAGCAATGTTGAGTGTTAGGAGTTCACCTCGTAAATGATTGACAAGTCTTGAGATGTTGATAGGTGCAGGGTGCCCTCATCCATCAAGGTTATTGTCATTATTCCATTGGGGAAGCTTGAGTGTTGTGGTTCTTTTTCACCAATTTCACAATCAAGGGCTGCAATTCATCTCCTCCCAAGAATGATGCTCTCTTTCATTGTACTTATGGGGGCCACATAAAACCTGGAAGATGTAGGTTTAGTTCCAATATACAAGTAAACTTTAAAAAGAAATTGACGATGGTAGATTGAGAATAAGTTATAGTAGTAATGGTTGATGGGGATAGCTCAAGGGATGGGTGAACTAATAAGGTACATAATTGTCTAGTCAGGTTCGCACAACATCAAGGATTTTGCTATGGTGAAACAGTCTCTAGTGCTTCATGAAGCAACTCTAAAACTAATTTTAGACATGTTTGTTTTACTAAAGCTACAAAAATCGATCCTCTCACTCTCTTTTTTTAAGTTTTGAGGTTTGTTGGTTTTTGTTTTCTAGGCTGGTGTCTCTATGTTCACACGTGTTGACTCACATATGTTGACTCATGCCTCTAGACTCATCTCTACACTCACATGTGTTAGCTCATACATAATGACCATGTCTGTAGGCTCACATCTTTTTGTATGAAGTAGGCTTACATACTTTATTTTTATGAAATAGACCTACTTGGGGCAAGGAATTTTATGCACTAGGCTTATGATCGGGTTCATATTGGGCAAGAAATGTACTTAAATGCCTTAATAAATGTACTTTACTATCTTAATAATTATGAGGACAAGAATTTTCCTTGGAAGTTATAGCTAGTACAGATTTAATGACAAGGAAATTCTTAAAAGAACATAAGTAGGTATATAATAATTGGTTGGTATAATATAAGCTATACCTACCACTAGACTCACGTTTGTTGTCTCACGTATGTAGACTTACGGTTCACGTGTCTTTTATCAAGAAACTGTGGATGGGCTCATATCTCCCAATCCAAAAACTTGTTTAGCTTTATTATAGAGTTTTTTGAGGTTTTTTGGATTTGATGGGAGGTGATTAAGGGTCCTAATCTTAGTTAATGGAGGATATACAAGTTTTTGATTGTTTTTGTTGTTTTACATGCTCTGAAACTTTCAATTCTAATAATGCATGAAAATTTATGAAATGAATGAACAAAAATTAACTATCCTACTCTAATCCACTTCTAATGGAGCTTAATGCTTATGTTTTTGGAGTGGATTCCACTCCTAATTACAATTGCTAAGCTATTTCTTGGCTCAATGTAAGAAGATAAAGCCTTATGGACTTCAAAATCATACAAATCACTAAGAAACCAAGGTTTCTCCCTTCTAAGAGATGAAAACATAATGCTCTAACAAAAATAAATGTCAAATCAAAATTAAAAAGAACAACCTAAACACATACAAGACTCTAAAACCGTATGTTTTTTAGAGTGTGACCTCCAACACTAGGGGCAATCCCAATAGCTTGGAATGGACAGATTAATAGAGTTAAGTCCTAGTCTAGTCCCTGTTGAAGTGGTGCCAAATATGTTTGAGTCAAAAGCTTACCTTAACCTTGCTAAAGCATATGTTGTTGGTCCTTGCCTTTGAGCCACAAATGTAACTTCTCATTGTGGGTGTGCTAGCTCGTGTGTCACATCCTCATTTCATTGTCACACTGGAATGCTCCTTGCCAATGTGGTGAAGGGAGAACTCTCTTTGCCTAGATGGAGGCAAATCAAGGTGGTCCTTCATAATGGTTCTCTCTCACACAAAGCAAGGGAAGAAGAAGAAGAAGCTAATGCAAGAGGAGAACCTACAAGAAAATCTATTCAAGTAAGCATGACTCTAATAGAATACAAGGAACAGTAGAGAAGAAAGGGAGATTACAAGTATTCTATTGGAATAGGTCGAGCAAGAAAATCTATTCAAGTAAGCATGACTCTAATAGAATACAAGGAACAGTAGAGAAGAAAGGGAGATTACAAGTATTCTATTGGAATAGGTCGAGCAAGTGAAACCATGTTAACCTACGGAGTGGTTAACAAATGTTCCCAAGAAAGGGCACAAAAGCAAGAGGGGACTAATGGAACCTTGTGGATCTTGACGTTGGGACTATTTATATGGTGACCATGATATACTACGTAGAATTATACGGGTCGTATAATGGATTTAGTACGAATAACATGGGTTATTCCTCGTCATTTTCTCATTTAATTAGACAAATTATGTTTTTTAATTTTCAATCAATAAACTTATCGATCAATAATCTTATCAATCAATAATATATCGATCGAAAAACTGGCATTATAAGCCATCGAAAGCTTATTCAATCAATTATCTTTTTGAAAGCTTTGTGAGAGAGTGATTAGAGAGTGACTTGCAGGTTTAGGGTGATTAGTAGGTAATATTTATGAAGCTTTTTCTTTTTTCCTTTTTGTTTTTCTTTTTATGCTTGTTTTTTAAAAAAAGCTAGTTGTGTACACTCTAGCACCCGTATGGGGTAGTTGTGACCACTATAGTTAAATACTAATACGTGCTCAAGCTTAATGTGTTCACTCTGGTCTTTACCGACCAGTTGTGTCCACTTTAAGTTCAATTTGTAGGAAGCCAAAGCTAGTTGTGTACACTCTAGCACCCGTATATATGGGGTAGTTGTGACCACTCTAGTTAAATACTATTACTTGCTCAAGCTTACTGTGTTCACTCTGGTCTTTACCGACCAGTTGTGTCCACTTTAAGTTTAATTTGTAGGAAGCCAGTTACTGTGTCCACTCTGATCTTTACCGACTAGTTGTGTCCACTTTAAGCTATCCCGAAAGCCACTTACTGTATCCACTCTGATCTTACCGACTAGTTGTGTCCACTTTAAGTTATCCTCACACGAAAGCCACTTACTATGTCCACTCTGGTCTTAACTACCAGTTGTGTCCACTTTAAGTTATCCTCACAGAAAAGTCACTTATTGTGTCCACTTTGGTCTTACCGACCAATTGTGTCCGCTTTAAGTTATCCTCACAACACGAAGCCAATTAATGTGTCCACTCTAGTCTTTACTGACCAGTTGTGTCCACTTTAAGTTTTCCTCACACGAAGCAACTTATTGTGTCCACTCTGGTCTTTACCGACCAGAGTTGTGTTCACTTTAAGTTCACTGTATAGGATCCCTTATCGTGTCCACTGTAAGATTAGGTATGTCCACTTTAAGATTAGGTGTGTTGACCTATATTTTAAGTTCACGGATCATATGTTGTGTCAAGGATCAATCGTATGTTATCTATAATTTTTAAGTTGTGCGATAAAATTACATACAGCGTTAGAAAAAAAATCGTGTGATGAAATTAATGTTTAAAGTTTATCATGTGATTAATTTAAATCTTTTACATTTTGTAGATCATGGCCAAGTCAATTAACAAGCCTCAATGAAAAGTCCTTTTAGAGATTGTTTGCATGTATTTAATAAACATGCCTGAAGATGAGCTCAGATCATGTTTTGACCTAAAGAGGAAGGAGCTTTTTGAAAGCATGGTAGGTAAAGTCAGCAGGAGGGCGTTCAGAGCTCTTCGTGAGACCTGGCCAATTTTTGATAGCCAAGTTGACTTGCTAACATCAAGCAAGATCCGCATAGTGTATGAGTGCTTTGGGCCAGCTTCAGGTGGTTGCAAAGAATATGCCCGTAGAGAAGAAAAGTGCTCAGGGTTTTGCTATGTGATTAGCATTAATCACAAATTTATACAATAGCTACAAAGGCAAAGGCAAAGCTAAAGCCATAGTTGAAGAAGAGCAAGAGGTTGCTCGTCTTGCAAAAATTGCCAAAACAGAGGTCATTGCCATAGCCAATGCATCAGCTCTACAGTTGGTGGACAACGCACCTAGAGTTCTTACCAAGCTGCCAGATTAGGTGAAGGTGCATTCGGCTTTGTGTGCAAGGTCAAAGTGCATGACCCGGCCTTCCCAAATATTTGCTATGCTGCGAAGTGCATCACTCATGGGGAATCATTCATGTCACCAGAGATGATAGCAATGCATGAGGCCACTTGAGTGCATATCACTCATCGTGGTATCATTTTTGCAAAGGGATTAATGCATTCAGAGGACAGAGCAGCAATCATCTATCAGTTGGTGGACAACGCACCTAGAGTTCTTACCAAGCTGCCAGATTAGGTGAAGGTGCATTCGGCTTTGTGTGCAAGGTCAAAGTGCATGACCCGGCCTTCCCAGATATTTGCTATGCTGTGAAGTGCATCACTCATGGGGAATCATTCATGTCACCAGAGATGATAGCAATGCATGAGGCCACTTGAGTGCATATCACTCATCGTGGTATCATTTTTGCAAAGGGATTAATGCATTCAGAGGACAGACCAGCAATCATCTATCAGTTTTGGAATGGTGGACATCTAGAAAGATGGATGCGCCAACTTTGAACTGATGGATCAAGACCTATGCGAAGGGATTTCCAGGACATGCCAGAGAATGTAAGCACAACAGGGACATTTAGAGGTCACATCCTATACATCATTAATGACCTCTTGGAAACCCTTGAGTACATGCATGATAAGGATCTTTTGTACAATGATCTACATAGAAGGAATATTCTTTTTCATTTTAATGAGAGCATAGATAATGCTTGTAGGGCTGGCAGATTAGGGTTGGGAAACACGCACACAAAGCACATCACATTTTTCAAAGCTTCCAGATAAAAGACCATAGACAAAGATAGAGTGGCAACAAAAATACAAACATGTTACGCTTGAATGCTTTTCTACAAGTCCTCCCCCTTATAATAAGGCCCAAGATGTATATTCTATGAGTTTTCAAATCAAGCGCTTACTTGATTATATTCCAAAGCCATTTTCAAATGATGAAGTTGCTGCATTATTCGCTCGAATAAGCAAAACCATGCATGTGTGTGTGTGTGTGTGTGTGTGTGTGTGTGTGTGTGTGTGTGTGTGTGTGTGTGTGTGTGTGTGTGTGTGTGTGTGTGTGTGTGTGTGTGTGTGTGTGTGTGTTACAGCACAATACTATACAAAAGTATATATCAAGATTTTTCTAAAGGGTATGTCAAACTTTTAAGTGTTCCAAGAAGATATTTATCTTTTTAGATTCAAGTTTTCAAAACTCAAATGTTTACAAGATTACAAAACTCAAAGGATTTCAAGAAACAACATTTTCAAGAAGTAGCACAGTTGTTGGTCTTGATTTTTTAGGAGAGAGTGTGGTAGCTCTCCAACCATATGAAAATATGGTTATTTATACATGTTCATGCATAATAAATATAAATATAAAAAATAATACAAATTTCATATGCTATGCTCTTGTAAGATCCATGCTTGTGGGATGTTATACACTCAATATCAAGGTGCTTAGAGGTTTGACAAGGTGCATATCAAGCTTTTCAAGTGTTACATAAAGATATCAGGCTTTTCAAATTCAAGTTCTCAAAACGAAAAGGTTTGCAAAATCTCGAAAACTCAAAGGCTTTCCAATATTAGACTTTCAAATGGATATAGGTCTTCTTTATAATGACTAGGTCTTCTATAATGATTTTCAAGGTGCACATACTAAACTTTTCAGGTATTCTGTGTTGACTTTCTAGGTGCTCATATTTGTGTATTGTTATGTATGCATATATATATATATATATACACACATACATACGTACATGTATATATATATACATACATACATACATATACATACATACATACATACATACATACATACATACATACATGTATGTATGTATGTATATATATGTATATATATATATATATATATATAGAGAGAGAGAGAGAGCAACCATTTTTAATATCATTGTTTGTTTTTTGTTTTTAATTTTAATTTTAATTTTAAGTTACATGCTTGCCACCTCTAGTTATATTATTAGATCCATGTGTATGGTCTGTGTGCCTTTGCATTAATCTCTCAATGAAGGAGAGATAGATATCGACTTCTTCCCTTCATGAGATGTCTAATTTTATTTTG